>NC_055976.1:9096267-9423767 GCF_018492685.1 Alosa sapidissima
GAGGCGTGTGTGTGCAGGCCGTGTAATTCTAATGCTCACATGTTGTCTTCAAGTGTTTTGTTGCTCATGGCTTTGGTGTGGTGTATGTTTATTCAGTTTATTTCATGTCAGTAGGTGGAATTACTTGCACTCATAGTGCTCTCTCTCTCTTTCTCCTACCCTCCCTCTCATCTCTCTCTCTTTCTATCACTTCATCTCTTTCTCTCTGTTTATTTGTGTGTGTGTGTGTGTGTGTGTGTGTGTGTGTGTGTGTGTGTGTGTGTGTGTGTGTGTGTGAACATACTCTTGGTTTAGGGTGCATCTCCGTGTCCTGATTTTCATGCCAATGCGTTAGCCACACCCCTGTCCTAGTTACTTCAGGAACGGGGGGAATCTGTGTGCAGATTTGGAAATAAATGATTAAGTGTTAGTTGGATTAAAATTCATGGAGCAATTTCATCTTCCTCAAGACGTTTACTCTCTCTCTCTCTCTCTCTTTCTTTCTCTCTCTCTCTCTCACTCACTCTGTATGTGTGTGTGTGTGTGTGTGTGTGTGTGTGTGTGTGTGTTTGTGTGTGTGTTTGATCAGCCTCTCCCATCCTGATTGGGATGGAGCTGCATATGGTGAGGTGTATTCTCTGCCAATCAAAAATACATTAAAGGCAGATGATGCATATTAATAGGATTTATAAACACTTGTGTGCTCATTATAATTTTAAAGGCGTTTAATGAACTTTCACAAGCACAGACAGATGTGACCAAATGTGGGTACACTGTGTACTATGTCTGCATTCAGACATACACTGCCTTTATATACAGTACTGTGTGTGTGTGTGTGTGTGTGTGTGTGTGTGTGTGTGTGTGTGTGTGTGTGTGTGTGTGTGTGTGTGTGTGTGTGTGTTGTATACATGTGTGTGCATGTGTGTGCATTATGTTGTGCCTCATTAAATGCACATAGGCATGACCAAAGCCTTAGTGTGCGTGTGTGCGTGTGTGCGTGTGTGTGCGCGTGTGCGCGTGTGCGCGTGTGTGCGTGTGTGCGTGTGTGTGCGTGTGTGCGTGTGTGTGTGTCCTAGCTGAAGGGGGGAAGGAAGGAAGCGTATGGAGAGACGTGGCTGCAGTAAGCCAGTGAGCTCCTCTCCTCTCTAACCCAGATTACGGGCGTGGCGTGGCATGGCGTGGCATGGCGGGGCACGGCGTGCCTCTGAGGTCAGAGTGCGGAGTGGACCGGCCGCTGTGTGGGGGAGGTGACGGCCCTCGCGTTGCTCATGTCAGACTGGCTCTCCGTCACCCAACACTAGTGTGTGTGTGTGAGAGAGAGAGAGAGAGAGAGAGAAAGAGGCTCATTCAAAAAGAGCACATTGCCTTGCTTTTTTACTGCTGTTATGAACGCTGTGTGAGACCATTCACAAAGTCTGCTCAGTGTATGCGTGCATTATTTAAAGATGCTTCTCTTAGGATGTTGTCTTTAGCCATCAGCCTGAAAGCTTCTACAGAAATCTATCCACCGCCTTGTCAGGGCTCTTGTGTAAACAATGAGCAGGGTGTATTGCCCATAAAGCTGACAGAATTTATCGGGCAGGTGCTTGAAGCGTTTCGCAAACCTGCAGTGTAGCTCACATCAGCGTGAGAGAGGCGGCCGTGAATTAGAGATAATGTTCTTTGCATAGCACCGCAGCTAATCCATTGGTGATTAAGAATCTCACACACACACACACACACACACGCACACATACCATTCCTCCTCTCCACTCTTCATTATCTCTTTATCTCCCTCTTTCTCTTTTTTTCTGTCCTTCTCTATCTCTCCATCTGGCTCCAACTTCCTGCCTCACCTCTGCTTCTGGGGGAAGAGAAGGCATCAGCCACCACCCCCACCACTGTAATGAGGTTGCCATGGCGATATGGGCTCTCTGCAGCGGAGAAGGAGAAAGGGAGGAGGGGAGGGAGGGGGGCTTTCTCCTTCAAGCGCTCTATCTCACACATCACCCCTCCCCCCTTGCTCCATGTGCTGCACTTAGGCTACTAGGCTACACACACAAACACACACACACACACACACACACACACATGAACACTCTACACGCTCCAGCACACTAACAGCCACATCGGGCGACATGTCCACGTTGGGCACTAAAACAAATCTTTATTTTGAATGTACACTTAGATTGGTACATGATCACTTCATCCTGACACAGTGGCTTTTAGCACTCTCATTTAAACCTGATACACACACACACGCACACACACACACACAGTTACAGACACACACACACACACACACACACACACACCTCAAACCAACCCCCAGTCACAAATCCCTCTCTATTAAACCAGCGTGTGAGATGAAGACTCTCCCTCCACACAAGAATTTGCGCATGCAACTCACCCCCTCTTGTGTCCAAAACCTTCTAATGCGCAACTGACACACAAATAATACTTCCTAGAATAGTATGATTTAAGTTTATAAACAAAATGATGGTGTGTAGTGTTTAATCACTTCATCTTGGCTGCTTCTTTGGTAGTCCTGTATCTCTGCATTTGGCCACAGTTAACCTCCACATTAAAAATGTACCGTGTTTAGTCGTTAAGCCCTCTGGACATGGAGCTGAGATCAAAGCTGTTTGTTTGTTTATATTTGTATAAATGTTTCAGACGTGGTGGGTGGATGGTAAAAAAGTTTCACAATTATGCACATTCATAAAATAATATCTAAGAGTAATGTAATATATCCCTTACTTAACAGAACAAAAACTTTTTCCAACACAAACACATACAAATATTTGTACAGAGGTAAACGTGTGTGTGTGTGTGTGTGTGTATGTATGTGTGTGTGTGGCGAGCTCATGACTGGATATGTGTGTTTATGCACGTTATGTCCAGCAATGCATGTCTTTGTCCTGCAGTGAAGCCTCGCCCAACTCACCCTTAATCAATCCTCTGCAGGACACACTGGGCATGCCCAGAAGAATGTATGCTTTTCTATACAGGGGCGCTGATAGTTCTGGTTGTCTCCGGTTACCGCCGCAGTATAGTCTGACATCCACTAGCTTTTACTGTACACAGAGACAGACAGTGTGTGTTTGATTCAGAGAAAGCATGGTGGTTACTGTACCACATGTGGCCTGATTTGAACAGCATTGTAATGAACTTTAGAGTCTGGCATGCATGAATGAATCGTTCCGCTTTGTCTAAACTTGCCTCGCCTCTGTGTGTGTGTGTGTGTGTGTGTGTGTGTGTGTGTGTGTGTGTGTGTGTGTGTGTGTGTGTGTGTGTGTGTGTGTGTGTGTGTGTGTGTGTGTGTGTGTGCATGTGTCTGTGTATGTGTGCGTGCATGCGCACGTACACAGACACATGCGAGGTATGCCCATGCATGCTTTATCAGCATGGCAGCCTGACCAGCAGAACTGATGTTAAGAGTTGTGGACATATTCTGCATAGTCCAGCTCTGAGAGAGAGAGAGAGACAGTAATTTCAGCATATGTCCTGGGTGTGGGCTATCTCTAATCTCCCTGTCTGCACACCTCTGCCTCATCACTTCTGACTACGTACTGACTGATAGCATAGCACCCTTTTAATTAGAGCAGAAGTCAAACAAACGCTCTGAAAGAAACTCTGAAAGAAACAAAACAACATCAACTAAGTTCCTATCTTTGGATGAGGTACATTTAATGATGTAATGTATTGTTAGCCACGAAACATGTACTATATTTAAATGTGCAGACAACTAGTTTCATAACCATATATTAGGTGTTTTTTTATGATGGTTGAGTTTCCCTGGCTACAGCAGTATGTTTATGGTAGTTAGTTCGACCCAGGCCGCTTGTAGGAGCACGATCACGCCTTGTTTTCACGGGGTGTTCATGACTTATCAGTCAGAGAATTTGCACTATAAAATATGATTTGCTGACTCAATCCAGCCAATTTACAGTCATGACAATGTGACAATGTTGACACTGCACATTGCCTTAATTTAACCTGGGCAAAAGCAACAAGATTACTTGACAGGGTTAACTGTCATTTCTTAGATTAGAGTGTGTTTGATACAGCTGAGGACCCACACTCTATTTTGGCTTTTGTAACTCATACTCTCTCGTTACCATGACGTAAGTTTGTGAGCTGAAGCCACAGTTGTAGGTATGTGTCTTTGTGTGTCTGTGATGATTAGACTATTAGACTACAGCTGGTTGTTACTCAGTGGCCTGCAGTCATGTAAAGCACACTATGAACTCAACCCATCTGCTGAGTTAATGAAGTGCACAGACAAGAATATGGCAGCACTTCAGCAACACTGCTTACAGTTTATTACACTACCTGCAATCCGTAACATAGTGCAACTGATGCTACTACTCCATCAGGTTGCATTGGACGCCCTCCTCCCACCTGAGAAAGTGGTGGAGGCACAGATGGGTGTGATAATCTGGCTCTAAATGCTCTCTGACAGATGACTGGGGGTTTGTCGAGGCAGCCCTCTCTTCCCACCCCCTCGGACGTTGCTCTGCGGTGACCTGGCATGGCCGCCTTTGTCATTGGCACAGGGGCAGGGAGGTGGGGGTGGGAGGGCAAGGCGATTAGTGTGCGTGCTGATGGTTATGATTATGAATATTTGAAATCATGTTTTCTGATGAATGTAAATGGGACAGGGGCCCCAGCCTGCCGTGCCTAATCCTGGGATTACACCCGGCGCAGCGTCGGTAAGCCCATCACCGCTGGGTCCGGACATTCAGGAAATATGATGGAGGGTGCCGGAACTCTCACAGCAGCAGTGCTCTACTGTAGCGCATCGATGAGGAGAGCAAGTGACACAGGCGAATAGGCATGGCCTACTTTCCTACCAGCAATAGCACTTGTGCCTCTAACCTTTCATTCAGAGAGAGAGAGAGTGTTTGTGTGCACATGTGCACTACACATATATGTGTGTGTGTGTGCGTGTGCGTGTACGTACGTGTGTGTGTGTGTGAGAGAGAGAGAGAGAGAGAGAGAGAGAGAGAGAGAGAGAGAGAGAGAGAGTGAGTGAGAAGATAAGCTAAGAGAAAGGAGGGTGTGTATAAGTGAGCTATTTTTAGACCTGGCTCCTATAAAGATGTATTGTGGGTCAATAGCGTGCATGTTATATGTGACTAATTAGCTCACAACAACCTCCAAGTTCCTTCCAGTAAAAACATGCATGAGCTGTTTTTCTGGAATAAAGTTCAAATAAATGTTCATTACAAGCTCAGTTTTCTCAATCGTATAGATATGACATACAATCACTGGTAGGGATACTTCTAGGTTTGGTTCCTTTTAGAACATGCAACAGTCATTTGATGGCAGCTGTGGTTAATTCAGCATCATAGATTAGCTTGATTTCATATTCTTATGTAACAGTAAATAAATTAACATGGAAAAACAATTATCCAACCAAACCTGGTAAAAGCATGTTATCCAAATCTATCCAAACCAGGTTATCCAAATCTTAAGTATTAAGTATTATGACTATGTTTACACAATATAAACTCACTCTTTATATTGAAAACGTTCATAGTATTCCCATAAGCCATTGTTTAACCAGCCCAGTGCAATATTTCTCTGCGCTGTAAATTAAGCTTCCAGTGTAGTGCAAAATCACACCACATTGTGTCGCTCTTGCTCTATAAGTCCAAGCATCATGAAAGCCTAATATGCCCCTCCTCTTCCCCTTCTCATGGGCTTGCAATCTCTCTCTCCCTCTCTCTCCTCCGTGTATCTTCACCATTTACTCTTCCAGTCGATGAGGGTCTTGTCGTGAAAAGCGTCTGTGCACAAAAGGGATGTATCTTTACTCGATGGTTTGGACGCATGCGGGATAAACAACCACCTCCGGAGACTCTGTGGATGTATATGGTCACTGTGGATGTACGGTGGTGCGCGGTCGTCGTGGAGATTTAAGCGTGGGAGATAGATGTGGCTGTGCTTTCTTTTGTCTCCGGTCGCCCTCTGACAGGGATCTCCGGTCCAAGTCGGCATGGTGTTTCTCCGTGGATTCTAGATACAGTGTTTTATGGGTTCTAAATCGTGTCTTCAACAACCATCATGCGCGTTTCAGTCAGCATCCATGCGGTGGTGAGCTTTCTCTTCTTTTTGATAAGTTATCAGGTGTATCCAGTGTCAGGGCAGATAGCGTACAGTGTGTCAGAGGAAGTAAATGTGGGAACCACAGTTGGAAATATTGCCAAAGATATTAATTTGTCTGTAAAGGAGCTCGTCTCTCGGGGCTTTCGAATCGTGTCTGGGTCTAAAAAACAATACTTCAGTGTCAATACCGAGACGGGAGCACTGCAAGTGAATGAACGCATTGACAGAGAGGAGTTGTGTGCGGGCGCGGCATCTTGCACGGTTAATCTCGAGGCCGTGGTGAACAGCCCTCTGCAACTGTATCGGGTAAGGATAAATATCATTGATATTAACGATAACTCCCCCATCTTTCCAGTTTCCTCAACACATTTGAATATTACTGAAATCACTGCCCCAGGTGCTCGCTTCCCTTTGGAGAATGCGCAGGACGTAGATATAGGAAGTAATTCAATTAAAACCTACAAGCTAAATCCGAATGAATACTTTACTTTAGATGTGCAAACTCATAGCGACAAAACAGTGTCTGCTGAACTTGTTCTACATAAAGGACTAGATAGAGAGAAAACTCCTCTTATTGACTTGTTAGTAACAGCTGTTGATGGTGGTATGCCTGCTAGGACAGGCACTTTAATCATCACCGTTAATGTGTTAGATGCAAATGACAACGCGCCGGTCTTCGATAAATCACTGTATAAAATCTCCATACCTGAACATACACCTGTAGGTGCTGTTATTGCAAAACTTCATGCAACTGACGCGGACGAGGGTTTAAATAAAGAGGTGGTTTACTCATTTAGTAGCCGCACCCCTAAAAATGTACTGGAGACATTTGAAATCGATGCAGGAACAGGTGAGGTCAAGGTAAAAGGTAATGTTGACTTTGAAGAGAGTCAGGCTTTCGAGATCCGCATACAGGCCACAGACAAAGGTCCAGTGTCCATGTCAGGTCACTCTAAACTGTTAGTAGCAGTTGAAGACATAAACGACAATCCGCCGGAGGTTGTTGTGACATCACTGCTGAGTCCAGTAGACGAAAACGCAGGCAAAGGAACAGTAATCGCGCTCATGACCATTTCAGATCCTGATTCAGGTAAAAATGGAGCTGTTCATTGCCGCCTAATTGGGTCCAGTCCCTTTAAACTACAGTCATCCTTTCAAAACTACTACTCTCTGCTCTTAGATGGTGTGCTAGACCGTGAAAACATTTCGGAGTATAATGTCACAGTGCTTGCGGAGGATGAGGGCTCCCCTCCCATGTCCAGTAAAACGTTGTTAAGCATAACAGTCGCTGATGTAAATGATAACTCGCCCCAATTCGAAAACCCAGAAAAACAAGCATACCTTCGAGAAAACAGCGAAGTTGGCTCCGTTGTATGCACTTTGTCTGCTGTAGACCGAGACAAGGGAGAAAATGCACACATAACTTATTCGATATCGCAAAATGTAATGAATGATGTGCCCATCTCCTCCCTTTTTAAAATAAACCCTGTCACTGGTGATATATACAGCATGCGGTCCTTCAATCATGAAGAGAATCAGACTTTTCAATTTAAAGTTCAAGCCACCGATGCAGGTGTTCCTTCACTTAGCGGCAACATGACGGTGAATGTTTTTATTTTGGATGAAAATGATAACGCGCCTGTTCTTCTTCCTCCCTATTCTGAGCATGGTTCTGTTAACACAGAAAATGTTCCCTATACTGCTGAAGCAGGTTATTTTATAGCTAAGATCAGGGCTGTGGATGCTGACTCTGGGTATAACGCGCTTCTGTCATATCACATATCTGAACCCAAAGGCAATAATCTTTTCCGAATTGGAACTAGCAATGGCGAAATTAGGACTAAACGGAGAATGAGTGACAATGACATGAAAACTCATCCGTTGGTCATTTTGGTTACGGATAGTGGAGAACCATCATTATCAGCAACTGTATCTATAGATGTTGTGGTTGTAGAAAACATGGGAGAAATCCAGACTCAGTTCAGACACGTCCCAGTAAAGGAGGATAGTTTCTCGGATTTAAATCTTTATTTGCTGATCGCCATTGTCTCCGTGTCGGTGATATTTCTACTGAGCCTCATCAGCTTGATAGCTGTAAAATGCCACAGGACAGACAGCAGTTTCAGTGGATACAACCCCCCAATGATCACAACACATCCTGACGGAACCTGGTCTTACTCCAAATCTACACAGCAGTATGACGTGTGTTTTAGCTCCGACACACTAAAAAGTGACGTTGTAGTTTTTCCTGCACCATTTCCGCCTGCTGATGCCGAACTGATCAGTATTAACGGAGGAGACACTTTTCAACGCACCCAAACACTTCCAAACAAAGAGAAGGTAAGGTTGTATCATCTGATAATTGATTAAAGCCAAACAACTGTGTATATAACTTTCATGCCTGAGGAATAAGCAGATACGTGCGTGCACACTGGTTTCTTGCCCGTGTCTGTCTATGGTGTGACTGGAACTGTCCATGGTGCTGACATGCACGTTTTAATGATTGTTCGTGCAAGCTGAATGGGTTTGAACCCGAATTCAATAGCTGTGTAGCCTACGAATGTTTTTTGTTAGGCCTGTGCTGTTATCTGATACATTCGAGTTGGCATGTACAACTTATATCATAGAATGTGTGGGTGCCGGAGTTATGCACTTGGTGTCGCTACAGACCGAGAATCAGTTTGTCCACCCCATTTCAAGGCTCCTCCCGGTTGGGTAGTGTGGGGGATTTCACTGAGCTTTTGTTTGAAAGAGACGCGGAGGGTGAACACGGTCAGTAGACATTTCTGTGAGTGGCAAAATGTCGATTGGATTTGTCTTATGTTCGCGGTAATTGTGCATATTTCTTGGATTAAACGTCATTGGATCTGTGCGTGGTCCATACGAATGGAATAATGTTGAAACATAAAGCAACGAAGCATTTTGTGACGTTCTTTTTCATTATGACGCTGGAGTATTCTCTGCAAGCCGTGTCGGGGCAGCTGTCCTACTCGGTGGCAGAGGAGGCGAACAGGGGGACGACTGTCGGAAATATCGCGAAGGATTTAAACATTAACGTCCATGAACTGGAGTCGCGGATGTTTCAAATTGTCAGTGGATCCAACAAAAAATACTTTGAGGTAAATCTAAAGACTGGTGTACTGTTTGTAAACGAGAGAATAGACAGAGAAGAGCTTTGCGATAAACAGTTGAAATGTACTCTAAGCGTAGAGGCAGTTATTAACAATCCCTTGAAGCTGTATCGTTTAGAAGTAAATATTCTGGATATTAATGATAATTCGCCTACTTTTAGTTCGAAATCTAAAGCTATGAACATACCCGAAAATACTTTGACCGGGGTTAGATTCCCTCTCCCTACTGCAAATGATCCCGATGTTGGTAAAAATAGCGTTAATGCTTACAAGCTCAGTCCAAACGAGTATTTCAGCGTGTCGACACACAAAGGAAGCGAGCATAGTTTGTCTGCCGAGTTAGTCCTGCAGAAGTCTTTAGATCGGGAAAAGCAGTCAGTTATACCTCTCATATTGACCGCTGTAGACGGAGGAAATCCGCAAAAATCAGGGACCATGGCGATACATGTAAATGTTCTGGATAATAACGATAACAGTCCCATGTTTAGTCGCCCACTGTACAAAGTGAGTGTGTTAGAAAATGTGCCAATCGGGAAAGTCATTGTGGCGCTAAATGCAACAGACGCGGACGAGGGCGCTAACAGTGAGATATTTTATAGCATAAGTAAAGGAGATCAAGACAAAGTCTTAGAGGTTTTTGAAATTGACGCAAAGACAGGGGTGATAACAGTTAAAAGTCATATTGACTATGAGAAAAATAATGCCTTTGAGATCCGAGCTGAAGCGAGCGACAGTGGCCAGCCTCCTATGGCGGCGCATTGTAAAGTGCTCGTAGAGGTAATAGATGTAAACGACAATGCCCCTGAAATCACCGTGACGTCATTGTTAAACACCGTAAGGGAGGATGCCAATGTCGGCACAGCTATTGCACTCGTGTCAGTTCAAGACAGAGATAGTGGCAAGAATGGTGTAGTTAATTCCTTTATGTCGACTAAAGCCCCCTTCAAGCTAGAGGCAAACTACAAAAACTATTATTCGTTGGTTGTAGATGGCCCTCTAGATAGAGAGAATACAGCTCAGTACAATGTCACCATCATCGCTAAGGATGAGGGGGTTCCGTCGTTGTCCAGCTCCAGTGTTATCACTGTTCATATGTCTGATGTGAATGATAATGCGCCTCGCTTTCCAGAGCCCGTTATTAATATTTATATTAAAGAGAATAGTCCCGTCGGTACGCGTCTCTCAGCTGTATCGGCATCTGACGCTGATATAAATGAAAATAGTCTCATCACCTATTCTTTTTTGAACAGCAATACTGAGCTTCCCTTAACGACTATGGCGAATATAGATTCAGTTACTGGAGATATCCTCGCAATGCAGTCGTTTAATTATGAGGAAATTAAAACTTTCCAGTTCAAAGTTGTGGCCACAGACTCTGGTGTCCCCCCACTTAGCAGTAATGCCACTGTAAATGTGTTCGTTCTGGATGAGAATGACAACAGTCCCAGTATTCTGCCCCCCTATTCGGAGCACGGCTCTGTAAATACAGAAAACATCCCCTACAGTGCTGAAGCTGGATACTTTGTAGCCAAGATCAGGGCTGTAGACGCAGATTCCGGGTATAACGCGCTGCTTTCTTACCACATCTCGGAACCTAAAGGAAACAACCTCTTCCGAATCGGGACAAGCAGCGGGGAACTTAGGACTAAAAGAAAAATGAGTGATAACGACTTGAAAACTCATCCGTTGGTCATTTTGGTGTCTGATAATGGAGAACCATCAATGTCTGCGACAGTGTCCGTTGATGTTATGGTTGTTGAAAACGCAGACATACAAACTCGCTTCAGAAATGTTCCTGTAAAGGAGGATACATTTTCTGATTTAAATCTTTATTTATTGATAGCCATAGTCTCAGTGTCCGTGATTTTTCTACTGAGCCTCATCAGCTTGATAGCTGTAAAATGCCACAGGACAGACAGCAGTTTCGAAGGATACAACCCGCCAATGATCACCACACATCCCGATGGAACTTGGTCATACTCCAAATCTACACAGCAGTATGACGTGTGCTTTAGCTCAGACACACTAAAAAGTGATGTGGTAGTTTTCCCAGCTCCATATCTGCCAGCAGATGCGGAATTGATTAGTATCAATGGAGGAGACACTTTTCAGCGAACACAAACACTTCCAAACAAAGAGAAGGTAAGATCGTTGGATTCTCATTTCATATAAAAAAAAACTGTTGGATGATACTCTATCACAGAGGTTTTAAACATTGTTATTCCATGTGGATGTTCTAGTTGATGTAGTTGCTGCAGTTATGGCCACGCACTATGCAGACTGAAGTGGCACTGCCGCCGCTAGTGCTGTCCGTGGTACTGAATGTAATTGTGCCTTGTGTCATGCATTGAGACTTTTGTCTTATGCTGTTCATGGCCGTTGTAGCGATGTTTTCTTTATCTTTAACTTTATCTTGCTATGGCGTTGCTTTTCGTTATAAGTTATGCAATTCTCTAAGACATGAGTGCTGTAAGTGTTGTAAATGTTTGTGAGAGGAGCCATCCTTGTGAGACGAAACTATACGGGTGTCCACATCTTAATCAAGCACATGGGGTCGCTGTAGACCGACACATGAGGTTTTCCTTCGTATTATGAGACTCCTCCTGGTTCGGGGGTGGGGGATTTCATGAGGCTTTGTTAGAGCAAGTCGCCGCAGCAGTAGAACGTGAACACGGGGAGCAGACATTTCTTTAATCGGAAGAATGACGGTTGGATTTATGTGCGCACTTAAATGTTCCTTATGCTAAGTGAAAGCGGCAATTTATTTCCCTTGGATGTATGCATGACCTGACCGAACGGAACGATGATAATTCGGAAAGGAACAACATGTTTTGTGACGTTGTTTGTCATTATTACGCTGGAGTATTTGCAAGCTGCATCGGGGCAACTCTCGTACACGGTCTCAGAGGAATCGAAAACGGAGACAGCAGTCGGTAATATTGCCAAGGATTTAAACCTTAATGTCCAGGAACTTGAGTCACGCATGTTTCAGATTGTCAGCGGATCCAACAAAAAGTACTTCGAGGTAAATTTAAAGACTGGTGTTTTGTTTGTTAATGAGAGAATAGACAGAGAGGATCTCTGCGCTAAACAGTCGAAATGTACCCTAAGCGTAGAAGCCGTTATTAACAATCCGTTGAAACTGTATCGCTTAGAGATAAATATTGCAGATGTTAACGACAATTCTCCGTCGTTTAGCTCGAAATCAAAAATCATAAACATTGCCGAAAGCACTTTACCAGGAGTCAGATTTCATCTCCCCGTTGCAACGGATGCCGATGTTGGTAAACATAGTGTCAATACTTATAGGATTAGTCCTAATGAATATTTTTCCGTAGAGACAAGTAAGGGGGGAGAACACAGATTATCTGCCGAGTTAGTTCTTCAGAAAGCACTTGACCGTGAAAAACAGTCTGTTGTTCCACTCACTCTGACCGCTGTAGATGGTGGAAACCCACCTAAGTCAGGGACAATGGAAATCAGGGTTATTGTTCTTGATAATAATGATAATGTACCTGTGTTTAGTCGCACGTTATACAAAGCAAGCGTTGTCGAAAATGTACCGGTAGGGACATTAGTTGTTGTTTTAAATGCCACAGACGCAGATGAAGGTGCTAACAGTGACATATTTTATTCAATAAGCAAAGGAGATCAAGACAAAATCTTAGAGATTTTTGACCTCGATTCAAAGACCGGGGCTGTTACAGTGAAGGGCAATATAGATTTTGAACAAAATAGTGCATTTGAAATCCGGGCTGAGGCAAGCGACAAAGGTCAGCCCCCAATGGCGACGCAGTGTAAAGTGCTTGTCGAAGTAATCGACGTGAACGACAATGCCCCAGAAATTACAGTTACCACACTTCTTAACACAGTGAGCGAGGACGCCAGAGTTGGCACCGCGATTGCACTTGTGTCTATCCTAGACAGAGATAGTGGGAAGAATGGTATGGTCCATTGTTCCATGTCAAATAAAGGCCCCTTCAAACTGGAGGGAAACTATAAAAACTACTATTCCTTGGTTGTAGATGGCCCTCTAGACAGAGAGAATGCGGCCCAGTACAACGTCACCATCACCGCTGTGGATGAGGGGACTCCGCCCCTCTCTAGCATGAGCGTAATTACTGTACACGTCTCTGATGTCAACGACAACGCACCTCGCTTTCCAGAGCCACATATTAATGTTTATGTTAAAGAGAATAGTCCAGTTGGGGCCCTTCTATCAACGTTGTCTGCTTCTGACGCTGATATAAATGAAAATAGTCATGTTACTTATTCTGTTTTGAACAACAACGAGCTTCCATTAACATCAATGGTTAATATAAATTCAATTACAGGAGATATGCATGCAGTGAAGTCATTTAATTACGAAGAACTTAAGTCTTTTCAGTTCACTGTTCTTGCCACAGACTCAGGTGTCCCCCCACTTAGCAGTAATGCTACTGTAAATGTTTTCGTTCTGGATGAGAATGACAACAGCCCCAGTATTCTGCCCCCCTATTCGGAGCACGGGTCTGTGAATACAGAAAACATCCCCTACAGTGCTGAAGCTGGATACTTTGTAGCCAAGATCAGGGCCGTAGACGCAGACTCTGGATATAATGCACTGCTTTCGTATCACCTCTCTGAACCTAAAGGAAACAACCTTTTCCGAATTGGGACCAGCAATGGGGAGGTCAGGACTAAAAGGCGCATGAGCGACAATGATTTGAAAACGCACCCACTGGTGGTTTCCGTTTCAGATAATGGAGAGCCTTCACTTTCAGCCACTATGTCCATTGATGTTGTGGTCGCTGAAAACGGTGGAGAATCGCTGACTCATTTCCGACATATCCCAGTAAAGGATGAGACTTTTTCTGACTTAAACCTTTATTTGCTTATCGCCATTGTTTCAGTGTCGGTCATCTTTTTGCTGAGCCTCATCAGCTTGATAGCTGTAAAATGTCACAGGACAGACAGCAGTTTCAGTGGCTACAATCCCCCAATGATCACCACACATCCTGACGGAACCTGGTCTTACTCCAAATCTACACAGCAGTATGACGTTTGCTTTAGCTCAGACACACTGAAGAGTGACGTGGTAGTTTTCCCTTCGCCGTTTCCACCTGCTGATGCAGAATTGATCAGTATTAATAGCGGAGACACCTTTCAGCGGACACAGACACTTCCAAATAAAGAAAAGGTAAGAACTCCTTAATCTAGCCTATATTCTCCACCCTAACAGGAATCTTGTTATTCAAATTGTTTTGACGATGGATAGAAATCGATGTTGTGGCTAATATACCATTTATAAATGTGACTTTGGACAATCTTCTAGTTATACACAGGAAATGTAACACCTCTCCTGTGTGTATCTGAAATGACTAGAGCGGTAATATTTTGTTTTCTTTTTTTTCATTTTCATGAAAAGCTACATAACAGTAGATTCATGTAATGTTCCATTTACATTTTGTAAGTGCATGTTTGTGGTTTATACACGTGCCTATGCACACGCACACACACACACACACACAAAGCAGAATTACTATCAGCATTTTGAAATGCAATGTGAGTAAGGACTAGCGGCTTTTTATTTTTTTTCAGTCACTAATTCATTTTATTTGGCTAATGTCCTGTTTGAGCGCATTTTCTGTAGCGGAATGAATGTGTACGTTTTTCATTGGACCACAAGGTGTCTCCGCAGACCGACGGAAAAAGAAAGTCTCGTCTGCGTGTGATGGCTCCTCCCGGTCTTAGGGGGTGGAGATTATCCACGATGCTTTGTTACAGTCATACCCAGAAATGCGAGTAGAAGACGGTGATGGTGGTGGACACTTTCTTGATTTGCTGGTGTATCGACGGAATGGCTTGATATTGCGCTTTCTGTTCTTCGGCTGCATTAAGAGCACGTTCCTGGATCTATGACTCGCTAATATTGGATCGAAAATGCATTTCGCAAGAGCAAGGAACGCGTTATTCACGGATGTACTGTTTGGGATCATGGTGCTTAGTATAGAAGCCGTGGCGGGGCAGTTGTCTTACTCCGTACCAGAAGAGTCAAAACCAGGGACTACAGTCGGGAATATAGCCAAAGATTTGAATCTCAATGTTCAGGATTTGGAATCACGATTGTTTCAAATCGTTACCGGATCCAAGAAGTCATATTTCGAGGTAAACCTAAAGACTGGTGTTCTCTATGTGACTGACAGAATAGACAGAGAGGAGCTATGCGCAAAATCATTGAAATGCACTTTAATAGTTGAGGCAGTGATCAACAATCCTCTCAAACTGTATCGCATAGAAATCAATGTTTTGGATGTGAACGATAATGCGCCAGCTTTCAGTGCAAACTCTCAAACAATAGATATCGCAGAGAGCTCTTTGCCAGGTCTAAGATTTCCGTTGTTGTCAGCATCAGACTCGGATGTAGGTAAGAATGCCGTCAGTACATATAAGCTCAGCCCCAATGACCACTTCTCGCTCGCCACACACAAAGGAGAGAACAGCGCGTCTGCTGAGTTAATACTGCAAAAAGCTTTAGACCGAGAAAAGCAGCCCTATATGCAGTTAACGCTTACTGCCATCGATGGAGGAAATCCACCGAAGTCAGGTACTTCGCAAATCAGGATTAATATTTTGGATAATAATGATAACGCACCCGTATTTAACAGGCCCCTGTATAAAGCAAGTGTTCATGAAAATGTGCTTGTTGGGACTACCATTGTCACTATTAACGCGAGTGATATTGATGAAGGCTTAAACAGTGAAATAGTCTATTCTTTAAGTAAAAAAGATCAAGACGATATCTTAGAGATGTTTCATATTGACCCGTCGACCGGCGCTATCACTGTAAAGAGCAACATAGATTTTGAACAGCATAGTGCCTTTGAGATTCGTGCACAAGCGAATGATAAAGGGCAGCCTCCTATGGCGGCGCACTGTAAAGTACTGGTGGAGGTTTTAGATCTAAATGATAACGCTCCTGAAATTACAGTGACCTCGTTGTTGAAAACTGTGAAAGAGGACGTCAAAATCGGCACTGCAATCGCTCTCGTTTCAGTGTCAGATACAGACGGTGGGAAAAATGGAATTTTGTCTTGTGCAGTTAGAAACAAAGTTCCATTTAAACTCGAGCTGAACTACAAAAACTATTATTCGTTAGTGGTGGATGGTCCATTGGACAGGGAAAACATTTCCGTGTACAATGTCACCATCACAGCAACCGATGAGGGCACACCACCTCTCTCCAGTTCTAGTATTATAACTGTAGACGTTGCTGATGTGAATGACAACGCTCCTCGTTTCACAGAGCCTGTCCTTAATGTATACATCAAGGAGAACAGTCCAGTCGGTGCGATCATGGCCACTGTGTCTGCTTCTGATGCTGATACCAATGAAAATGGTCAAATTACTTATTCAGTTTTAGATAGTGGTGCACCTATATCTACGCTGGTGAATATAAATTCGATGACAGGGGATTTGACCTGCTTACAGTCTTTAAATTATGAGGAAATTAAAACTTTTCAGTTTAGAGTTCAGGCCACAGATTCTGGTGTTCCTCCTCTCAGCAGCAATACTACTGTAAACGTGTTTGTACTGGATGAGAATGATAATAGTCCAGTAGTTCTTCCTCCATATTCAGAGCATGGCTCTGTTAACACTGAGAATGTCCCCTATATGGCTGAGGCTGGATACTTTGTAGCCAAGATCAGGGCCGTAGACGCAGACTCTGGATATAACGCACTGCTTTCTTACCACATCTCTGAGCCCAAAGGAAATAATCTCTTCCGTATTGGAACCAGTAGCGGGGAAATCAGGACTAAGAGGAGAATGAGCGACAATGACCTTAAAACTCATCCATTAATTATTGCAGTTTCTGATCATGGAGAACCTTCACTCTCAGCGACTGTGTCTGTCGAAGTTGTCGTAGTTGAGAGGGCCAGTGAAATTCAAACAAAGTTTAGACATGTCCCAGTCAAGGATGACACTTTTTCTGACTTAAATCTGTATTTATTGATCGCCATTGTCTCAGTATCAGTGATCTTTCTACTGAGCCTCATCAGCTTGATAGCTGTAAAATGCCACAGGACAGACAGCAGTTTCAGTGGATACAACCCGCCAATGATCACCACACATCCTGACGGAACCTGGTCTTACTCCAAATCTACACAGCAGTATGACGTGTGCTTTAGCTCAGACACACTGAAGAGTGACGTAGTAGTCTTTCCCACACCGTTTCCACCAGCTGATGCTGAACTGATCAGTATTAATAGTGGTGACACCTTTCAGCGGACACAGACACTTCCAAATAAAGAAAAGGTAAGAATTCCCTTTGATCTATGAAAAGAGTGTCGTGAGAATTGTAATTTCCAGTCTTACTTTCTTCTGCTGGCAAAAGAACCATATAACCAGTTCGAAATAGGATGCAAATCAGTTGATCTCCTTTATAATATGGCCTGCGTACGTGTGTGCGCTTATGTGTGAATTGGATGGAAGACATTTACAGTGAAGGTGTCTCTCTGTTTGTCTGCTCTCGGTGTATATAGGAGCTCTCCGTGGTTCTGAAATTATTTTGTGGTTGGTGTCTGCCTCACATAACGTTACAGCTGCATAATAGAAGACAGAGATAGTGTCAAGAACGGTGTAGTTAATTGCTTTATGTCAACTAAAGCCCTCTTCAAGCGACCTAGAGGCAAACTACAATTTAATTTTGTTTGTTTGGTTGTAGATGGCCCACTAAATAGAGAGAATAGTGTTCAGTGCAATGTCATCACCATCGCTACCATCGCTTTCTTACCACTCCTCGAAAGGACACAAGTTGAGGAGGCAGTGGGGAACTTAGGACTAAAAAGAAAATGAGTGATGATGATAGCAAGTAGTCTAAGTAATGACATGCAATGTAAGTAACTAAGTGTATTTACTGGGCTAGCTTATTTTTTATACTCATTTTTATTTAGTTACTGATAAATTCTAGTTGGACTATATTCTGTTATTTGTCTGTCTGAGCGCATTTTCTGTAGTGGGACGAATGTGTGTGTTTTTCATTGCAACACAAGGTGTCTCTGCAGACCGACGGAAAAAGAATGTCTCGTCTGCGTGTGATAGCTCCTCCCGGTCTTAGAGGGTGGAGATTATCCAAGATGCTTTGTTACAGTCATAGTCGGAGATACGAGTGGGGACGATGAAGGTGGTGGATACTTTCTTTATTTGCGGTTATATTGACGGAATGGCTTGATATCGCGCTTTCTGTTCTTCGGTTGCATTAAGAACACGTTCCTGGATCTATGTGACTCGCTAGTATTGGATAGAAAATGCATTTCGCAAGAGCAAGGAACGTGTTATTCACGGATGTACTGTTTGGGATCATGGTGCTTTGTATAGAAGCCGTGTCGGGGCAGCTGTCTTACTCAGTACCAGAGGAGTCAAAACCAGGGACTACAGTCGGGAATATAGCCAAAGATTTGAATCTCAATGTTCAGGATTTGGAATCACGGATGTTTCAAATCGTTACCGGATCCAAGAAGTCATATTTCGAGGTAAACCTAAAGACTGGTGTTCTCTATGTGACTGACAGAATAGACAGAGAGGAGCTATGCGCAGAATTGTTGAAATGCACAGTAATTGTCGAAGCGGTCATTAACAACCCTTTGAAACTGTATCGCATAGAAATAAACATTTTAGATGTGAATGATAATTACCCTACTTTCAGTGCTAACTCGCAGACAATTGATATCGCAGAGAGCACATTACCAGGAGTTAGATTTTCGTTGTTGTCAGCATCAGACTCGGATGTAGGTAAGAATGCCGTCAGTACATATAAGCTCAGCCCGAACGACCACTTCTCGCTCGCCACACACAAAGGAGAGCACAGCGCGTCTGCTGAGTTAATTCTGCAAAAAGCTTTAGACCGAGAAAAGCAGCCCTATATGCAGTTAACACTTACGGCCATCGATGGAGGAAATCCACCAAAATCAGCTACATCTCAAATCAAAATTAACGTTTTGGATATTAATGATAACGTACCTGTGTTTAGCAGGCCCTTATACAAAGCAAGCGTTTTTGAAAATGTGCCTATTGGGACCACTGTTGTCACAATTAATGCTACTGATTTGGATGAAGGGACAAATAGTGAAATTGTTTATTCTCTGAGCAGGAAAGACCAAGATAACATTTTAGAGATGTTTCAAATTGACTCAGCTACAGGCGCTATCACTGTAAAGAGCAACATAGATTTTGAGCAGCGGAGTGCTTTTGAGATTCGAGCACAAGCGAGTGACAAAGGCCAGCCTCCAATGGCGACGCACTGTAAAGTGCTAGTGGAGGTCTTAGATCTAAATGACAACGCGCCTGAAATTACTGTAACTTCATTATTGAAAACTGTTAAAGAGGACGTCAAAGTCGGCACTGCAATCGCCCTCGTTTCAGTTGCTGATGAAGACGGTGGTAAAAATGGCATTGTGTCTTGCTCAGTGAGAAACAAAGTTCCATTTAAACTCGAGCTAAACTACAAAAACTATTATTCGTTAGTGGTTGATGGTCCATTGGACAGGGAAAACATTTCCGTGTACAATGTCACTATCACAGCAACCGATGAAGGCACACCACTTCTCTCCAATTCTAATATTATAACTGTAGACGTTGCTGATGTGAATGACAACGCTCCTCGTTTTGCAGAGCCTGTCATTAATGTATACATCAAGGAGAACAGTCCAGTTGGCGTAGTAATGACCACAGTGTCTGCTTCTGATGCTGATACCAATGAGAATGGTCTAGTTACTTATTCAGTTTTAGATAGTGGTGCACCTATATCTACGCTGGTGAATATAAATTCAATGTCCGGGGATTTGAGCAGCTTACAGTCTTTCAACTACGAGGAAATGAAAACTTTTCAGTTTAGAGTTCAGGCCACAGACTCTGGTGTTCCTCCTCTCAGCAGCAATACTACTGTAAACGTGTTTGTACTGGACGAGAATGATAATAGTCCAGTAGTTCTTCCTCCATATTCAGAGCATGGCTCTGTTAACACTGAGAATGTTCCATATACGGCTGAAGCTGGATACTTTGTGGCCAAGATCAGGGCCGTAGATGCAGACTCTGGATATAATGCACTGCTTTCTTACCACATCTCTGAGCCGAAAGGAAATAATCTCTTCAGAATTGGAACCAGTAGCGGGGAAATCAGGACTAAAAGGAGAATGAGCGACAATGACTTGAAAACTCATCCATTAATTATTGCAGTTTCTGATCATGGAGAACCTTCACTCTCAGCGACTGTGTCTTTCGATGTTGTCGTAGTTGAGAGGGCCAGTGAAATTCAAACAAAGTTTAGACATGTCCCAGTCAAGGATGACACTTTTTCTGAATTAAATCTGTATTTATTGATCGCCATTGTCTCAGTATCAGTGATCTTTCTACTGAGCCTCATCAGCTTGATAGCTGTAAAATGTCACAGAACAGACAGCAGTTTCAGTGGATACAACCCGCCAATGATCACCACACATCCTGACGGAACCTGGTCTTACTCCAAATCTACACAGCAGTATGACGTTTGCTTTAGCTCAGACACACTGAAGAGTGACGTAGTAGTCTTTCCCACACCGTTTCCACCAGCTGATGCTGAACTGATCAGTATTAATAGTGGAGACACCTTTCAGCGGACACAGACACTTCCAAATAAAGAAAAGGTAAGAATTCCCTTTAATCTATGAAAAGAGTGGTGAGAATTTGAATTTCCAGTCTTACTTTCTTCTGCTGGCTAAAGAACCATATAACCAGTTCGAAATAGGATGCAAATCAGTTTATCTCCTTTATAATATGGCCTGCGTAGGTGTGTGTGCTTATATGTGAATTGGATGGAAGACATTTACAGTGAAGGTGTCTCTCTGTTTGTCTGCTCTCAGTGTATATAGGAGCTCTCCGTGGTTCTGAAATTGTGTTGTGGTTGGTGTAGGCCTCACATAACGTTACAGCAGCATAATAGAAGACAGATATAGTGTCAAGAATGGTGTAGTTAATTGCTTTATGTCGGCTAAAGCCCTCTTCAAGCGACCTAGAGGCAAACTACAAAAAATATTTGTTTTGTTTGATGGTAGAGGACCCACTAGAGAGAGAGAATAGTGTTCAGTGCAATGTCAACACCATCGCTTTCTTACCACTTCTTGAAACCTAAAGGATACAAGTTGGGGAGATAGTGGGGAACCTAGAACTAAAAAGAAAATTAGTGATAACGATAGCAAGTGGACTAAGTTATGACATGCAATGTAAGTAAATAAGTGTATTTTCTGGGCTAGCTTCTTTTTATTTTTATTTAGTTACTGATAAATTGTAGTTGGACTATATTCTGTTATTTGTCTGTCTTAGCGCATTTTCTGTAGCGGGATGAATGTGTGCGTTCTTCATTGCACCATAAGATGTCTCTGCAGACCGACGGAAAAATGTAATATGTAATGCTCCATTTACATTTTGTAATTGCATATAAGACACACATATCTGTGGTTTATGCACACGTACACACACCATCAACATTATGAAATGCAATGTGAGTCAGGACTAACGGCTTTTTAATATGAATCAGTCAATAATTCATTGTATTGGCTAATGTTCTATTTGAGCGCATTCTTTGTAGCGAGATGTATGCGTACGTTTTTCATTGCACCACAAGGTGTCTCCGCAGACCGTCAGAAAGAGAAAGTCTCGCCTGCGTGTGATAGCTCCTCCCGGTCTTAGAGGGTGGAGATTATCCACGACGCTTTGTTACAGTCATACTCAGAGATGCGAGTGGGGGGACGATGGTACTGGTGGATATGTTCTTGATTTGTTGTTGTATCGACGGAATGGCTTGATATCGCTTTTTCTCTTTTCTTCGGCTGCATTAAGCACACATTCCTGGATCTATGTTTCGCTAATATTGGTTAGAAAATGCATTTCGCAAGAGCAAGGAACGTGTTATTCACGGATGTACTGTTTGCGATCATAGTGCTTTGTATAGAAGCCGTGGCGGGGCAGCTGTCTTACTCCGTACCAGAGGAGTCAAAACCAGGGACTACAGTCGGGAATATAGCGAAAGATTTGAATCTCAATGTTCAGGATTTGGAATCACGGATGTTTCAAATCGTTACCGGATCCAAGAAGTCATATTTCGAGGTAAACCTAAAGACTGGTGTTCTTTATGTGACTGACAGAATAGACAGGGAGGAGCTGTGCGCAGAATCGTTGAAATGCACTTTAATTGTCGAAGCAGTCATTAACAACCCTTTGAAACTATATCGCATAGAAATAAACATTTTAGACGCGAATGATAATTACCCTACTTTCAGTGCAAACTCACAAACAATAGATATTGCTGAGAACACATTACCAGGAGTTAGATTCCCGTTGTTGTCAGCATCAGACTCGGATGTAGGTAAGAATGCGGTCAGTACATATAAGCTCAGCCCCAATGACCACTTCTCACTCTCTACACACAAAGGAGAGCACAGTGCGTCTGCTGAGTTAATTCTGCAAAAAGCATTAGATCGAGAAAAGCAGCCATATATGCAGTTAACGCTTACTGCCATCGATGGAGGAAATCCACCAAAATCAGGTACATCTCAAATTAAAATTAACGTTTTGGATATTAATGATAACTTACCTGTATTTAGCAGACCCTTATACAAAGCAAGCGTGTTTGAAAATGTGCCGGTTGGGACCACGGTTGTCGCAATTAACGCTACTGATCTCGATGAAGGGACAAATAGCGAAATTGTTTATTCTTTAAGTAGGAAAGACCAAGATAATATTCTAGAGATGTTTCATATCGACCCATCTACAGGCGCTATCACTGTAAAGAGCAACATAGATTTTGAGCAGCGGAGTGCTTTTGAGATTCGAGCACAAGCGAATGACAAAGGCCAGCCTCCCATGGCGGCGCACTGTAAAGTACTGGTGGAGGTCTTAGATCTAAACGATAACGCTCCTGAAATCACAGTAACGTCATTATTGAAAACGGTTAAAGAGGACGTCAAAATCGGCACCGCAATCGCTCTCGTCTCCGTGTCGGATACAGATGGTGGAAAAAATGGCATTGTGACTTCCGCAGTTAAAAACAAAGTTCCATTTAAACTCGAGCTGAACTATAAAAACTATTATTCGTTAGTGGTGGATGGTCCATTGGACAGGGAAAACATTTCCGTGTACAATGTCACTATCACAGCAACCGATGAGGGCACACCACCTCTCTCCAGTTCTAGTATTATAACTGTAGACGTTGCTGATGTGAATGACAACGCTCCTCGTTTCACAGAGCCTGTCTTTAATGTATACATCAAGGAGAACAGTCCAGTTGACGTAGTAATGACCACAGTGTCTGCTTCTGATGCTGATACCAATGAGAATGGTCTAGTTACTTATTCAGTTTTAGATAGTGGTGCACCTATATCTACACTGGTGAATATAAATTCAATGACAGGGGATTTGACCTGCTTACAGTCTTTAAATTATGAGGAAATGAAAACTTTTCAGTTTAGAGTTCAGGCCACAGACTCTGGTGTTCCTCCTCTCAGCAGCAATACTACTGTAAACGTGATTGTACTGGACGAGAATGATAATAGTCCAGTAGTTCTTCCTCCATATTCAGAGCATGGCTCTGTTAACACTGAGAATGTCCCCTATACGGCGGAAGCTGGATACTTTGTAGCCAAGATCAGGGCCGTAGACGCAGACTCTGGATATAACGCACTGCTTTCTTACCACATCTCTGAGCCCAAAGGAAATAATCTCTTTCGTATTGGAACCAGTAGCGGGGAAATCAGGACTAAGAGGCGAATGAGTGACAATGACCTGAAAACTCATCCATTAATTATTTCAGTCTCTGATCATGGAGAGCCTTCACTCTCAGCGACTGTGTCTATCGATGTTGTCGTAATTGAGAGGACGGGTGACATTCAGACGCAATTTAGACACGTCCCAGTTAAGGATGGAACTTTTTCGGATTTAAACCTGTATTTGCTGATCGCCATTTTCTCTGTATCGGTGATTTTTCTACTGAGCCTCATCAGCTTGATAGCTGTAAAATGCCACAGGACAGACAACAGTTTCAGTGGATACAACCCGCCAATGATCACCACACATCCTGATGGAACCTGGTCTTACTCCAAATCTACACAGCAGTATGACGTGTGCTTTAGCTCAGACACGCTGAAGAGTGACGTGGTAGTGTTCCCCACACCGTTTCCACCAGCTGATGCTGATCTGATCAGTATTAATAGTGGAGACACCTTTCAGCGGACACAGACACTTCCAAATAAAGAAAAGGTAAGAATTCCTTTTAGTCTATGAAGAGTGTGGGGAGAATTGGTGTATTCCCACTACATACACATCCAGGTTTACTTGGAGCTGGCAAAAGAACCATGTAATCATTTTGAAATCGGATGAAATTATGAAAATCCGTTGATCTCCTTTATAATATGGAGTGCTTACGTGTGTGTGCACTTGTGTGCATAATGAAAGGATGGAAGACATTTATTGTGAAGGGGTCTCTGTTTGTATGCTGTCAGTGTACACACGTGATGTTGGGGCTCTCCGTGGTTCTGAAATGGAGCTGTGGTTGGTGTAGGCCTCACATAACGTTACAACAGCATAATAGAAGACAAAGATAGTGGCAAGAATGGTGTAGGTAATTGCTTTAAAAATCAGTTGATGGTTTTAAAACTCTATTATATGGCAAAACACTATTATATGGCATGCGTACGTGTGCGCACTTATGCGTGAATGGGGATGGAAGACATTTACTGCGAGGTGTCTGTGTCTGTCTGTTTTCAGTGTACACGTAGGAGCTCTCCGTGGTTCTGAAATGTTGGTGTGGTTTGTGTAGGCCTCACATAACCTTACAGCAGCCTAATAGGGCAGTTTAACGCTTACAGTAATTTAAACCTTCATTCATGTCCCTCATTATTATGATTGGGTAGATTTTTTTTTTATTTGATGACAATGTCCAGGTGTATATTTCCAAGTGGAGTTCTAGTTTCTTTCTTGCTTGTTTTTCAGCGCTACCCATGAATGTGTATCTATAGTAATAATTGCAACTCATATCGACATGGCATAGTAAAGTCTGCGTGTTTTAAGAGCCGCTGACGTTGGCCTTGTCCACGCGGTGTCGCTGTAGACCGATGGGTTGACAGATTCCGGACCAGATTTCGAAGCTCCACCCGATTTGTAGTGGGTGGGGAGACGTTTCTGGGCTTTGTTGTAGGAAAGCTCAGGGGCGAGGATATGTGTACGCAGATTGGAGTGCTCTTCATCGCCTCATATAGTTTTTACACACCATGGATTTATTCTGTCTTTGACTATTAAGGGGTTGTTGAATTCGACGACACGTTTGTTTGGATCTATGACTGGTCCATCTCTTCGGAACAATGTTTTTACCAAGGAGACGGGAATGTATTGTTGCGTATTTAATGACGGCTCTTATAGAATTCTCTGTCGTCTCGGTGCATGGACAACTGTCCTACTCTGTGTCCGAGGAGTCGAGCGTAGGAACAACAGTGGGAAATATCGCCAAGGATTTAAATCTGAATGTCCAGGATTTGGAGTCGCGTATGTTTCAACTCGTCACTGGATCAAAGAAGAAATATTTTGAGGTAAATCTCAAAACGGGCGTTTTGTATGTGAACGAAAGGATAGACAGAGAGGAGCTTTGCGCTAAAGCCACAAAATGTACTCTCAGTTTAGAGGCGGTGATCAACAATCCTTTAAAGCTGTATCGCATTGAAGTAAGTATTCTTGATGTAAATGATAATTCCCCTTCTTTCAGTGCGAAATCACAGCATTTGAACATCGCAGAGAACATTATACCTGGCGTTAAATTCCCTTTGTCCTATGCTTCTGATCCTGACGTTGGTAAAAATACTGTAAATACATACAAGTTAAGTCAAAATGACCATTTTTCCCTTACGGTGCATAAAGGAGAGGAGAAAGGAGATCAACGTGTGTCTGCAGAGTTAGTGTTACAGAAAGCATTAGACAGAGAGAAGCAGCCGGAGATTAGACTTGTTCTGACCGCAGTAGATGGAGGAAATCCTCTGAAATCAGGCACGTCTCAAATAATTATACATGTTTTAGACACTAACGACAATGCTCCAGTATTTAGTGCTCCCTTGTATAAAACTGCCCTATTTGAAAATGTTCCTCCGGGGACCAAAGTAATCACTCTCAATGCAACCGACGCAGACGATGGGACAAATGGCGAGATTGTCTACTCCTTAAGGAAGACTGATCAAGACCACATTTTAGATGCTTTTGAAATAGATCCAAACACAGGCGCCATTACGGTACAGGGTATCATAGACTATGAAGAGCACAGTGCGTTTGAGATTCGGGTCGAGGCGAGCGATAAAGGGCAGCCTCCAGTACTTGCACATTGTAAAGTGCTTGTTGAAATAATGGATCTCAACGACAATGCCCCTGAGATCACCGTGACGTCACTTCTTAATACGGTTAGGGAAGACGCACAAAGGGGCACTGCTATTGCTCTTGTGTCCGTGCTTGATAGAGATGGAGGTAAAAACGGTCAAGTCAACGTTGCTATATCGGATGATGTCCCGTTTAAATTAGATGCAAACTATAAAAACTACTACTCACTAGTTGTAAACGGGGCTCTAGACAGAGAAAAAACATCTCAGTACAATATCACCATCACCGCTACAGATGAGGGGACTCCATCTCTCTATAGCAGCAAAGTTATTAATGTACATGTGTCTGACGTGAATGACAACGCGCCACGCTTTTCAGAGCCAATTATAAACATTTATCTGAAAGAAAACAGTCCAGTCGGCGCTCTGATTAGTTCTGTAACTGCATCTGACTTAGACATAAATGAAAATGGGCAGATTACTTATACGGTTATGGAAAATAATGGCAACAATGCAATACCAGTTTCCTCAATGATAAATGTAAACTCCGCCACGGGAGATATACATAGTATAAAGTCATTCAACTATGAAGAAATGAAAACATTTCAATTTAAGGTTCAGGCTACTGACTCGGGTGCGCCTCCTCTAAGTGGCAACGCCACTGTAAATGTATTTCTTCTGGATGAGAATGACAACAGTCCGGTCATTCTCCCTCCTTACTCAGAGCACGGCTCAGTTAACAGTGAGAACATTCCCTATACGGCCGAAGCTGGATACTTTGTGGCCAAGATCAGAGCTGTGGATGCAGACTCTGGATATAACGCACTGCTTTCGTATCACATCTCTGAGCCCAAAGGAAATAATCTCTTCCGAATCGGAACCAGCAGCGGGGAAATCAGGACTAAAAGGAGAATGAGCGACAATGACCTTAAAACTCACCCTTTGGTTATTTTGGTCTCTGATAATGGCGAGCCTTCTCTGTCAGCTACAGTGTCTATTGACATTGGTGTTGTTGAGAATATGGGGGACGTGCAGAGACCATTTAAAACTGTTTCGGTAAATAATGACACTTTTACCGACTTAAATTTATATCTGCTGATTGCCATCGTCTCGGTGTCGGTTATTTTCTTGCTGAGCCTCATTAGCCTAGTAGCAGTGAAATGCCACAGGACAGATGGCAATTTTAGTGGCTACAGCGCCCCGGTTATCACCACACACCCTGATGGGAGCTGGTCTTACTCGAAATCTACACAGCAGTATGACGTGTGTTTTAGCTCTGACACACTGAAGAGTGACGTAGTAGTTTTCCCAACACCGTTTCCACCTGCTGATGCAGAGCTGATTAGTATCAATGGAGGAGACACTTTTCAGAGGACACAAACCCTCCCAAATACAGACAAGGTAAGAATAACATTCTGCTTAGGCAAACAGTTTGGGCAGAATTTGTGTTTTCTCAATATAATAATATATAATGTCCAGGCTTGCTTTCATTTGTAGCTTTTATATAGTTTGGGGAGAATTTGTGTTCGTGTTACATGCACGACCATGCTTGCTTTCAATTTGTAAACACTTCTTAAAGTAAAGCTAAGAATTGTTGTGTTCTTTGGTATGCAGAGGTGTTATCTTGTCAATTGGTGTGGTATTCCATCATTCCAGAGTGATTGTGATACACCAGCTTTCAATATAAATGCAAACCAGGACTGGAGTTTAACAATACCCTTTATTGCATTTCATTGGCCCCTCATGCCATAACATTTGTGTGTGTGTCTGTGTGTGTGCAGAACAGAAGTAAATGCATTTTACTCTAGTTTACTCCTTTATTCATATCGTATTATCTTGATATAATAACAATATCAGTACAGAAAGGTTTTATTATAGACAAGTCCATTACAGAAATGCATTAATAAAATCCTAGCACAAGGTGGCGCTGTAGACCGTGGTAATGTGAGTTCGTCAAGCTCCTCCTTATGGGAGGAATATTAAAATGTAAGAGTCTCGCTGTGCTTTGTTACAAAACTCGTGGATGGTATGAGGAACAGGGGATTGTCGGTGGTTCCAACCGTGGATATATCTCTTGATTTCTGGACTTTAATGGATGGCAAACCGATGCCTTTTGGAAATATTTATACTTGTTCCATTTGATCAGCGCCGTAATGGGTGTACGGATACAAAGACAAAGCTTTTGGATTCGTGGCTTCGTCCTGCTTTGTGTTTGTGGGTTGTCTACGGCGCAGATTTCATACTCTGTCTCGGAGGAGGTTGATAAGGGTGCCTTTGTAGGAAATATTGCAAAGGATCTTAACATTAACGTACAAGACTTGCAATCGAGAGGACTTCGGATTGTATCAGGACACTCTAAGAGGTATTTTGAAGTGAATTTACAAACGGGTGTTCTTTACGTCAGCGATAGGATAGACAGAGAGGAATTCTGTCCTAATGCAGTTAAGTGCTCTGTAAATATCGAGGCAGTACTGAGCAATCCTATGCATCTTCACCGAATCGAAATAAATATTCTTGACATAAACGATCATGCGCCAGTTTTTGTAGAAAAAGCCCATCGATTAAATATCACTGAGGCGGCCTATTCCGGTGAAAGATTTCCTTTACCCATAGCAAATGACGCGGATGTAGGATCCAACTCGGTTAAGAACTACAAGCTTGCTCCTAATGAATTTTTCTCTATTGATGTTCAGAGCGGTGGTGAGCAAAGTGTATCAGCCGAATTAGTGCTTCAAAAACCTTTAGACCGGGAAAAACAACCTAAAGTGCACCTTATGCTGACCGCTATTGATGGAGGTAAACCTCCAAAAACGGGTACTTTACAAATAATCATTAACATTGTAGATGTAAACGACAATACTCCAGTATTCAGCAAACCTCTGTATAAAGTCCGTGTCAATGAAAATGTTCCTTTCGGTACTACCATCATCACATTGAATGCTACAGATTTGGATGAGGGAGTTAATTCTGAGCTTGTTTATTCATTAATCGGGAGGGGGAGTACGAGCGCATCTGACATGTTTGCCATAAATTCGGCAACTGGAGAGATTACTGTTAAGGGAAGTTTAGACTACGAAGAAACTGCTGCATATGAAATCCGAGCTCAGGCAATGGATCGTGGCCATTCTCCTCGTAGCACACACTGTAAAGTCTTGATTGAGGTGGTCGATCTCAATGATAATTCTCCTGAAATAGTAGTGACATCGCTTATGAGTCCAGTGAAAGAAAATGCAGAAATGGGAACAGTGGTTGCTCTGGTGACTGTTACTGATAAAGATAGTGGAAAGAATGGTCAGACGAAGATAGAGACCTCAGGTGCTGTTCCGTTTAAGTTAAAGTCATCTTACAAAAATTATTATTCCTTGGTTGTGGACGGCCCTTTAGACAGAGAGAGCACTTCTCAATATAACGTCACCCTCGTAGCTGCGGATGAAGGAACCCCACCTCTCTCCAGCACCAGTGTAATCACTGTGCATGTCTCAGATGTGAATGACAACGCGCCCCTTTTTCCAAATCCCGTCATTAATGTGTATGTTAAAGAGAACAGTGAAGTTGGTGCCGTAATTTACACCGTCTCCGCTTTCGATTCGGATGTGGATGACAATGCAAAGATATCGTATTCAATATTAGAGGGATCGACAAAATCATTTTCAGCTAATTCGGCCGTTAACATAAATCAAGACACTGGAGATATATATGCATTGCAGTCATTCAATTATGAGGAATTGAAAACACTGCAGTTAAGAGTTCAAGCCACAGATTCTGGTGTCCCGCCCCTAAGTTCTAACGCGACCCTGAATATTTTCATTCTTGATGAGAATGACAACAGCCCTGTAATTCTCCCTCCCTATTCAGAGCATGGCTCTGTCAACACCGAAAATGTCCCTTATTCTGCTGAAGCGGGATATTTTGTGGCCAAGATCAGGGCTGTAGACGCAGATTCTGGATATAATGCGCTGCTTTCCTATCATATATCAGAACCCAAAGGAAATAATCTCTTCCGAATCGGAACCAGCAGCGGGGAAATCAGGACTAAAAGGCGAATGAGCGACAATGACCTGAAAACTCACCCTTTGCTCATTTTGGTCTCTGATAATGGAGAGCCTTCTCTGTCAGCGACTGTTTCTATTGATGTGGTAGTGGCTGAAGCCATTGGAGACATAAAGACTCAATTCAGGAATGTCCCAGTCAAGGATGATACGTTTTCAGACTTAAATCTTTATTTACTGATAGCCATTGCTTCAGTGTCAGTCATCTTTTTGCTGAGCCTCATCAGCTTGATAGCTGTGAAATGCCACAGAACAGACAGCAGTTTCAGTGGATACAACCCGCCAATGATCACCACACATCCTGACGGAACCTGGTCTTACTCCAAATCTACACAGCAGTATGACGTGTGCTTTAGCTCAGACACACTGAAGAGTGACGTAGTAGTTTTCCCCACACCATTTCCACCAGCTGATGCTGAACTGATCAGTATTAATAGTGGAGACACCTTTCAGCGGACACAGACACTTCCAAATAAAGACAAGGTAAGAATTCCCTTTAATTTAAAGGGTGTGGGGAGAATTGGCAACAGCTGGCAAAATAACCATGTAACCAGTTTGAAATAGAATGAAATTATGGAAATCAGTTAATCTTCTTCATAATATGATGTGCGTATGTGTGCGCTTTTATGTGTGAATTGGGTGTCGTGCACACTCGTTCACACACATGTGGTGTTCTTTGATGCTACTACCCTCTTGCGCAAATTGATTATTTGAAGTGAATCTGTCCATGGTCCTGAAAAAGGTGACTAGTGAATTGACTCAGTGTTTTGTGGACGGCATAGCCTGGCTATCACCAGACCAGGGCGAAATGAAATCGCGGGCACATCGGACGGCACTGACTATTCTAAGTTGCACGTGCATATTGTTATAATCTGTAGGAGAAAATGTAAACTTCAGTTTTACAAAGTGAACTTCAAGTATTCAGGGTCACTTGGTTACACCATTTTTTTAAAAATGATTTCCCCTGACTGTTGTGGTGCTGAAATACTGCTTCAGTAAGACATTTTAGTCAGTGAAAAGAAAATTAATTGAATGATGACCTCTCAAAAGTTTAATAATACAGAGTCTTACCTGAAGGGATTAAAACACTCCTAACCCTAAGATTCTAGTTGTTATCATATTTTCTGTTTCTTTCTTCTCTGCCATTCATCCACACGGTGTCAGTAGTGACCTACACTCTGGAATGACTGGCTGGACTCCTCCCTCTTCGTACAGAGGGGTCGAACCCAGCAAAGGGCTTTGTTCGATCTCGCAGTATGCTACATTATGTTCTCGCGGTGACTATCGGGGCGTTTTCTACTAAAATATGAGACGTTTGTTTTACATAAAAGTAAAAATTGTGATTACGGAAGATGGACAAGATGCCGGATAATGGATATAGAGTTTGGATCTGTATCTTCGTCGTTTTTGGGAGATGGGATTTGGCCAGTGGACAAATTGTATATTCAGTCACGGAGGAGACCAGTACGGGAACTAACGTTGGGAATTTAGCAAAGGATTTTAATTTAAACGTACAGGAGCTTGTTCCTCGAGGATTTCAGATAGTTTCTGGACCCAGTAAAAGGTATTTTGAATTAAATGTAAAAACAGGACATATATTTGTCTCAGAGAGGATAGACAGAGACGCCTTATGTGGGCAAAATGTTAAGTGCTCTTTGGAATTGGAGGCCATTGTTAACTCTCCTCTGAATATGTACCGCTTCGAGGTAAACATATTAGATATCAATGATAATGCACCTACATTTCGGTCTACTTTGAGTGAATTTAATGTGTCGGAACTTGCTATTCCAGGCGAGAGATTTTCTTTACCGAATGCGTTTGACGCGGATGTAGGCAGTAACTCAGTGAAGAGCTACAAGATAAGCGCAAATGAATATTTCTCACTCGATGTACAAAGTCGAGGAGAAAAGAGTGTGTCGCCGGAGCTTGTTCTGCAAAATGCTTTAGACCGCGAGAAACAAAGCATGATAAAGCTCGTGCTCACAGCTGTAGACGGAGGAAAACCTCCGAGATCGGGGACTTTAGATATAATGGTAAACATCGAGGATGTTAATGATAATGTGCCAGTGTTTAGTAAGACTCTGTATAAAGGTCGCATCGCAGAGAATGCCCCTCTTGGCACAGGTGTGATAACGGTCCACGCCACTGATTCAGATGAGGGATTAAACGGCGCGATAACTTACTCCTTAATAAATCATGACAATGACAACCTTATAAACGCCTTTGCAATTGACGCTGATACTGGTTTAATATCCGTAAATGGTGACGTGGATTACGAAGCAGGCAATGCAGTTGAGATTCGGGTACAGGCAAAAGATAAAGGACAAAGGCCAAGAGCTGCATACGGCAAAGTGCTGATAGAAATAGTCGACGTTAATGACAACATACCTGAAATATCTGTGACCTCTTTAGTCGACACAATAAAAGAAGATGCAAAGGTGGGTACTATGGTGGGTTTAATAACAGTTAAAGATGGTGATGCTGGGTCGAATGGACTCGTGCATTTAAACATAAGAGGCCCAGTGCCATTTAAAGTGCAAAACACTTATAAGAATAAATATTCGTTGCTGGTAAATGATGTATTGGATAGAGAAAATGTATCTCAGTACAACATCACCATCGTAGCCAGAGATGACGGGACCCCGAGTCTCTCCAGTACAAGTGTTATAATTGTGCATGTCTCTGACGTAAATGACAATGCACCACGCTTTCCTGAGCCAGTCATTAATATTTTTGTAAAGGAAAATGGTCAGATTGGTAACGTTATTTACACAGTCTCTGCCTTTGATTTAGATATTGAAAATAATGCGAAAGTGTCATATTCCATTTTAGACAATAGTGCCCTGGTGACATCACGGGTAAATATAAATCAGGAGAGCGGAGATATTCACACGTTGCAGTCTTTTAATTATGAGGAAATGAAAACGTTTCAATTTAAAGTTAAGGCCACAGACCATGGTGTTCCTCCACTGAGTAGCAACACGACTGTGAATGTTTATGTTCTTGATGAAAATGACAACAGTCCCGTGATCCTCCCTCCCTATTCGGAGCATGGCTCTGTTAACACTGAGAACGTTCCCTACACTGCCGAAGCTGGATACTTTGTGGCTAAGATCAGGGCCGTAGACGCAGACTCTGGATATAACGCACTGCTTTCTTACCACATCTCTGAGCCCAAAGGAAGTAACCTCTTCCGAATCGGAACGAGCAACGGAGAAATCAGGACTAAGAGGCGAATGAGTGACAATGACTTGAAAACCCACCCGCTTGTCATTCTGATTTCTGATAATGGAGAACCATCTCTCTCAGCGACTGTATCTATAGAGGTGGTGGTTGTTGAAAGTGCAGGAGAACTGCAAACTAAATTCAGACATGTTACAGTAAAGGACGACGCTTTCACGGATCTAAATCTGTATTTGATGATCGCCATCGCCTCGGTGTCAATTGTCTTTTTACTGAGTCTCTTTGGTTTGATCGCTGTGAAATGTCATAGGAGAGACAGCAATTTCAGTGGCTACAGCGCTCCAGTTATCACCACACACCCTGACGGGAGCTGGTCTTACTCCAAATCTACACAGCAGTATGACGTGTGTTTTAGCTCAGACACGTTGAAGAGTGACGTAGTAGTTTTCCCAACACCGTTTCCACCTGCTGATGCAGAACTGATTAGTATCAATGGAGGAGACACTTTTCAGAGGACACAAACCCTCCCAAATACAGACAAGGTAAGAATAGAGTTTGGGCAGAATTTGTGTTTTCCCAATACATGCATATCTAGGCTTGCTTTCATTTGTAGCTTTTATATAGTTAATATAAATATAGAATTTGTGTTTGTGTTAGACACGGAGCTCATCAGTATTAACGGATTAACGTTGAATAAGACCCAACAGAGAAAAGGGAGGCACTGCATTTTTCATAGGAATTAATTGGTGATTTATTTCGTGGTTGATGTTCAAAATCATCTTTAGTTTTAACTCGTATACCTTTGGGTTTCGACTGTGTTCTCAAGACAGGCCAGGGGAGAAGTACCATCTACCATTGTTAACAGCATACACGGAGAAAGAGTTAACTCTTATAAATACTTATGAATTGAAAATGGTGCTTAGCTGAAGTTTGATTCATGTCAAGTCATTTTCAGTTTTCAGCTTCAGTCATCCAGAGCATCACTCAGAGCTTGGTTTAATTTATGTTTTTGGTAACATGAGCAAACAAGACCAGAACATCGGACGCAATGAGACATCAGATGCTTGTGTAAAAATGTAATTTCTCTGTCTGTTAAGTGGTGTGTGCGTGCGTGTGTGTGTGTGTGTGGGCGGGGGGGGGGGGGGGGGGGTGGTAGTGTATGTGGGCTTGAGTCACTTGTGAGGGGAAGGAATCAGAGTGTCATTCACAGTTAAGCGTCTAAGAGAACGCAGCTGGGGTGGCTGGGTAACTGTCCATGGTGCTGGAATTGTAGATAGATTCTTCACTGGACCGTACCCTATATATTTGGTGAGAATGCCTCGGGATGTTTACACATGTGTGTATAAAACTGCGAATTGTGCGAACTATGGTTATCTATTTAATTTGGAACACTGAATTCATAAAGACCATATGTGCACATTGCCATTCTCCCCGTACTGCTGATGACTGACATAACTGTAGGTGTATATATATATATATATATATATATATATATATATACACACACACACATATTAGTGAGTAGCCTACTGTAATGACATGAAGAATTGTATTTGGATTAGTTTCCTGATAATAACCTATTTCATTCTCTAGCCAAAATATGTCTCTTATTTTTACATATTTGGTAACTGGCAGTTTCTTTTCGCGTTTCTCCACACGGTGTCACTGGCGACCTACGGTTTAACGTTGGTCTGTTTTTCGTGGCTCCGCCTTGTTTGGGAGGTGGACTCTGAATCTGTCTGAGGTCTTTGTTCCAGAGGTCAGTGTAACTGAGATTCGAGTAGCAGCGTAATGTACTTGAAAAACCTTTTGTATGGCGATGCAGTTAAATACAGTTCTATGTGACGGATTTTACTGCTGATGGATTATGGCGCCTATATTGCTACACGGTTACAACTCTGCGTGTTTCTCTTTGATTTTCGGTCTATGGAGTATCGCGTCAGGACAATTAGTGTACACCGTGTCGGAGGAGACAAGCCCTGGAATTACCGTTGGAAACCTAGCAAAGGATTTGAACCTAAATGTACAAGATCTTGTGCGTCGAGGATTTCAGATAGTGGATGGACCCAATAAGAGATACTTCGAATTGAACGGAAGAACGGGAAATATCCACGTTCGGGAGAGAATAGACAGAGAAGATCTATGCGGACGGAACTCGAAATGCTCTTTGGAATTGGAGGCCATAGTTAAGTCGCCACTGAATATGTATCGATTTGAAGTAAACGTTTTAGACATAAATGATAATTCACCTTCATTTCGCTCATCTATGAGTCAGGTAAACATTTCAGAATCGGCTTTTTCAGGTGAGAGATTTTCCTTACCAATAGCATACGATGCGGATGTGGCTAGTAACTCAGTGAAAAGCTACAAGCTGAGCCCAAATGAATATTTCTCCATCGATGTGCATAGCGGAGGTGATACTGTGTCTGCTGAGTTAGTGTTACAAAAGCCATTAGATCGAGAGAAGCTCGCCTTGATTCAGTTAATTCTCACGGCTTTAGATGGAGGAAAGCCCCCAAGATCCGGAACAACAAAAATTGTGGTTAACGTTATAGACGTGAATGACAACATTCCCATTTTCAGTAAACAGCTATACAAAGCACAAATTCACGAGAATGCTCTGCCCGGTACAGCAGTCATAACTGTACAGGCTAATGACTTAGACGAAGGCATTAATGGTGAAATCGTGTACTCAATTGTAAACCAAGACAGTTCGGATAAACTAAATGCTTTCACCATTAACTCAGTTACGGGCGAAATCACAGTAACCGGAGAGTTGGATCATGAAGCCAGCGCTGCAACAGAAATTCGCGTGAAGGCAACTGATAGAGGACAGAATCCACGTGCTGCATTTTGTAAAGTACTTGTTGAAGTCCTAGATGTAAATGACAATGTCCCTGAAATATCTGTGACATCGTTAGAAAATATTATTCAGGAGGATTCTCCTGTGGGCACAATGGTTGGATTGATAACCGTAAAAGATGGCGATGCTGGAAAAAACGGTGCAGTGAATTTAAAGGTAATGGGCTCAGTCCCTTTTAAAATTGAAAATACATACAAAAATAAGTACTCCTTAATGGTTGATGGGCCACTGGACAGAGAAAATACGCCTGATTATAATGTTACTATAAGAGCAACAGACGAGGGCACCCCTCCTCTGTCCAGTACCAGCGTTATCACTGTTCGTGTTTCTGATGTGAATGATAACGCGCCTCAGTTTCCTGAATCCATCATAAATGTTTATGTAAAAGAGAACAGTCCGGTGGGCTCTGTACTTCACACCGTATCAGCCTTTGATCCAGATGTAGGAAATAATGCAAATATTGTATATTCATTGGTTGATAATTCATTCAAAAGCACAGCCCCTGCAGTTAATATTAATTCAGTTACTGGAGACATACATGCTCTCCAATCGTTTAACTTTGAGGAAATAAAGAGTTTTCAGTTTCAAGTTCAGGCTACTGACTCTGGTGTGCCTCCTCAGAGGAGCAACGCCACTGTTAATGTTTTTATTTTAGATGAGAACGACAACTCTCCAGCCATTCTTCCTCCATATTCAGAACATAGCTCCGTTAACAGTGAGAACATTCCCTATAGTGCCGAAGCTGGATACTTTGTGGCCAAGATCAGGGCCGTAGACGCAGACTCTGGATATAATGCGCTGCTTTCTTACCACATATCTGAGCCCAAAGGAAACAACCTCTTCCGAATCGGAACCAGCAACGGAGAAATCAGGACTAAGAGGCGAATGAGTGATAATGATCTAAAAACTCATCCGCTGGTCATTTTGGTTTCTGATAACGGAGAGTCTGCTTTGTCAGCTACTGTTTCTATTGACGTTGTTGTTGGAGAAAGCACTGGTGAACTTCAAACTACATTTAGGCATAGTCCTGTTAAGGATGACACCTTTTCGGATTTAAATTTGTATTTGCTTATCGCTATTGTCTCTGTATCGGTGATCTTTCTACTGAGCCTCATCAGCTTGATAGCTGTAAAATGCCACAGAACAGACAGCAGTTTCAGTGGCTACAACCCGCCAATGATCACCACACATCCTGACGGAACCTGGTCTTACTCCAAATCTACACAGCAGTATGACGTGTGTTTTAGCTCAGACACACTGAAGAGTGACGTAGTAGTTTTCCCCACACCATTTCCACCAGCTGATGCGGAACTGATCAGTATTAATGGAGGGGACTCTTTAAACCGAACACACACACTCCCCAGCAGAGAAAAGGTAAGATCATTCTTAAAGGAGTGAACTTGTCAACTTATGTTTGGTCTTTTCTGGCTGATGTTCAACGTACTGTAGTCTTTCATGGTTTAATTAATGTGTTTCAACGTGTTCTGAACAATCAGTTTAAAGTGGTATTAATCAGATTATTGGAAAATAACTCCTGCTGGAATCTCAACATCACCTAGTCATGCACAGTTATGTAGGCTACTTCAGTATCAAAGAACGCATCTGAGGAGTATGGGTAGCTGTCCATGGTACTGGAGGTTTAGATTAGTTTAGATAGGCCCACTGCAGTGAGAGGGCGTCATATGTAAACAAAATATAAACTATAGGTGCAAAGTATTACATCTATAATGTTTTTGAACTTGAATTTGAACATTGTATTGTTCTAATACTTTAATACCGTTGAGCATTGCCATCTTTCTCACTGGTTTGTTTGATGACTGGCCTATAGCATAGTCTACTGTTGAAATACATTATGCACATTAGCATACAGTAAACACTATATAGAATAGAGTAATGCTATTTGGTTTTGTCTACGTGTAGGCCTACTAACTAATCATATGCCCTTGTAAACTATTTGTCAAAATGACCGCAATCTCAGTTTTATTAACATGGCTTTCTCCACACGGTGTCACTGGCCACCCACGGTATGATATTGTGTTACCGTGGCTCCGCCTTGTTTAGGACTTGGGAGGAGGGCTTTGGGCCTGGCACAGGTCTTTGTTCCCGAGACCAGTATGAGCGAGACGCGAACGCTGTTATGTGCTTGAAAAACATTTTGTATGGCGATGTGGATAAAATAGAGTCCAAAGTATCAGACTTTTCATTTCATGGATTATGGCACCTATATCGGAGCAAGGATACAATTTGGTGTGTATCTGTTTGTTTTTTGGTCTATGGAGTATCGCATCAGGACAGTTAGTGTACACCGTTTCGGAAGAGACAAACCCTGGGATTACTGTTGCAAACCTAGCAAAGGATTTGAACCTAAATGTGCAAGATCTTGAGCGTCGGGGATTTCAGATAGTGGATGGACCCAACAAGAAGTACTTTGATTTGAACGGAAAAACAGGTAATATTCATGTTAGGGAAAGAATAGACAGGGAAGACTTATGCGGACGGAGCTCTAAATGCTCTTTGGAATTAGAGGCCATTATTAAATCACCAATGAATATACATCGCTTTGAAATAAATGTTGTAGACATTAACGATAATACACCTTCATTTCGCTCATCCGTGAGTCAGATAAATATTTCAGAGCTAGCTTTTCCAGGTGAGCGATTTTCCTTACCAATAGCATACGATGCGGATGTAGGGAGTAACTCGGTGAAAAGCTACAAGCTGAGCCCAAATGAATATTTCTCTATCGATGTGCATAGCGGAGGTGACACTGTGTCTGCCGAGTTAGTGTTACAAAAGCCATTAGATCGAGAGAAACTCGCTGTGATTCAGTTAGTTCTTACAGCTTTAGATGGAGGAAAGCCCCTACGATCCGGAACAACCAAAATTATGGTTAACGTTATAGATGTGAATGACAACATTCCGGTTTTTAGTAAACCCCTGTACAAAGCACAGCTTTACGAAAATGTTCTACCTGGTACATCTGTTATCTCTGTTCAAGCTACTGACTTAGATGAAGGTATAAATGCGGACATCGTATACTCATTTGTGAACCAAGACAGCCCCGATAAAATACATGCTTTCAACATTAATTCTCTAACGGGCGAGATCACAGTAACCGGAGAATTAGATCATGAAGCAAGCCCAGCATTAGAGATCCGTGTGCAGGCAACAGACCGAGGACATAATCCACGTGCTGCATTTTGTAAAGTGCTTGTTGAAATACTTGATGTAAATGACAATGTTCCTGAAATATCTGTTACATCGTTAGAGAATATAATACAAGAGGATTCGCCTGTGGGCACAATGGTTGGATCAATAACTGTAAAAGATGCTGATGCTGGAAAAAATGGTGTTGTAAATCTGAAGATATTGGGCTCGGTGCCGTTTAAAGTTGACAATACCTACAAAAATAGATATTCATTAATGGTTGATGGGCCACTGGATAGAGAGAAGACGCCTGATTATAATGTTACTATAAGAGCAACTGACGAGGGCACCCCTCCTCTGTCCAGTACTAGCGTTATCACTGTTCGTGTTTCTGATGTGAATGATAACGCGCCGCAGTTTCCTGAATCCATCATAAATGTTTATGTGAAAGAGAACAGTCCGGTTGGCTCTGTACTTCACACCGTATCAGCTCTTGATCCAGATGTAGGAAATAATGCAAATATTGTATATTCATTGGTTGATAATTCATTCAAAAGCACAGCCACTGCAGTTAATATTAACTCAGTTACTGGAGACATACATGCTCTCCAGTCGTTTAATTTTGAGGAAATAAAGAGTTTTCAGTTTCAAATTCAGGCTACTGACTCTGGTGTGCCTCCTCAGAGGAGCAACGCCACTGTTAACGTTTTTATTTTAGATGAGAACGACAACTCTCCAGCCATTCTTCCTCCATATTCAGAACATAGCTCCGTTAACAGTGAGAACATTCCCTATAGTGCCGAAGCTGGATACTTTGTGGCCAAGATCAGGGCCGTAGACGCAGACTCTGGATATAATGCGCTGCTTTCTTACCACATATCTGAGCCCAAAGGAAACAACCTCTTCCGAATTGGAACCAGCAACGGAGAAATCAGGACTAAGAGGCGAATGAGTGATAATGACCTAAAAACGCATCCGCTAGTCATTTTGGTTTCTGATAACGGAGAGCCTGCTTCGTCAGCTACTGTTTCTATTGACGTTGTTGTTGGGGAAATCACAGGTGAAATTCAAACTACATTTAGGCATAATCCTGTTAAGGAAGACACCTTTTCGGATTTAAACTTTTATTTGCTCATCGCCATTGTCTCTATATCGGTGATTTTTCTGCTGAGCCTCATCAGCTTGATAGCTGTGAAATGCCACAGGAGAGACACCAGTTTCAACAGTTACAGCGCCCCGGTTATCACTACACACCCTGACGGGAGCTGGTCTTACTCCAAATCTACACAGCAGTATGACGTGTGTTTTAGCTCCGACACACTGAAGAGTGACGTAGTAGTGTTCCCCGCACCATTTCCGCCTGCTGATGCGGAACTGATTAGTATCAATGGTGGAGACACATTCACCAGGACACAAACACTTCCAACCCAAGATAAGGTAAGATAATTCTCCCTACGTTGGCTGAAGTAATTGCAAAACGCGAGAGGATTACTTCTCACGTGTACCAATCTGTGAGGTCCAGTTTGCTGTCTGGTTTGTTGGTACTGGTTTATGACGCTAATTTGTAGCTCTCCATGGTGCTGATACGTGTTCAGATCCCTTGGTGGTGAATGAGACGAGATATTGAAAAACTTTGCTGATAAAGTATCAGTCATTTATAAGTGCATTTGGAATATACTGCATTGTGTTTTACTTATTTCCCATTGTTCACATTCTGAGTTCATGGAAAACCTGTATGCCGTGGCTGTATGTATTGTATATGTCTAGAAGTATACATCTGTGTATGCATATTGAATTCTCTATACAATCACTTTATTTCTCGATATGGTGTCGTTACACCTTGAGAATTTCTGCCTCTGCAGCATGCACACTTTTGTACATGTTATGTTCTACAGACTATACACTCTTAAGCTTACGCAGCACCTTAACTTGGCTCAGCCACACGGTGTCACTAGCGATCCGCGGATAACTTTGGTAGCTCGGTATTATGAAGCTCCTCCTTATTTTACAAAGGGTGTGTGGCATCCCAGTCGGCTTTGTTCAATAACGGAGAAAATGGTTCGACGGTGGTCATCATTACTTCCATGAAAACGTTTATTTCGAAATGCGCAAACACTTTTTTCACCAACATCAAACTACGGTGATTTTGGAATATGGCTTGGAACGCTATCCTGTGGATTTGTGTTATCGTTCGCTTGCGTGGTATTGTGTGGGGGCAGATTGTATATTCCGTTTCGGAGGAGACGAACACCGGCACCGCGGTAGGAAATCTCGCAAAAGATTTTAATCTGGATGTGAGTGAACTAGAGCCTCGCGGATTTGAGATAGTTGCTGGACCTAACAAGAAGTATTTCGACGTGAATGTGAAAACTGGAGTTCTTCATGTTAAAGACAAAATTGACAGAGAAGGATTATGTGGACGAAGCTTAAAATGTTCATTGGAACTGGAAGCCATTCTCAACTCACCATTGAATATGTATCGCTTCGAGGTAAACATTTTAGACATCAACGATAACGCACCCGCTTTTCGCACGTCGTCTTTGTCCATAAACATTTCAGAGTCCGCTTTTCCAGGGCAGAGATTTACATTGCCTCGTGCCCACGATGCGGATGTGAGTAGTAACTCTGTGAAGACCTACAAGCTGAGCTCGAATGAATACTTCTCATTAGACGTGCAGAGCGCAGGGGACAGTGTATCGGCAGAATTAGTGCTACAAAAAGCTGTAGACCGAGAAAAGCAGTCTTTGATTAAACTCACATTAACAGCAATAGATGGTGGGAAGCCCTCCAGATCAGGGTCAATGAATATAGTCGTACATGTTATAGATGTAAATGACAATGTTCCCATATTCAGTAAACAGCTATATAAAGCTAGAGTCACAGAAAACGCACCCATTGGTACATCAGTGATTACTGTATACGCCACAGATTTAGATGAGGGTTTAAATGGCGAAATCATGTATTCTTTTATAAATCATGACAATGACAATAATATTGATGCTTTTGAAATCAATCAATCGACAGGGGAAATCATAGTAAATGGGGAGGTAGACTTTGAGACAAACAATGCCTTTGAAATTCATGTAAAAGCAGAGGACAAGGGTGCCAGCCCAAGAGTATCACATTGTAAAGTTCTTGTAGAAATAGTGGATGTTAACGACAATTCGCCCGTTATATCAATAACGTCTTTAGCTGACCAAGTAAAAGAGGATGCTAAGGCGGGCACTATGGTTGGCCTGATTACTGTAATAGATGGTGATACTGGGCAAAATGGTGCTGTAAAGCTTAGCTTAATAGAGTCGGTACCATTTAAAATACAAAACACTTACAAAAATAAATATGCATTGGTTGTGGATGGTCCGTTAGACAGAGAGCAAGTATCTCAGTATGACATAAGCATGCAAGCTACGGACGAGGGGAGTCCGCCTCTCTCTAGCACTAGCCATATTACTGTTCGCATATCTGATGTTAATGACAATGCCCCTCGCTTCCCGGAGCCTGTTATTAATGTTTATGTGAAAGAAAACAGTGACGTTGGTGCTGTGATTTTTACAGTGACTGCTTTCGACCCTGACATGAATGATAATGCCAAAATCACTTATACTTACCTGGAAGGCTCAGACAAAAACTTCCCTGTCACCTCTGCTGTGAACATAAATTCGGATAGTGGTGAGGTCTATGCCCTTCAGTCTTTCAATTATGAGGAAACTAAATTATTTTCATTCAAAGTTCAGGCCACAGACTCGGGTTCACCCCCGCTTAGTAATAATGTTACAGTGAATGTATTTGTTCTGGATGAGAATGACAACAGCCCCGTGGTCCTCCCACCATATTCTGAGCATGGCTCGGTGAACACGGAAAATGTTCCTTATGCAGCTGATGCAGGCTTCTTTGTGGCAAAAATCAGAGCTGTAGACGCAGATTCTGGATATAACGCGCTGCTTTCTTACCACATCTCCGAACCAAAAGGAAATAATCTCTTCCGAATCGGAACCAGCAGTGGGGAAATCAGGACTAAGCGGCGTATGAGTGATAGTGACCTTAAAACACACCCGCTGGTGATTATAGTTTCTGATCATGGAGAGCCTCCACTGTCAGCAACTGTATCCATCGATGTTGTTGTTATGGAAAACGCAGATGATCTGAAGACCCAATTCAGACATGTTCCTGTTAAGGACGACACGTTTTCTGATCTTAATCTTTATTTATTGGTTGCAATAGTCTCAGTGTCTGTCATCTTTTTGCTGAGCCTCATCAGCTTGATAGCTGTGAAATGCCACAGGACAGATGGCCATTTTAACAGTTACAGCGCCCCAGTTATCACCACACACCCTGACGGGAGCTGGTCTTACTCCAAATCTACACAGCAATATGACGTGTGTTTTAGCTCCGACACACTGAAGAGTGACGTTGTGGTTTTCCCCACACCATATCCGCCACCTGATGCCGAACTAATCAGTATTAATAGTGGAGACACATTTAATCGGACTCAAACACTCCCTAATAAAGAAAAGGTAAGAATACAAATATGACCTCATGTATAAGTTTGGACTTGATGTTGATGTAGCCTACATGAATATGAGTTTTTGCATTGCATGACATGCATTGTGAATGTATTTGAAGTAATTACATTGTTTTAGCAGTTGCATAACATCCGCTGCAATTTAGTGATTTGGTAAAAAGTGTGCAGTCGTTTCTTCATTTTAATTTTCTCTTTTTTGGCAATATAGCTTTTGTTCCTTAATGCTTCCAGTTAGGGAAACAGAACGCTGCAGTCCATGGTGCTGGACATGCAGGTGTAAGAAAGTGTATTTTATTTACATTAGCATGCTAACACTTGCAGTTCTGTATGTTTGTCCTGTGATGGACGCAGGGCGCTACATATGCTAGGCACAGATGCATTGTAAATGTACAAGATATTAACAGATACACATTTGGTATGGTTATAGATCCCTTTTCTAATATATCCCATTAATATTTTAAATTGTGAATCAGTGACACAATGGCTGTCATACTTGGTCATACTCTGCATTTGAGTTTTCCAAGTTTACTCTAGGAAACGTGCGCAATCATAGAAACATATTTGTTTTCTTTTACTTCATCTGACATAATATTATTGCAACTGAAAAACACGTTTGAATGATGTCCACATGGTGTCACCAGCGACCCACTGTGTTATTTTCGCCTGGATATTTCCGAAGCTCCTCCTCATAGGGAGGAGTGTGCATGTCCTGTCAGAAGGCTTTGTTCGGGAAAAGCGCACAGCCAAAACTCGAATGTGCAGCTACGTCGATTATTGTTTGGTTAAGAGTATTCACAGCGATGCATATAAACCTTTTTCTAAAAACCGATTTCTGTAGTTGACGGACTATGGCGCTGATATCTGTCCAAGGATTTCATTTGGGGATATTACTCGCTCTCTTTCTCGGTTGCTGGAGCATTGTGTCCGGGCAGGTCGTGTATACCCTTTTGGAGGAGACAAATCCGGGAACGATCGTTGGGAATTTAGCAAAGGATTTAAACCTTAATGTGCAAGATCTTGAACACCGAGGATTTCAGATAGTGGATGGACCGTATAAGAGGTACTTTGATCTGAATGTGAAGACTGGTATTCTCCATGTCAGGGAGAAAATTGACAGGGACGAGTTATGTGTACGGAGCTTAAAGTGCCGCTTAGAATTAGAGGCCATTGTTAACTCCCCATTGAATATGTATCGCTTTGAAGTGAATGTTTCAGATATAAATGATAACGCACCTATATTTACTTCGCCTGCGCATGAAATAAATGTATCAGAGTCGGCTTTTCCAGGCGAGAGGTTTTCCTTGCCGGTTGCGAACGACAAAGATGTCGGCAGTAACTCGGTGAAGAATTATAAGCTGAGCTCGAACGAACATTTTTCTTTAGACATACAGCACGGGGGAACAAGTTTATTAGCTGAATTAGTCCTCCAGAAAGCGCTTGACCGGGAAAAGCAGCCAGTTATTCAGCTCGTCCTTACTGCTTTAGATGGAGGAAAACCTGCTAAATCAGGGACGACAAAAATAATAGTTAACGCCATGGACGTGAATGACAATATACCCGTGTTTAGCAAGTCTTTATACAAAGCCCAAATTAATGAAAATGTGTCTCCCGGGACTTCCGTGCTCACCGTTAAGGCTAATGATTTAGACGATGGCATAAATGGCGAAATCGTGTATTCATTTGTAAACTCAGGTAATGATAATCAAATGAACATATTCAACATTGATCGATACACAGGCGAAATCACTGTGGTCGGTGAATTAGACCATGAAACACATGGTGCAGTGGAAATTCGAGTCCAGGCAACTGACAGAGGACATAGTCCACGCGCTGGATTTTGTAAAGTCTTGGTTGAAGTTCTTGACATCAATGACAATATCCCTGAAATATCTGTAACGTCATTAGTAAACACCATTAAAGAAGATTCCCCTGTAGGTACAATGGTTGGATTAATAACAGTGAAAGATGACGATGCCGGTCAAAACGGAGCAGTGAATCTTAAGATACTCGGCTCAGTGCCATTTAAGATGGTCAATACCTACAAGAATAGGTACTCGCTGACGGTCGACGGTCCTCTGGACAGAGAGAAGATATCCGAATACAATGTCACCATCAGAGCGACAGATGAGGGGACCCCACCTCTTTTTAGTACTAGTGTTATTACTATACGCGTTTCTGATGTGAATGATAACGCACCGCAGTTCCCAGAGCCTGTAATAAATGTTTATGTGAAAGAGAATAGTCCGGTTGGTACTATAATTTACACGGTCTCAGCATTTGACCCGGATGTAGACGATAATGCGAAATTATCATATTCACTATTTGAAACCTCCTCGAAACGAGCGGGCTCGGCAATTAGTATTAACTCTGTTACAGGTGATGTTATCGCACTGCAGTCGTTTAACTTTGAGGAAATAAAGAGTTTTCAGTTTCAAGTTCAGGCGACTGACTGTGGTGTCCCTCCTCAGAGGAGCAACGCCACTGTCAACGTTTTTATTTTAGATGAGAATGACAACTCTCCAGCCATTCTTCCTCCTTATTCAGAGCATGGCTCCGTTAACAGTGAGAACATTCCCTATAGTGCCGAAGCTGGATACTTTGTGGCCAAGATCAGGGCCGTAGACGCAGACTCTGGATATAATGCGCTGCTTTCTTACCACATATCTGAGCCCAAAGGAAACAACCTCTTCCGAATCGGAACGAGCAACGGAGAAATCAGAACTAAGAGACGAATGAGTGATAATGATCTGAAATCTCATCCGCTTGTCATTTTGGTCTCTGATAATGGAGAGCCTTCTTTATCTGCTACAGTTTCTATTGATGTTGTTGTTATGGAGAGCACAGGGGAGGTCCAAACTCAATTTAGACATATTCCTGTGAAGGATGATACATTCTCAGATTTGAATTTGTATTTGCTCATCGCCATTGTCTCCGTGTCGATCATTTTTCTACTGAGCCTCATCAGCTTGATAGCTGTAAAATGCCACAGGACAGACAGCAGTTTCAGTGGCTACAACCCCCCAATGATCACCACCCATCCTGACGGAACCTGGTCTTACTCCAAATCTACACAGCAGTATGACGTGTGCTTTAGCTCAGACACACTGAAGAGTGACGTGGTAGTCTTTCCCACACCATTTCCACCAGCTGATGCTGAACTGATCAGTATTAATGGTGGAGACACCTTTCAGCGAACACAAACACTCCCCAACACAGAAAAGGTAAGGCCATTTACATTTGCAAGGCCTGAACGTAGACTGCTGTTGACTGACCGTGTATTTCAACATTAACCCCATTTAATACTATGGTAGCTGTCCATGGTGCTGCAGTGCTGCAGTGTTGCAGTTTACCGGAATCTTTTTTTAATCTATCTATCAATCTATTTATCTATCTATTTGATTATACATGTATTCCTTACTTTATTCCTATGTGTATTTATTCAGATACGTATGAGAGTGCTGTTCATATCCTGAGGTCAAAAAGTTGTGTCTTTAGGAACCAGTGCCTTGGTAGCTTCTCTATACAGCAAGTAGTTTGACGCCATAACAACACATGAAAGACTCTGTGTGTTTTAAATGAGAAATTGTCTTCAAGCCTCTTGTTGTTTATGTAAATCCATCACACAAATCCCTAATTTTTAGACGTAGGACTTAGGGTACTATTTTAGGAACTGGTCTTGGGTTCGTTTTAAATGCTTAGCTTCTCGGTAGATCTTGGCCTACATGAATGTGTGTTTTGTGACAAACTCTTACAATATAAACTATATGTGTATTTGATTCAGAACCTCTTCATGTTATATTATTATCCACACGATGTCACTAGCCGTCCACAGTGTGAACAACAGCTTCGACTCCTCCCATTTTGAGCAGGAGGGGCTCTGTCTTGCAGGGCTTTGTTCGGGAGAATAGTGCGGTTCGGAGCCCTCGTTGTGAACGGAGACCATATGGGCTACTGAACCATGCGTTTCTTTTTTACGTTTATAACGTTATAGCTGTAATAACGATCGGGGGAATATGTGGGACCAGGAATATCGTCCGTGGATACATTATATATTGTTGTTTCAGCTTTGCAGTATTTCGCTTGGACAAACAGTGTATTCGGTTTCAGAGGAATCAAACACGGGGACGACTGTCGGGAATTTAGCGAAGGATTTTAACTTGGATGTAAAGGACCTTGCTATTCGTGGATTTCAAATAGTATCCGGACCTAATAAGAGGTATTTTGACGTCAACATTGGAACTGGAATTTTACACACAAAAGAAAGGATAGATAGAGATGAAATATGTGGACGAAGTACAAAGTGCACTTTGGAATTGGAAGCAATTGCTAACTCACCTTTGGCTATGTATCGTTTCGACGTTAGTATTTTAGACATTAATGATAATCCACCCATATTTCCTGCATCGACGGAATATTTGAATATATCTGAGGTAGCTCTACCGGGAGAGAGGTTTACATTACCTCGAGCATATGATGCGGATGTGGGTAGCAACTCCGTGAAAAGCTATAAGCTGCAAAACAATGAATACTTCTCCCTCGATGTACAAAATGGGGAGGAGAATGCATCCCCTGAGCTAGTTCTCCAGAAATCTTTGGATCGTGAGAAGCAGCCTACTATACAACTCGTACTGACTGCTTTTGATGGCGGAAAACCGTCTAGATCCGGTACGATAAAGATTATTGTTAATGTGGAGGATATCAATGACAATATCCCCGTGTTTAATAAGCAGCTCTACAAAGCCCTTGTATCAGAAAATGCACCTAAAGGCACATCTGTAATCACAGTCCACGCTACTGACTTAGATGAAGGCCTAAATGGTGATATTCTTTACTCTTTAGTTACACGCGAACACAGCAAAACTACAGATGCATTTGCCATTGATACAAATTCTGGTATGATTACAGTTAAAGGGGATATTGACCACGAAACCGACCGTGCCATTGAAATTCGTATCCAAGCAAAAGATAAAAGCTCAAAACCACGCGCTGGGTACTGTAAAGTGCTGGTGGAAATATTAGACGTGAATGATAATGTACCTGAATTATCGTTAACTTCTTTACTCGAACGAGTGAACGAGAATGCTGCGGTGGGGACAATGGTGGGACTGATAACCGTCAAAGATGATGATACTGGTCCAAATGGTGCTGTGAACCTCAAAATACATGGTTCGGTGCCATTTAAAATAGAGAATACGTACAAAAACAAGTACTCATTATTGTTGAATGGGCCATTAGACAGAGAGAGTGTCTCACAGTATGACGTCACGATCACAGCTACAGATGAAGGAACCCCTCCTCTCTCTAGCAGTACTCTTATTACAGTGCACGTTGCTGATGTTAATGACAATGCGCCACGTTTTCCAGACCCGATCATAAATGTGTATGTGAAAGAGAACAGTCCAGTCGGTAATGTAATCTATAAGGCATCTGCTGTTGATCTGGATGTGGGTGATAATGCTAAAATAACATATTCATTACTTGAGGGCTTAATGAGAAGCTTTCCTGTGACATCTTCCATTAATTTAAATGCGGATAGTGGTGAGATATATGCCCTGCAATCTTTCAATTATGAGGAAATTAAAACCTTTCAATTCCAAATAGTGGCGAAAGATTCTGGTGTTCCCTCTCTAAGCAGCAACGCAACAGTTAATATATTCATTTTAGATGACAATGACAACAGTCCAAGCATTCTTCCTCCGTATTCAGAGCACGGGTCAGTTAATTCAGAGAACATTCCCTATAGTGCCGAAGCTGGATACTTTGTGGCCAAGATCAGGGCTGTAGATGCAGACTCTGGATATAACGCACTGCTTTCTTACCACATCTCTGAGCCCAAAGGAAATAATCTCTTCAGAATTGGAACTAGCAACGGAGAAATAAGGACTAAGAGACGAATGAGTGATAACGACCTGAAAACACATCCACTGGTTGTTTTGGTTTCTGACCATGGCGAACCGTCGCTTTCAGCTACTGTATCTATTGATGTTGTAGTTGCTGAGAGTTCTGGCGACATCCAGACACAATTCAAACATGTGCCAAGGAAGGATGATACTTTTTCTGACTTGAATTTGTATTTGCTTATCGCCATTGTCTCCGTGTCAGTGATCTTTCTACTGAGTCTCATCAGTTTGATAGCTGTAAAATGCCACAGGACGGACAGCAATTTTAGTGGCTACAGCGCCCCTGTTATCTCTACTCACCCTGATGGCAGCTGGTCTTACTCCAAATCTACACAGCAGTATGACGTGTGTTTTAGCTCCGACACGCTGAAGAGTGACGTGGTAGTTTTCCCCGCACCATTTCCGCCTGCGGATGCAGAACTTATCAGTATCAACGGAGGGGACACTTATAATCGGACACAAACTTTACCAACCAGAGAAAAGGTAAGGTTTATTGCAGGGCCATTTCCTTAAACGTTATTATGATGTGTGCAACATTTCCTACAGCTTTGTTTGATCGGTTTGAGCCTCAAACAATCCATTTGAGTGTGACCTGTCCATGGTGCTGAAACGTGAGCGATGTAGTGGAAATAAGTACAAAAACATTGACAAATATATTTTGAGTTTCTGTTTTGTTTTGTTTTGCTTTGTTTCGTTTTAATTCAGGTATTAGCCAGACGTAGACACCCAACTTTTTCCTTAATGCTATAACACATGGATATCTAAAAATGTATATAATTCGGGTATTTTGTATTTTAAGGTGTAGTTAGTGTTCTGCCATAGGATATATTCACCATGTTGTCGAAGGTGTAGTTACCTAGCGTTCATGGGCTTCGGAAAAACCTTTTTCCCAGTGAAAACATCATCATTCCGCGTCATTCACGTCACGTAATGTGTGAGTCAGAGGTCGGAAACTGGGGCTAGATTTTGCTAACAGAGTTGCCCAGTTAGGGGCTCGTCATCACTTTTGTCGTCACGTTGTAGTTCGTCCATGTGGCCTTTCATGTCCAACAGTTTTAATGTGAACTTGGGAATTTGCCGTTTTTGTCACTTGAAAGCTGCATATCTTTCTTTCACAAGCGTCTTAAACTATATTTTAAGCAAATACAGTTGTTTATTTAGGATTAGTGAGTGTTTTAACCTTTGTTGTGGCATCCGTGTTTGTCACACATTCCGACGGCAAAGCACATGAACACTTACTGTGGGAAAAACAAAGTAGCCTTGTCATTCCCAAGTGCCATGAATGCACCATTGGTGTTCTGACAGGATATCATTCACCATGTTGTTGTTTTAAAGACATTTCTAGCAGTTCCCATCGACCTGGTGCTGTCATAGACTGCACGAATAAGGGGTTTGTTGGGTTACCATGACGTCATAATTATTGGAGAGCGTTCCAGAAGGCCACACGGTGTCGCTAGAGATCCATTCTTTAAGTTTAGTGTCTTCTCTTTGTGAGGCCCCGCCTTGGATTAATATCGGTGGTTGGCCCTGCAGACGGCTTTGTTCGAGATGTGCGCACAGGAAAGCGACTAGTTTGGCTTGGTTCTGTTGGATCATATCGACACATCGACATGCGAACGGCTATCTTTTCATTCTATGTGTAGTCATATGAGGTGGGCGTTATGGCCAGTACTTCAAGAAAAAGATGGCATTTGTGGATATTGTTCATCGTGTTTCAAATGTGCAGTATAGCATATGGGCAAATTGTGTTTTCTATCGCGGAGGAAGCGAGTCCGGGGACTACGGTCGGAAACGTGGCAAAGGATTTTAATCTTGACTTAAAGGACCTTGAGCATCGTGGATTTCAGATTGTTTCCGGAACCAATAAGAGGTATTTCGACGTAAACACAAAGACGGGTGTTCTCCACGTCAAAGAAAGAATAGATAGAGACGAAATATGTGGCTATAATGTTAAGTGTACTTTACCTTTAGAGGCTACCGTTAATTATCCGCTTAACATTTACAGGTTCGAGGTGAATGTATTAGATATAAATGATAATTCACCCACGTTCCGTTCCCCAGTAAGAGAACTGAATATCTCCGAGTTTGCTCTGCCTGGGGAGAGATTCACTCTTCCCAGTGCATATGATGCGGATGTGGGCAGCAACTCAGTACGGAGCTACAAGCTAAGTCCCAATGAGCATTTTACCCTCGATGTACAGAGCAGGGGAGAGCAGGCTGTTTCGGCTGAACTAGTTCTACAGAAAGGTTTGGACAGAGAGAAACAGTCGGTGGTAAAACTGACACTCACCGCTGTCGATGGAGGCAAACCTCCCCGGACAGGGACACTGCAAATCATTGTAAACGTGGAAGATATTAATGATAACATACCAGTGTTTACTAAAGCGCTATACAAGGCTCGTGTGTCTGAAAACGCATCTCCCGGCACGTCCGTTATTACAGTTCATGCCAGTGATTCTGACGAAGGCCAGAATGGTGAGGTGGTTTACTCTTTTATTAATCATGACAATGACATAAATATTGCCAATTTCGCCATCAACTCCGAAACTGGCCTTATCACTGTGAATGGTGATTTAGATTATGAAAGAAACAATGCTGTTGAAATTCGAGTCCAAGCTACAGATAAGGGTCACAGACCGAGACAAGCACATTGTAAAGTGCTTGTGGAAATTACAGATATTAACGATAATGTGCCCGAAATATCCGTAACATCTTTAGTGAACACCGTTAAAGAGGATGCTCCCATTGATACTGTAGTCGGGACCATCACAGTGACAGATGGGGATGCCGGTAAAAATGGAGAAATTAACCTAAAGATAATTGGGTCTGTGCCATTTAAAATTCAAAACTCTTATAAAAATTATTACGCATTACTTGTCAATGGTCCTCTAGACAGAGAGAATGTGTCGCATTATAACATCACAATCACTGCTACTGACGAGGGGACTCCCCCTCTCTCTAGCAGTAGTGTTATTACGGTGCACATTTCGGATGTTAACGACAATGCACCGCGTTTCCCAGAGACGGTCATCAAAGTGTATGTGAAAGAGAATAGTCAGATAGGTGCAGTGATATACACAGTGTCTGCGTTTGACCCTGATGTGGATGACAATGCTAAATTATCTTATTCGTTGCTTGAAGAATCGACAAAAGGCCCTCCTGTATCATCTATGGTCAATATAAACGCGGATAGCGGGGACATATTTGCGCTTCAGTCTTTCAATTATGAGGAGATAAAAACTTTTCAATTCAGAATCAAGGTAGCAGACTCTGGTATGCCTTCTTTAAGCAACAACGCCACAGTTAATGTTTTCATTCTGGATGAAAATGACAACAGCCCCACGATTTTGCCCCCTTACTCTGAACACGGCTCTGTTAACTCTGAAAACATCCCTTACAGTGCCGATGCAGGATACTTTGTGGCCAAGATTAGGGCTATTGACGCAGACTCTGGATATAATGCACTGCTTTCATATCACATCTCTGAACCCAAAGGAAACAACCTCTTCCGAATCGGATCCAGCTCTGGTGAAATTAAAACAAAACGGCGAATGAGTGACAATGACCTGAAAACGCACCCTTTGGTGATTTTGGTGTCTGATAACGGAGAGCCATATATGTCAGCGACTGTATCTATTGATGTTGTGGTTTCTGAAAATACGGGTGAAATTCGGACTCAGTTTAGACATATTCCTATTAAGGATGATACATTTTCGGATTTAAACCTGTATTTGCTGATCGCCATTGCCTCGGTGTCAGTGATTTTTCTGCTGAGTCTCATCAGCTTGATAGCTGTGAAATGCCACAGGACAGACAACAGTTTCAACAGTTACAGCGCCCCAGTTATCACCACACACCCTGACGGGAGCTGGTCTTACTCCAAATCTACACAACAGTATGACGTGTGCTTTAGCTCAGACACGTTGAAGAGTGATGTAGTAGTTTTCCCCGCACCATTTCCGCCTGCTGAGGCGGAACTCATAAGCATTAATGGAGGGGACACATTTACTAGGACACAGACGCTACCCAACTGTGATAAGGTAAGCAAAGTTTAGACTAAAACATGGTTGTATCGACACGTGGTTCAAAACAAACTTTTACTTTGCACAGGACTTTTCATGTCCCTTTCTCCTAACTGAAGCTGTCCATGGTGCTGAAATGGCCTGCTGGGTTCTACAGATGGGTTCTCAATGGAAAATTAAACTAACAGCTTAGGCATTCTTTTGATTGATGACTAGACGTGTGCAGGGGTGTATTCACATTTCCTTAGACACAATTACTTGATCAGGAACTGGACAACTGGACAGTTTAAATCACTTTACTATGCCTACGTTTAGATAGGCCTATATTCATGGAAGAATGTGTTGCTTGAAGACCTGAATAATGGCTGTAATGAGGAGCGGTGTTTAAATCACCTGATATAATTTGCATTATATAAAGGAAGCCATTGCATATGCATATGCATATGCATATGTTGCATATCGTATGCATATGTTGCATATCGTTTTGTATTGTACTTGCCGAAATATTTGAGCTGTGTTATTACAGAACTACCTCATGGTGTCACTAGCAATCCGCAAAGTATGTTCTGCTCACTGACTTTAAGAAGCTCCGCCTTGTTTTCATCGATGCTCAGCTGCACAGATTGCTTTGTTAGAATGTCTCACACAGCCGAGCCACCGGCGCTTCACGGTTCTTTTAACTACACAATGCATCTATGATTATGAATACAGTTTTCTGCCATATGTGGATTTAACCTCGTATAATGGCGATAACTCAAGCAAACGGGTGTCGTGTATGGATACTTTTTGCTTTTTCCTGTTTTTGGAGTATTGCGTTTGGGCAGATCGTTTACTCCGTGAATGAGGAAGCAAACCCTGGGACCACTATTGGACATTTGGCAAAGGATTTTAATCTCGATGTCAATGACCTACAGCGTCGAGGATTTCATATTGTTGCAGGACAAAACGCAAGGTATTTCGATGTAAACGTTAAGACGGGCATCCTAAGTGTAAAAGAAAGAATAGATAGGGAGGTATTATGCGGATCGAGCGGTAAGTGTGCAGTGCCACTTGAAGTCATTGTTAACTCGCCATTAAATATATACCGTTTTGAAGTCACTGTATTAGATATAAATGACAATGACCCATCGTTTAGCTTATCAGATAGTGTCTTGAACATTTCGGAATCTGCTTTTGTGGATGAAAGATTTCCTTTGCCTATAGCACAGGATCCTGATGTGGGCAGTAACACGGTGAAAAGCTATAAGCTGAGTCCGAATGAATATTTCTCTCTGGATGTACAGAGCGGTGGAGAGAGTGTAACTGCCGAGCTAGTGCTACGGAAAGCTTTAGACCGAGAAACACAGGCTGTAATTCGTCTTACTCTCACCGCTGTAGATGGAGGCAAACCGCCTCGATCAGGGACACTAGAAATGCATGTAAATGTTGGAGATGTCAACGATAACATCCCCCTGTTTAGTAAATCGCTGTACAAAACTCGTGTACCCGAAAATGCAGCACCTGGCACCTCCGTGATCACAGTTCATGCAACTGATTTAGATGAAGGCCAAAATAGTGAGATAATATACACCTTTGTCACACATGGAAATGACAAGAAAATTAGCGATTTTACCATCAATGAGGATACAGGGGTTATTACGGTTAATGGTGAGTTGGATTATGAAAGAAATAATGCAGTTGAAATTCGCGTGCAAGCCAAAGATAAAAGCAGTAATCCAAGAGCAGCTCACTGCAAAGTTCTAATAGAGATTTCCGACGTCAATGACAATATACCAAAAATATCTGTGACATCATTAGTTAACACAGTGAAAGAGGATGCCCCTGTCGATACGATTGTCGGAATGATAACTGTTGTAGATGAGGACAGTGGTAAAAACGGAGAAGTGCGTCTAAAAATCCAAAACAAAGTGCCTTTTACAATTAAAAACTCTTATAAGAATTATTATTCATTACTTGTAAATGCGCCGCTGGATAGAGAGCGTGCCATGGAATACAATGTCACCATCATCGCAACTGATGAAGGGACCCCACCTCTTTCCAGCACCAGTGTGATCACCGTCAGGGTCTCTGATGTTAACGATAATGCACCGCAATTCCCTGATCCAGTAATTAATATTTATGTGCGAGAAAACAGCCAGGTCGGTGGTGCTATTCACACAGTGTCGGCATTTGATTCTGACGCAGAAAATAATGCTAAAATAAGGTATTCACTGTTGGAGGATTCTAGTAAAACACTTCCTGTTACGTCTATGGTCAACATAAATGCAGAAAGTGGGGACATTTACGCTCTACAGTCGTTCAATTACGAGGATATCAAGATGTTTCAGTTTAAAATTCAGGCGAAAGACTCTGGTGATCCTCCGCTAACTAGCAACGCAACTGTGAATATTTTTATTCTCGATGAAAATGATAACAGTCCCAGGGTGCTTCCTCCTTACTCTGAACACGGCCCAGTTAACAGTGAGAACATTCCCTATAGTGCTGAAGTGGGATATTTTGTGGCCAAGATCAGGGCTGTAGACGCAGATTCAGGATATAATGCGCTGCTTTCTTATCACATATCTGAACCCAAAGGAAACAACCTCTTCCGGATCGGAACCAGCAGCGGGGAAGTAAGGACTAAGAGGCGAATGAGTGACAATGACATGAAAACCCACCCGCTTGTCATTCTGATTACTGATAATGGTGAACCATCTCACTCAGCGACTGTTTCTATTGAGGTGGTGGTCATGGAAAGTATAGAACTCCAAACCAAACTTAGACATTCTCCTATGAAGGAGGACAGTTTTTCTGACCTGAATATGTACTTACTCGTTGCCATTGCCTCGGTGTCAGTGATTTTTCTATTGAGCCTCATCAGCATGATAGCTGTGAAATGCCACAGGACAGACAGCAGTTTCAACAGTTACAGCGCCCCAGTTATCACTACACACCCTGACGGGAGCTGGTCTTACTCCAAATCTACACAGCAGTATGACGTGTGTTTTAGCTCAGACACGTTGAAGAGTGATGTAGTAGTCTTCCCCACACCGTTTCCGCCTGCTGATGCGGAACTGATAAGTATAAACGAGGGGGACACTTTTGTCAGGACACAAACACTTCCTAATAAGGAAAAGGTAAGATCAAATGCAGGTGCATCCTTTCAGTGTATACATGCCTTTCCATTTGCTGTATTGAGGTTGTATAATAGTGTCACACATTACGCACCGATACATTAGGGACAATCAATGCCATAAAAGTACGAAGCTTTCCATCCACAATCATACTTTATCAATATTGTACACCATTAGGTGTCGCTGTAGAAAGACAAAACAAAGGGAAAAAAACAGTGATTTGTTTAGGCCCCTCCTTTTCATTGGGAAGCGTGCGTGATGTGCGCTCTTTGTCTAGGCAGACATGGAGTGGCCGTAACCGAAAGAGCATGGACTGCGAATCATCGTACCTGTGAGCAGCTATGAAGACATATTCTCCATTTATATGGGATTTTTTGAAACAATCTTAATCTCTGGGTATACGACTGGTTACCTTCAAGATGACTGGGCGCTTTGGATTTACAGTGTTTTTTCGTGGCGGGATTATTCTCTGCTTTTTCACCCACATTTCTGCTCAGATCACATATTCAGTATCAGAGGAGGTTAATAAGGGGACAGTTGTTGGAAATATCGCGAAGGATGTAAATCTTAATGTTCACGAAATGGGCTCTCGGATGTTTCAGATTGCTGCTGTGTCCGGGAGAAAATATTTTGATGTAAATTTAAAGACTGGTGCTTTATTCGTTAACGAAAGACTCGATAGAGAGGAGCTTTGCCCTAGCTCGGCGCGATGCTTAATTCCGTTAGAAGCCATTGTTAACAACCCTTTGCATTTGTACCGTGTCGAGGTAAATATCTTAGATGTGAATGATAACTCACCTGCCTTTCGTTTAAAATCAAAGGAGTTTAATATATCCGAAGTGGCGTTTGTCGGTGACAGAATACAGCTACCCAGAGCATCAGACTCTGACGTCGGAGCTAATTCGGTGAAAACCTACAAACTAAGCCCGAATGAGCATTTCTCTCTGGATGTCCATAGCGGAGGAGAGCAAAGTGTATCTGCCGAGTTAGTCCTGCAGAAAGCTTTAGATCGAGAAAAACAGTCAAAAATCATCCTAATACTTACTGCGTTGGATGGTGGTAAGCCTCCAAGATCTGGAACATTACAGATTATTGTTAACGTACAAGATGCCAACGATAACGCACCATCATTTAGTAAGTCATTGTATAAGGTTCGGGCAGTTGAAAACGCACCGCACGGGACAGTTATTATTAAACTAAACGCAACAGATATCGACGAGGGCACAAATGCCGAGATATTTTATTCTTTAATAAACCAGGATGGCGACGACAAGTCAAACAGTGTGTTCAATATTGAACAGCATACTGGCGAGATTCGTGTAAAAGGACAGCTTGATTTTGAGAAGACCAATGCATATGAGATTCATGTACAGGCAAAAGATAAGGGCGCGTCACCTCGTTCTGCGCATTGTAAAGTGTTAGTGGAAATAGTGGATGTGAACGACAACCATCCTGATATATCTCTTACATCGCTAGTAAACACTGTTACTGAAAATGCCAGTAAAGGCACAACAGTAGCCTTGATAACCATATCCGATAAAGACTCGGGGAAAAATGGCAATGTACACGCCGAATTATCTGGTATGACCCCCTTTAAGTTGCTGACAAACTATAAAAACTATTACTCAATTGTTGTAGACGACGTTTTGGATAGGGAACGTATAGCTGTGTATAATGTGACGGTCGTTGCAAGAGACGAAGGAACCCCACCTCTGTCAAGTACAAGTGCATTCACTGTACATGTTTCTGATGTAAATGACAATGCACCTCGCTTCCCAGAGCCTATCATCAATGTATATGTTAAAGAAAATAGTCCCAAAGATCAGATCATTTACACGGTAACAGCTATTGACCCAGATTCAGATGAAAATTCAAGGATGACTTATTCCCTGTTGGAATACTCCCCTAGTACCATTCCAGTGTCCACATTTGTGAATGTGAACCCAGACAGTGGGGATATATACACAATGCAATCTTTTAATTTTGAAGAATTGAAAACTTTTCAGTTCAGAGTCAAGGCTACAGATTCTGGTAGTCCTCCTCTGAACAGCAGCATAACGGTTAACGTTTTTGTAATGGATGAGAATGACAACAGTCCCGTAATTCTGCCTCCCTACTCAGAGCAAGGTACTGTTAACACTGAAAATGTACCTTACACAGCTGAAGCTGGATACTTTGTTGGCAAGATCAGGGCTGTAGACGCCGACTCTGGATATAACGCGCTGCTTTCTTATCACATATCAGAACCCAAAGGAAACAACCTGTACCGGATCGGAACCAGCAGTGGAGAAATCAGGACCAAGAGGCGGATGAGCGACAACGATCTAAAAACTCACCCACTTGTTATTTTGGTGACAGATAACGGAGAACCATCACTTTCAGCCACTGTGTCAATCGATGTTGTCGTGGACAACACTGGAGAAGTAAAGACTCCATTCAGACGTGTACCAATAACGAATGACACTTTTTCTGATCTAAATCTGTATTTGCTCATCGCCATTGTTTCAGTGTCTGTCATCTTTTTGCTGAGCCTCATCAGCTTGATAGCTGTGAAATGCCACAGGACAGACAACAGTTTCAATGGTGGCTACAGCGCTCCAGTTATCACCACACACCCTGATGGGAGCTGGTCTTACTCCAAATCTACACAGCAGTATGACGTGTGCTTTAGCTCAGACACACTGAAGAGTGACGTAGTAGTTTTCCCCGCACCATATCCTCCTGCAGATGCAGAACTGATCAGTATTAACGGGGGAGACCCTTTTGACAGGACACAAACACTCCCCACTAGAGAAAAGGTAATAACGTCCTACTAAAGTTACAGCTGTAGTACAGTTTTGGGTCTATACATCTTTCTTTACATCTCATGTATTGAAACTATTCATATTCTGTAAGTCATTTTGGACAATAGCGTGTCAAATACAAAAACCATAACCATAGGCCCTGGCACATTGTGTGACATTGCCTGTACATTCAGTAGGGCCTGTAATGGAGCTGTCCTTGGTGCTGATTGCTTTGCTGACGCTGGAGTTCTCCGAATCTCTTTGCTGATTTGTGTACTTTAAATGATACTTTGTTGTGCACCGGTAGTTGTGGAAGTGACGACTGGGTGGGCGTATTGTTATCAGACCATGATGCCTGATGTGGGCCTGTATAAACCAAACGTTTAGCAACCGATCGGAACTCTCTCTCTCTCTCTCTCTCTCTCTCTCTCTCTCTCTCCCTCTCTCTCTGTCTCTCTCCTACACCAGTGTGTACTAGAAATGCTCACTGCATGCTTTTTGCTCTGCATTCGAGGGCTGGGAGTGAGTCAGACCTCTGTCATGTGGAGCAGATTTGCCGTTTTGTCTGTTGCGCTAGCTAACGAGGCCATGTGCAGCTTTGCTGTCCCCTCAGAGGGATTGTTTGGACGGAGAGAGAGAAAGAGAGAATGCTCTCTGTGCTGTGCACAGATTAGGTTGGTTTTGTGGTCCTCACCAGTCTGTGCTGTTGTTTTATCCTCTCTCTCTCTTTCTCTCTCTCTTTTTATCTATCACTCTTTTTCTTTATCAGTTTCTCTCTCTCTCCCTCTCTTTCTCATTCTCTCCTTTTCTATTCTTTTTCATCAGTGACAGTGTTGCTTATTTGAGTAGTAACGATGCTTTGGCAGGCTCATCCCTAGATGCTGCATTATCTGCATTTGCATGTTGTCAACAAGCACACTTTCACCAAATGACGATGAACAGAGGAATTTGGCTGCAGTGTTAAGCTAGCACCACAGTTCTAACAGAATTAAGGCCACTCTCAGCAGCTAACAGAGAGAGAGAGAGAGAGAGAGAGAGAATTCCCAACTCTATTAAATGTGTTTGTAGAATAAGGTTTTGTCTTGGCTTGCTACTGCTCCTCTCTGTGGAACCTCTCCCAGTGTTCATGCTTTCATTGTAGGGCAGGCAGCGCTGTTCAAGAGGCATGGTGCTGAAAACAGCCTCTCCTCTCCTCTCTCCTCTCTTGTCTCACTGCTCAGCTGAATCACTCCTCCCCCACTCCACTTCAAAGCCTCTGCAGAATGTATTTGCACACATGTGGAGGCTAATAGACCGTAAAGCTGTGAGCTGGAGTGCAAAGGGGCAAATGCATTATGTGTGACAGATATTTGTTTCCTCGGGGGGAGAAATTTTGAATTATGTACTTTTTTTAAAATTGTATAAATATATTTTTTATTGTTGTTGTTCACAACTCTACGGATTGGCCTGTGTACATGTGTCTTGGTTGCCGTTGAAAAATTACACAGCAGCGTACGAGGCATTGGGAACGGGGCGGTGGGATTTGTTGCGAGGTCACCGTGGCTTCCGTTGGCACGGAGCAGGCAGCCTGATACACTGCTCCATATTGCGGGGCTGAGCAGGGAGGCTCCGTATGCTGCTACTGCTGCGTGTGGGAGATAAGGTGGGGGAGGGGGCTGGTGATTTTCCGCTCGGCTCTGCTCTGCTCTGTTCTGTTCCCGGCTCTGCTCTCTGCAGCAGGGAGCTCGCGCTGTCTGGAGGCTGAGCTCACGGTGCTGACATCATCACCGGGGACCACTCTGTCAATCATGCTAAACCCTTCCCCCAACCCAGCCCAGCCCTGCCCTGCCCACCCCACCTCCCCCTTCAAGTAGAAAGAGGATAGGACATCCAGGCATGATTACTGTATGTGTGTGTGTGTGTGTGTGTGTGTGTGTGTGTGTGTGTGTGTGTGTGTGTGTGTGTGTGTGTGTGTGTGTCCTTGTCTCTGAGCCAGGACTAGCCTTTTCAAGGTGTTTATGTGCAGTGTGTGTGTGTGTGTGTTAAGTAGTGTGTATATGGCTGTCCACATGTGTTATATGTGTGTCAGGGCGTGCATTAGCAGACAGGAGCCTCCTTCCCCAGCAGCCTCTGGTGCAGCAGAGAGAGAGAGAGAGAGCGAGAGAGAGAGAGAGAGAGAAAGAGAGAGACCAGCACCCAGCAGAGTGCATTAAATTATTGATTTTGCTAAGCACATTACCCAGAGCGAGGTTGGCCTGGCAGAGTGCTTTTACATTTCACCAGCGAGCAATCTGCTCTCTCACAGCAACACTGCAGCTAGCGTGCCTGGGCCGCTCCCTAGATGAGTGGAACAGGAGCGACGGAAACAGCGGCGGCCCAAAAACATGACCCAGAGTCCGTGACCTGGCTCCTTTGCTAATCCCTGATCCCTGACTCATAGCCCAGATGCATCATGGGTAGGAGGTTATTCGGTTATTCGGAAACAGATGTGGCTCAGCAGGAGTGCTCTGCCTCTGTCTTCATTTTTTGCTCCTTCGCTCGCTCTTGACCTCCTGGGACATTGAGCAGAGGTCTTGCCTCACCCTCCCCCCTTTTCTCCTCCCTTCCTTTACCCTTGTTCACCCCCCCCCCCCCTCTTTTCCCAGCAGCCCTCTCTGCCAATGTGTCACCTCCCATTCTGTCACCTTCAATGTAACCATGGTAACTGGCGTTTTTTAGCTGCCACTGCTGCCGCTGTATGTGTGTAGATTGCTGCTGCAGATAGCTGCATTTCCCAGCCCTTCCCCAGTAGCACTACAGGATGTACTCAGGCAACTCATTTAAAACCCACCTCCTGTGCGGAACTACCCACACCCCTCTGTGTTCATATCAGGCACAGCAAGAGGCAGAAAGATAGGAGGGAGAGAGAGGGAGAGAGAGGAAGAGAGAGAGAGAGGGAGGGAGGGAGAGAGAATTAAATGGAGGGAGAGAGAGAGTGAAAGAGCATTAGTGAAGCAGGGCATTAGGGAGGGACAGTGATAAGAAGAGATATGTGGGCCAGAGATGTGCAAATAAGACTTGAGCCTGGGCAGCTAAGGAGGAGAGTCGAATGCAAAAGCTGAACCGGAACGAAGGATGTGATGAAGAGAGAGAGAGAGAGAGAGAGAGAGAAAGAGGGATGTATGATACACTGAGCGAGGAGAGACAATAAAACCAAATCACCGACATTAATTCAGTTCCCACCGTGCTGCGCAGCTACACAACTCGCCACGAACGCGGCTACTGATTGAACATGACAGAACTGATCATCTAGCCTTCCTCGTCTCCCCACCGCGGCACCGGGGCACACCGCGAACACGGCCGGCCGCCCAGCCGCCCACCATTAGCGCTGGCTGGCTTTATTCGGTTCACACGCACACAGCCCAGGCTGAGGCTGGAGTGCATACAAAAGAACGAGGGAGCCTGAGCTGTGCAGAACAGTGAGGAGGAGGAGGAGGAGTGGAGGGTGAGGAAGAGGAGGAGGAGGAGTGGAGGGGGGGGGCACTGGAGCATGCCTGCTTCTCCTGATAGCTTTGTCTCCCCTTCTCCATAGGCTTTTGATGTTATTTTTTCCCCTTCTTATTTCCTTTTTTTTCCAGTCAGGCATCTGGAGGACGGCCCATGCTGAGACAGCGGTGTTTATCAGGCCCCCTAGGACAGCTGGGTTTTGTGTTCAGTTGAGTCATGCCCTTTACACTGACAAGGGAGATGTAATGACTGAAAAACAGGCTTATGCTGAGACTTAGAGATCTGTTTGTACTGTATGTGTGTGAGAAAAAGAGCGTGTGTGTGTGTGTGTGTGTGTGTGTGTGTGTGTTTGTGTGTTTGTGTGTGTGTGTGTGTGTGTGTGTGTGTGTGTGTGTGTGTGTGTGTGTGCATAAATCAGCGTGGGATGTGAATTTGCAGAGCCCATGTTGCAGTGTGCAAACATGATCTCCACTGCTTCAGTTTTTCTTTGTGTGTGCTGCTGGAGATTGTGTCTGTGTGTGCGTTTAGACGTGATTAATCTGTGTGCGGTTTTTAGTGTGACTGAAAGAGTAGTGAGCAGTGTAAGAAAAAATCAACATGCGTATATTGATGTGTGCTTGGAAATATCTGGCTTAGCCTGCGGTTCTTGGATGTAATACTGACATAGATTTTTTTCTCCTCCTCTGTTTTAATCCCCACCCCCTTCCATTTTGTTGTCATGGCGATCGTCACAGTCACTGGCAAAAAAAATGTAGGTTGAGCACAAGATGACGGCCAACAGACAGCAACACCAAGCTTAGAGCGAGGGGAAATGGTGTAGGGATTGATCGCTGGGTGAGATCTTGTTTTAAAGAAAGCGTAGGCTGGAGGAGAGTCAGTATTTGAGGATCGTCACAGATCTACAGAAGTGTACATGTAGATACACAAAGGAAAGCAGAGAGGAAGAGAGAGGGAGGGATGGAGGGAGAGGGAGAGAGAGAGAGAGTGTGTGTGAGAGCAAGGGAGGGAGGAGGAGAAGGAGGGAGGGAGGGATGGATGAAGGGAGGGAGGGAGGGAGAGAGACAGAATGTGCAAACACACTGTCAGTCTCTGAGGATGGATTATTTATTGATGCCAAAGAATACAGCTCTTGCAGTACCAAACTGCACCCACAGAGGGCTTACTTACCCTTTCAAATCTGTTTCCACTCCACCCTTCACACTACCTTACTCTCTCTCTGTCTCTCTACCTCTCTCTCTTTCTCTCTCTCTCTCTCTCTTCATTTGATTATTTAGCTTTACAAATGACTTGAGACATAATTATTTGCAGTAAACAACTTGCTCCATAATGCCACTGTGGAAAGTTGTTTACAAAGCCTTCTCTCCCTTCATCATCTCAACATATAACCTACTTGGGCTTTAGAGTCTCGTCTCAATTGTGCTAATGTAAAATGTGTTGTAAAAGACAATACTTCCCCAGAGATGTGAATGGTGGCTGCTAACTAGCGTTGTGTCTCGTAAAGTGCCCTTTTTTTTATATAAATATGGCTGAGGTTGCCAGTCATATGCCCTCCAGCCCCAGACATGGTGTGACGATATGAGAAACGTCGGTCAGCAAGCCAGCCGGTCGGCCAGCCAGCGAAGCAACTCGGTCTGACAGGCAGACGACTCTCTGACTCACCCTAGAGACATCGGCGACCTCCATCTCATGAGCACAGGGTCAGATTTAGGACACTAAAACATGTATAGGGGGAGCGGCAGGCTACATCAGACAGATCCTTCTGTCTTTTCTCTTGTCCTTTCCCCTTCCGTTCCTTGTTCTCTCACTCCCACACATAGCAGCTTTGAATAGAAGCATATAGGGTTTGGAAGCGTTTTCATTACTTTACCCTGTGGAACTGCAGAAAGTCTACATGGCATAACAAGCTGTTATGCTGTGTAATAAATGCCTTTTTTAAGAGCAAGCAATAACCATGCATTAATGAGGCTGTTAAATATTGCAGTGATCCTCTATGTATAATAGATAGGCTGTGATTAATATTTGTAGTGCACAGAAGTGGGTTCCTCATCTTCTTCTCCTTCATCTTCTTCGTCCTCTCTTTCTTCCTCTTCCTCATCTTCATGTATATTTCTCTCTGTCTTACTCTGTAGCAATGTGCTAGTAAGACTAAGGTTACGGGGTTATTAATTAAAACCCATGAAGTACACAACATGGATTCAATTGAATACCTGGACTAACACTGTGGCCTTGTGGCTCATCTGCTAAATGGTTAAACCCTGAATGACTGGAAGGTCGCGTGGGTCCTTCTGGGTGTGTGGCTCTCTGCATCCTCTGTGATTGTCCCCTTCTGGTGTCTGGGTCTGTCGGAGGGAGAGGTGAGGAGGAGGAGGAGGAGGAGGAAGAGCTGGGTCTGTCGGGGGGAGAGGTGAGGAGGTGGAGGAGGAGGAGGAAGAGCTGGGTCTGTCGGGGGGAGAGGTGAGGAGGTGGAGGAGGAGGAGGAAGAACTGGGTCTGTCGGAGGGAGAGGTGAGGAGGAGGAGGAGGAGGAGGAAGAGCTGGGTCTGTCGGGGGGAGAGGTGAGGAGGTGGAGGAGGAGGAGGAAGAGCTGGGTCTGTCGGGGGGAGAGGTGAGGAGGTGGAGGAGGAGGAGGAAGAACTGGGTCTGTCGGAGGGAGAGGTGAGGAGGAGGAAGAGCTGGGTCTGTCGGAGGGAGAGGTGAGGAGGAGGAGGAAGAGCTGGGTCTGTCGGGGGGAGAGGTGAGGAGGTGGAGGAGGAGGAGGAAGAGCTGGGTCTGTCGAGGGGAGAGGTGAGGAGGTGGAGGAGGAGGAGGAAGAGCTGGGTCTGTCGGGGGGAGAGGTGAGGAGGAGGAGGAGGAAGAGCTGGGTCTGTCGGGGGGAGAGGTGAGGAGGAGGAGGAGGTGAGGGAGGGGTGACATTAGCTCCTGTGCTCCACTTCAGTCTCGCTTACGCCCCTCGGCCAGATTTGCTCAGCTGGAACTGCGGATGCTGCAGACACTGATCACAGCTGGAGAGGAAGGGAGAGAAAGAGCAACGGAAAGAAGGGAAGGGGGAGGAAGAGGTGGAGGGGAGAGGAGGAGGTGAAACATAGCAAAAGTAGTGACTGAAGAGCAGCCCTTTGATTAAAGGTGGGTGTGTCTGTCTGTCTGTCTCTGTCTCTGTGTCTGTGTCTGTGTGTGTGTCTCTCTCTCTCTCTCTCTCTCTCTCTCTCTCTCTCTCTCTCTCTCTCTTTCTCTGTGTGTGTGTGTGTGTGTGTGTGTACGTATGAAGTATTGGAAGATGTAAAGATGTAAATAACATCAAAAGTCATGTTTGTATAAGGACAACTGAAAATAGAACTTTTCAGGGACTAGACTGCAAAACATATCTGTAAATGTTGCAACAATGCAGTGCATTTCTAGCACTTTGATATCTTATGAAATAAAGTGCAAAACAAATAAAATGTATTATTTATTATTATTATTATTATTATTATTATTATTATTATTATTATTATTATTATTTCAGTTTGCACCATATGGCCTCTTGAAAGAAGTGAACAAAGAGAAAAAGATCCTACTGTAACCTAACTAACTGAGAGGGAGGGGAGGAGAGGAGAGGGGAGGGGTGAGCGTGCGCAATGGCATGGTGGCAACAGACGAAACCATCTGCATTTCCGCAGGCAAGACAGGCGTGCGTGTAGCTTAACGAAACTGAGATAACTTCATCCCAAACCCCTCGAGTTCAAATAATTAGCGATGGGAACAGATGGACTTCACTCTGACAGGTATGAAAGAGAGCTGTCATTCTTCGAAAGACGCACAGACAAATCTCACAGCGTCGAGCTAAGTCTGTACAGGTGTGTGTGTGTGTGTGAGTGTGCCTGCGCGCGCGCAGTGTGTGTGTATGTATGTAAGTATATATGTGTGTGCATGCGCCTTTGCCTGTGTGTGTGTGTGTGTGAGAGAGAGAGAGAGTGAAAGAGGGATAGGGAAAGGCACCGGGAGTGACAGGAAGGTGCGGATTGGGAGAGAAAGGGAGTAGGATCGGGAGAGAGGCAGGTGTTTGAATCCGCCGGGGTGTGTAATTGACGAGATTACAGGGTACTCCTTTTATTCTCCTTCTCTCAAATCGGCGTGAACATGTTCAGCCGTCCCGGTGGGGGACAGCCTGGTAAATGTCAGGGCCGGGCCTGGATTGACAGAACCCCGCTGTTTCGTCTCCTTCGCCTGATTAAACCAGGAGAACAAGAGATGAACATTCAAAATAGTACAATGGAAGAAAACAAATACGACTACATCCACACAAACATACACCTGAAATGGAAAAAAATAATACCAAAAGTTACCTAGGCTGATCTTTGCCTATAACGACTTGAAGTATATGTTATATAGGGAGAGTTGTGTGGGAAAGCAATTCAAAACTCTTAAGACATATTTCACTGAGCGGGAGAAAGTATTCTCAAGCCAAAGTTTTCTGCCTTTTCAACCTCGCCGTGCACATAACGATGAAATGCCGTCCACTTTTCCGCTGCAGTGAACCTGAGTCAGTGTGGAGGACTGGTCTCGTTGTCTGACAGCTCTCGTCGCCGTGGATGCCGCGGGGGGTGATGTGCGGGGGAGAGCAAATCGCCCGGTGGCCCGATGACTCACGGCTCTGCGGGGTCCTCTTAGGCCAGATAAATAAAATAGATGCTTTTCAGTCGGTGAACAGAAAGAAATGATTACATGACTGTATAATTTCAGGGTATTTGTGTTGTTGTTTTTTTTCTTATGTAAATTATAGTTTGGCAGTGGTGGTCTTTTAGAGAACTGTACCAACGTAATATCATGACTTATAATCCCATGCTTTGGCCCATAGTCTTTAAACACGAAAAGGGAGTCGTTTTCTGGTGCTGTGTCGGATGGGCCTCTGGGTCATAATTGAATTGAAACCAATTGAAATTAAATTTTAATTGAGCATACATGGCCTTGGATTGTTCTAATTACCCGGCGAGACTGAACTACACGAGACATTATTGGACGACTCAATTACGGCCCTCGGTCCCACCACCTGAGCTCAAGCAAGCACAGCTGCCGCCGCCGCTGTCTCGAGGCAGAGGATGCAACAACTTGTATTGGCGAATAGCCGGAGAATGGAGATGGGCGGAGACTTGGACCGCTCGCCGTCCATTTTCTGTTGTTTATGGGTACCGATGGGTATATAATTGCATTGGTGGACATTAATAGTCACGTTGGCGTGACTGCGTGACGGCTGGATGTGAGATATACTTTCATTGATTAGCTGGGGGCAGAGCTCAGCTTTTACTGGCCAGTCTGAAGTCTCATTATTTCAGCGGAACGGCTTTGTGCCAAGAACACTAAACTTACAGTCTGGAAGCAAGCATCGTTGTCAAGTAGGCTATGAGCCTGTTTGTGGAAAGTTTGAAAAAAACACATTTTTGTTCATGACGAGCGTATGTGTTTTAGCATACATTACACATTTATGTTATAAACAACACATGTCTTTACACACATTGTAATTGGTATTGATAAGTTAGGCTACATCTCTCATTTGGTGTGTATTTTAATTATTTTGTGTCGGCTTCTTTGGCACCGCCCCGCTCTTGTATTGTGCGTGCCATATCATTTTGAACGATTCCGGGAAGGCAGAGCTGCAATGCTGGGATTGTTTTGACAGTTGTGGCAAAGGGACAAGTCCGAAGCATCTTGTTGCTGGCCTGGTTTGCATCACAGCGCATTGCCCGAGCTCTTGTCGCTCATAAGATGATAGATAAGAAGGCGAAAACTAGGGAGAGGGGAGACGGGAGATGGGTGACCGAAAGCGAGAGCAGTCAGAGCTCGTGTAATCTTAATATCCGATTATTTGAGCTGTCAGTGTCGAAGCAAGTGAAAGCCAGGGAAGAAGTCTAGCGATACTGTTATGACGGCTGGCTCCAGCGAGTGTCACTGAAAGATCATCGATTTTGGTGTAGTGAAAAATAAAACGAGGCACCAGTTTTTAAACAAAGAGATTTTTAGACACAACCACACTTGTAGGAGTTGCATATTGTTGTGTTTGCTCTTCGGAATATGTTTCTTAACTAACAAGTTTACACGGTAATAATTTAAAAGGTCATGTTTTTAAAGAAAGCATCACTAAATGTGATGCATTAAGCCCACCGCTACAAGCAGACGGAACACAATGAAAAGGGCGGTGGCACTGGTGAAGACAGTCTTGAATTCAATCTAATTTTACTGAACGTGTCATACTTGTCAACACAAATAGATAATACAGGTCAATCGATTGAGAAAAGAACGATTTAATATTTCTGCGATGTGTATCGGGTTTCTCTCAGATTGTCGCTGTTTTTTATTCAGGTGCTGAAAATGCAGCCAGCAGTCTTTGAGAGGGAGCGCTACTCCCCTCCCCCGCAGCACCGAGCGGTGCACGGGAGAAAGAGAGGGAGGGGGAGGACAGAGGAGAGAGCAGGGAGAGAGAGAGAGAGAGAGAGAGATAGAGAGGCAGCACCGTGTGAGGGAAACAAGAGTCAGCCGCACGGAGAGAGAGAAAAATATCAGCAGAAGCTACAGGACAGAACATGGATGTTATGGGAAAATGTCCGTTTAACGAGGCAGCGGAGAGGAGACTTTGGTCATCCTGCACATAGTCGACTGTCAGCGGGCGACTCTCTCCCCCTTTTTTAATGCTGTGGCGGGAGTATTCGCAAGGCAATCTCAAAAGGCGGAAAGCTGTTTATAATCCGTCTGCGGATCTTGCCACCTTGCGATGGCTGTTGCGGGGCGATGTAGCACCATAAACGAGTATGTGCCTCTTTGTTTTTATTTTGTTATAGTTTTACTAAGTGTCCTTACAAATGCGGTACAAGTTCGGTATTCCATTCCAGAGGAGCTGGATCCCGGAGCTTTCGTGGGAGACATCGTTAGGGATTTAGGACTAGAGCTGAGAAAGCTCTCAACACGAAGGATGCGTATCTCCTCCGATAACAGGAGGTATTTTAATATTGATCACAAAAACGGGAAGCTATTCGTTAGCGACAGAATCGACCGTGAGACGCTGTGTGATTACAGCGGCTCCTGCCTTCTCAATCTCGAGGTGGTTCTTGAAAACCCTCTCGATACGCACGACGTGGAGGTGGAGATTTTAGACGCGAACGACAACTCACCTTTATTCCCCCGAGACGAGTATCAGCTGGAGATCTCCGAGTCCGCGCCCGCTGGGTCCCGGTTCCCCATCGAGGGTGCACAGGACACGGACGAGGGCTCCAATTCGGTACGCCTTTATCGCCTCAGCCCAAACGAGCACCTAGCACTCGAGTCCAACAAACCCCCACCTAATGGAAAGCACATCGAACTGGTATTAAAAAAGCCTCTGGATCGCGAGCAGACGCCTTCTCATCACCTAATCCTGACAGCCACGGACGGAGGCACTCCACCGCGCACGGGCACAGCTAAAATTAACGTGCGTGTTTTGGACACAAATGACAACGCGCCAGTGTTCGACAGCTCTGTTTACAAAGTAAAACTGAAGGAGAACTCGCCCCTTGGAGCCTTAATTATAAAGCTCAACGCCACAGATCGCGATGAGGGCACAAATGGTGAAGTGTACTACTCCTTCAGCAGCTACACTCATGAAAGAGTCCGCCAAATGTTCACCATGGACTCTGACAGTGGTGAGATCAGAGTCAGAAGCAATGTTGACTTTGAGGAGACCAACACGTATGAAATGTACATCCAGGCGATGGACAGAGGCCCAGGTGCTGTGGCTGTCCACTGCAAGGTGGTGGTGGAGGTCCTGGATGTAAATGACAACCCCCCGGAGATCGTGCTCTCCTCTCTGTCCAGTCCTGTGAGGGAGGACGCGAGGGCGGACACCGTGGTGGCTCTGATCAGCGTCAACGACCGTGACTCGGGCCAAAACAAGCATGTCACCCTGGACATCATCCCTCCCAACCTCCCCTTCAAGATCAAATCCTTTCGGAACCACTACGCGCTGGTCACGTCCGCCTTTCTGGACCGAGAGGCCATTCCGTACTATAACGTGACCGTGACGGCCAGCGATGGCGGAAGCCCCTCTCTCTCTTCCCAGATGGCTGTGCGTGTGGACGTGGGCGACGTGAACGACAATCCACCGCGCTTCGAGCAAACCTCCTACACTGTCTACGTCACAGAGAACAATGCCCCCAGCGCTGCCCTGTGCGTGGTGAAGGCCACCGACCCGGACGCAGGCGAAAATGCCCGCATCACCTACACCGTCCTCAACGACAACAACCACGGCATCTCGGTGGCCTCCTACGTGTCCATCAAGTCGGACACCGGCGAGGTCTACGCCCTGCGCGCGTTCGACTTCGAGAAGCTGCGTGAGTTCCACTTCCAGGTAAAGGCACAGGACAACGGCGTGCCTCCTCTGAGCCGAGTGGTCACCGTCTACGTCTACGTCATGGACCAGAATGACCACACGCCGTACTTCGTGAACCCATCGCCGAACAGCACGCACCCCTCCTCCGAGACCGTGCTGCGCAACGCGGAGGCCGGCGCGTTGGTGACGCGCGTGGCGGCCTGGGACGGCGACGCCGGGCAGAACGCGTGGCTACTCTACAGCCTGCAGCACCCAGCCGACCTGGACCTGTTCAAGGTGCACGAGCACACGGGCGAAATCCGCACCACCCGCCGCGTGGTGGAGGACAACTCCACCCTCTTCAGCCTGGTGGTGCTCGTGCACGACCACGGCCTGCCGCCGCGCTCCTCCACCGCCACCGTCCACGTGGCGGTCATCGAGCCGGCCAAGGCGACCCCCGACCCCAAGCGCATTATCCGGCCGCACGGGCAGCTCGGCCTGTCCAACGTGACGCTCTACCTGATCGTGGCGCTCAGCGCCACCACCTTCGTCTTCCTGGTGACGGTGGTGGTGCTGGCCATCGTCAAGTGCCACGCGTACTGCAGCCAGCCGGGTGCCTGCTCCTGCTCGGCCTGCTGCGGGAGCAAGAAGGCACCCAAAGACAGTGGAGGAGGAGGAAGTGGAGGGGGTAGTGGTGGTGGATCGGGTGGAGGTGGGAGTGGTGGTGGGGGTGGTGGAGGAGGCGGTGGTGCCGCTGGGGGTGGCAACCAGGCACCCAACAGCAACGTGGCCCTGCGTCGGGACCTCAAAGTGGAGCCGCACTACATCGAGGTGCGGGGCAACGGCTCGCTCACCAAGACGTACTGCTACAAGACCTGCCTGACCGCCACGTCGGGCAGCGACACCTTCATGTTCTACAACATGGGCCGGCCCATGAGCGGGACTTGGGGCTCGGAGCGCTTCTTCACGGGGCACAGCAGTCAGTTTGTGCGGCGGCTCAGCATGCCGGACGCCACTGCCATCCAGGTGTGTGCTTCGCCCCAGTCCAGCCCTGTCCTGCACAACCGCACCTGCCCCTCCGTTCCCTCACTCCATTGCTGTGTTGTGCTGTGCTGTGTCAGGCATCCAGTGGCTTTGTTTTGGTTGTGTTTTTTTATTCTCCTCTCGTTTTAATTCTACCCTAACTCGAGGCAAACAGTGTTTGCTGAGAGTATTGTGGTTGGCATTTAGCTTAGGAAGAAAAAAAAAACCCTCTGAGCAGCATTTTTTTTTTTGTTTGTTTGTTTTCCCCACATTGCTCTTGCTTGAATAGAGGATGGGCTTTTGCTGACTGTGTGACAGATTTATTTTTTTCACCATACGTGTGTGTGTGTGTGTGTGTGTGTGTGTGTGTGTGTGTGTGTGTGTGTGTGTGTGTGTGTGTGTGTGTGTGCCCACGCCTGTGTCTACAGGTAAAAATATCATATAGTAAATAAACCTCTGTAGGGATGTTTGTATGACTGTGTGTGTGTGTGTGTGCCAGTTGTTTATTTCTGATGATTCAGGGTATCAGAGGTTCATGCGTTTCTCTTCCACTTTCGTATACAGCTGTCATCAAATCGCTCTTCATTATGTCTGTATGCAGGCGAAAACAACCCACTCCTCTCCCCTTCCCTGCTCTCCTCTCCTCTCCTCTCCTCTCCTCTCCTCTCCTCTCCTCTCCTCTCCTGTTCTCTCATCTCTCCTTATTTTCTCTCCCCTCCTCTCTTCTCATCTCCCCTCCTCTCCTCTCCTCTCCTCTCCCCTTCCCTGCTCTCCTCTCCTCTCCTGTTCTCTCATCTCTTCTTATTTTCTCTCCCCTCCTCTCTTCTCATCTCCCCTCCTCTCCTCTCCTCTCCTCTCCATTCCACTCCTCTCCATTCCACTCCTCTCCTCTCCTCTCCTCTCCTCTCCTTCATTTGCTGCAGTGCAGCCTCCACAGTCCTCACAGCTGAATGTGTTCTATTTGGAGGCGTCAAAGCCCAACCACTGCCCCGCTCCCCAGTTTTCACACCCTGTCCTCTCGAGGCGCCGTCACATGTCCTCAGCCTCTCCGCCACAGCACCGAGGAATCCAGCGCTGGCCAAATTTAGAGCTGGTGTGCTTGAGGTTTGCTTTCCTTTTGAGAAAAAAAAAAAAAAAAAAAAAAAAAAAGCAAGGGCTGTGTTGTCACTCGAGGGGCTTGACTCAAGTGGATCTTGCATAATTTAGATTATTGAGTTTCCCAAATGGACTGGGACAGAATTGTTTTTTTTTTTTGTCTTACCCCAGACTCCACTGTAATTGCGCTCATTCGATAGAAGTGTCTGGAAGGCGTTTGGACGATGGCTTGCTGCTGACCGAAGAGGTGCCCCTCGCGCGAGCTGAACGAGTACACTCTGTATCATCATCTGTCCTCATTCTCCAAATCCTCACTAATGGCCATCTGTGGGCAGTTATGTGCCAGGCTTCTTCACTAAAAGATGGGGGGGGGGGGGGGGGGGGGGTGAGATGTAATGTAGCATATTAGCGTGTCACAAGCCAGAGCACATATTGGCCCCTGTCCCCATCCAAAGTGACAGCACCCTGCACAGTTCTTAGTCAGTTGCAAATAGGGTGTGTGTGTGTGTGTGTGTGTGTGGAAAGAGATTGTTGGTACTCTTTCCTGGTCCCATTGGTGTGGGGAAGAGGCTTTTTCTGGGCGAGGGGGGATAAAAGGAGGTGGTGCTGGAGAAAAGCAGCTCTTTTGGCTCTAATTGCTCCCCCACTTGCCTGTCGCTCTCATTAAATGCCAGTCATGTTTGTTCCCACTTGCTGTGTAATTAAGAAGCAGTGGCATGCTTTTCCTTGCTAGCAGCGTCTGATTGGGTGGCTCGGTTTGAACGGGGCCCGAGGAAGCGTTGTGATTGGCTGGCGCAGGGTGTGCGAGTGCTGTATCCAGGCGAGGTGTGTCCACTCGGCACAGGCCTAATAGAGAGAGAGAGAGAGAGAGAGAGAGAGATAGAGAGAGACAGAGTGAGGGAGAGAGAAAGAGATTGTAAGGAACCTCTAGCATGACGGGATCAGACCCTACCATAGCTCGTTATCTCCCTCTCTGCAATCAGAGTGCTGAGAGTGACAAATGAGGCTGTTCAAACCAAACTGATGAGGGAAAAATGAATTATGAAGCTTTGAGGTCTCTTCTTTTTTGTCATTTTTTTAGTCGCTATCTCTGTAACTCACTGCTGAGTAACAACAATAAGCCATGGTCAGTCGCATGTCGCTATAAGCAGAATATATGTATTGGAAAATGTCCCCTCTTTTTGTAAGCGTATACATTTAAGATGTGTGTTGGGAGATAGGATTGATTACCCCTTCATCTCTCAACACCTTTTTTTTAGTCTGTGGCAGAAGTCTTTCAACAGTCTTCATAATTTTTAACAGTCTTCGTCAAAGGTCTAAATCGTTTGCACACATATGCTAAATTTGCATTGCACATTGCATAAGGTCTTGTGAGGTCTTGTCAGTCTTCACCTTGAGGTCAGAATCGTCTGTTAATATGATGGACTCGTTCCGCTGGTGTGTCTTTGAGGTCCACTCTCCGGCTGGCAAATGCGGTAGAGTCTAATAGCGGGAGTGGGCTGCTCCTCTGTAAATATGATCGAGCGTCCGACTGAGTCACAGAGGGGCTGCAGGTCCGTCTGATTAGAGCCCATATTGGATTGCAGCCTGATGGATGTTTTCAGTGGGGGGAAGCGGCTAGGAGGGTGGAGGAGGGAGGAGGTGGTGGTGGAGATGAGGGCGGTGCAGGGTCGATGCTCCATCTCCAGCATATTTATGTCCCTCTGGGAGGAAACGTGGGTTCAAGTCACCATGGATACACATGCCTGCGTCACACACACTGTCTCTCTCCTGTTGGTAGACAAATGCAGGTTTGCAATAGCTTTCACAACAAGACAGAAGCCTGTACTTTAGACTGTACATATATGTATTGTGACTGTTTGTATTTGTGTATAGTTAATGAGTATATTTTCTTTCTGTAGTTTTCCTACATCCTGGTCCTCTTGTAAATGTGTGTCCCCCCCCCCCCCCCCCCCCCCTAAAATTGTAAATGTAGTCAGGTTCTCTTGATATGCATTGTTTTCTGCAGCACCTGCTCTGTGTGTGTGTGTGTGTGTGTGTGTGTGTGTGTGTGTGTGTGTGTGTGTGTGTGTGTGTGTGTCTGCCTCTGGCCTCAAATACACACACCACCCTGGCTGCTTGGGGGCTCGCATGTCACATACAATCTACATCCAGGTGGATCAGGCCATGGGGGATAAATTGATTCCACTTCCTTCTCATCCCCCCCGACCATTCTCTGGTGTCTCGCTCTGACCTTGACCTTGAGAGGGGTTGTGTGTGTGTGTGTGTGTGTGTGTGTGTGTGTGTGTGTGTGTGTGTGTGTGTGTGTGTGTGTGTGTGTGTGTGTGTGTAAGTGAAAGAGATTAAGAGTGAGAGTAAGAGTCGAGACCCTTGTCAGTCTGGCTTGGACTAGCTGCTACCCTTGTTGACAATGTGTCCAGATGTTTTGTCCAGCTCAGCTGTCTGAGGTCAAGTGACACACTTTTCCATTCACACTCAGAAAGTCTATTTAACCTTTCGCTCCACAGTGGAAACATTTCGGCCAGCTGCAATTCACAAATGCATTTTCTCACTTGCCGTGACCAATTACCAATGCGATTGACTTTTTTCCCGTCAATATGGCCCGCTTGAGTACTTCTCTAAATACCTTTTCCTCCTCTTCCCCCCCCCCATCTTCTCTTCCTCTGCAGCCTAAACCTCCCAATGCAGACTGGAGATACTCGGCCTCCCTGAGGGCAGGAATGCAAAGGTAAGAGGACCATTCCGCATGCATGCATCGTAAATAACACCCGCAGCAATGCACCACGAGCTGCCAGTCCAATGTGTTTACATCAGCCGGTCAAGCCTCCTTTTAAAAGATGCTGGCCCTGACTAGGGGATGACGAACAGGAAATGTGGTGGAAATGTGCAGAATGCAAATTCTCAGAGAACCTAGAGCTTTTAAGAACCTAGAGCTTTTAAGAACCTAGAGCTTTTAAGTTTCAAAAATGGTATGTCACACTTCGGTACTCCATTGTAAAGCTCTAAGTTGCAATTAAATTCTCCAGTTGTGTGCACAACCGTGGCTGCATAACAGTTGGCCTATCCAGCCTAGCTATCGGTCATCTACTGGGAGGCCATATCACAGAAAAGAGAGAGCCCCAGAAGAGAGTGGATGGAGTGATATGGAGAGAAAAAAAGAGGAGGCAAAGGAGAGGCGGAGGAGGCGGAAGGCACGTAGCGAGCCTCAGACGGTGATTTCACAGGCGAGGGCAGCTAGGCGGAAAAGTGGCCCATTTGGGTCTCGCCGTCCACGGCGCTGCGGACGTGCAGAGATCAGATTACCCACAAGCCACTGGGCCACAAGCTGCCTGTGGATTGCCCTAGCCGGGGCACTCGTAAACAAGGGTCACTGCGACGGACGAGACATCGTCCTAATGAGCCCGAGTTGCTATAAGTAGCGTGAGCATCATGCTGCATGCTACTGCCCACTGACAAAGAGCGGTAGAGAGAAAGACAGAAAGAGCGAGAGAGAGAAATGGAGAGGAAGGGAGAATTATTACTGCCCCTTTTGTCCCGTGCTGTGGTCTTCCACCATCATCATCATCAGAAGTGGGTCATCTGCAGCGGTACTGTCCCGTCCCAGAGACGAAGGAAGGACACGCCAACCTACAGAGACAAACCCACTCTCACCTCCCCAGTCAGAGACCAGAGTACAGCACTTACAAGCCTGAATGTGTGATTGGTGTGAGTGACTGGTGCACCTTTGCACCTTGACATGATCATGATCATGATCATGCAACATGCTTGTTTGTGCAGCTCAGTGTTGTCTGTGTGTGTGTGTGTTTGTTTGTGTGTTTGTATGTTTTTATGTTTGTGTATTTGTGGCTGTGTAATATGCATGTGTCTCTACTGCTGGCATAACCTCTCTGTGTTATTAGCGTTACACTGATTCCTGCTTAATTACACTGGGGTTTAATGGAAGCTAATGTAGCTGAGCAAATCATTCTAATGTATTAAATCAGTCTCATCATTGGGAGCATGATTACATGTGCCCAGAAGGGTGCTTTGATGAGAACATCCATCATATCCCTGGCTCAGACACGCTGCTTTATTTGGATGTTTATCCCCTGCACGCGATCTTATCCTATTTATTTGACAGAATTCCTTAATGTGGAGGGATTTGCCCTTCGTTATTCCCTTGCTACCATTATTCCCAGTCGGCCGAAAAGAGTTGTGGGAGAAATGATTAATTGGGACTCATCTGTCCATGCAGATAGACTCTATTTTATCATCAGCCTTACAACGGAGGAGATTTTCCATCATCCTCACCATTCCCCGACACACACACACACACACACACACACACACACACACACACACACACACACACACACACACACACACACACACACACACACACACACACACACACACACACACACACACACACACACACACACACACACACACACACACACACACACTCATGCACAGCAACAGTCAGGAGGGCTCTCTATTTGGTAAGGACAGAGGTAGACAGAGAAGGGCGAATAGTGCGAAATGGACTCAGACAGGAAAGCTACTGGAGGCTGAGGGCTAGAGCCCACTGAACAGGGAGAGAGAGAGAGAGAGAGAGAGAGAGAGAGAGAGAGAGAGAGAGAGAGAGAGAGAGAGAATGACAGAGAGAGAGAAAAAGAGGAAGAGAAAGTGAAAGAGAGTAAGAGTGGAGGAGATGCGGCGAGAGTACGGTAGGCGTTGGCTGAGGATCATGTATTTGGTCTGGCGATGGCCATTAATATTTTATCAGCAAATCTGCTTTACTCCGGATCAACAGTGCTTTTAAAATGGCCTCCCTCTCTGAATCACTGCTCACCACACTATACATAGACAAGAGCTCAGTTGTTCAGCCCCTCTCCTCTTCAGGGTCATGGTTTTTCATTCTTTTTTTTCAGTTTTATTTTCTTCATTATTTTCCTTTCTTTCTGTTTTCTTTTACCGTTTCACCTTGACCTTCATCTCTCTCATTCCACTTGTCAAATGCAAGCATAGTGAGCATATGTACATAACACGTCAGAGAAATGTAAAATGTCCTCCAAAAACCTACATTTAGGGCAGCATATAACATACATTATAAGCACCGAATCTGCACACACACACACACACATACACATACAGCCAGACTGAGATGTGGAGATGAGAGATGGGGTTATTATAGAGCGGACACTAGTGAGCGGTCGGGGAGGGATGAGTGAATGTGTGGAGGGCCTGAGAGCTCTGTAGCATCAGTAATTGCCTGACCTTGGGACCATAGACATGTATTATCAGAGGGACAGAGGGAGAGAGAGAGAGAGAGAGAGAGAGAGGGAGAGAGAGAGAGAGAGAGAGAGAGAGAGAGAGAGAGAGAGGGGGGTGATGTATCAGGGGGCTTGACAGCTAAAATGGTGGCTACCGATTCCTTTCTCTCCCTCTTTCTCTCTCTCCCTCTTTCTCTCTCTCACTTTCTCTCTCTCTCTCTCTCTTTCTCTCTCTCTCCATCTCCATTTTGCTGTCATCCTCCTGTTCTGTTCTGCCGATTGTACCTGTCCGCTCACCACTGTAACCTCTCATGTCATGATTCGCTCACGTATCAGCTGCAGGGCTTCACTAGTCCACCGAACCCTCTCCAAAAGAGACGTACACAGACTGTTAAATGTAAACCTGACATGCAGTGATGCAGTTTCTGATGCAGTGCAGATATTTGTTTTGTTCATTGTTCATTCTGTCTTGTAAGTGTGGGTGGAATATTCCGGCCCATTCCAAAGCAGATGACTTAGCTGTCAGACAACCAGCTGCCATTTCATTTCCTACCCTCCAAACAGCAGACACCTCAGATGCACTCCATCAATCTTAAACGACACACGTCTCAAACACACACACACACACACACACACACACACACACACACACACACACACACACTACCCCATCACATCCCACTCCAACTGCACACCCCCAGGCAAAGCAGTCGATCACAGATGGACACGGGTTTTTGAAGAATGTCACACATTGTCACCTCACCTCAAGGACACTGCATGTTTGTGTATGTGTGTGTGTGCGTGCGTATGTGTGTCTGTTGTTTTTTAAAACCCATTCTTTTATTTATTTATATTTTCTGTGTTTGGCTGATGTTACCCGAGGTTAAGCGGTGACTCAGACACTGCTCTGGAGGTTGGCTCAATCCTTCACGGCATCCTGTGTTTGTACAGGCGCCCTGTCACCCCCCCCCCCCCCTCCCCCATCTCATCTAACCCATCTACCCCCCCCCCCCCCCCCCCCACACACACACACACACACACACACTCCCCCCCCCCCCCCCCCCCACACACACACAGCGCTCGCCCACTACTCCTCAGATGCCCCTAAAATGGCTTCTTCAAAAGGTAGCTCGTCCTGTGTCCTCAGACACACACGGCGACTACATAGAGGGACAGACATAAAGAGAGGGCTCCAAGAATGAGAGAAAAAGTCAGAGTGAAAGAGAAGTGGGATGAATAGAAAAGAGCACAGAGACAGAAGAGAGAGAGAGAGAGAGAGAGAGAGAGAGAGAGCGAGAGAAGGGGTAAAAAGAAAGGGAAAAAAACAAGCTCAAAGGCCATCTGGTCGTATTTGCTGAAAGAGTGGTGGCGGGCCGGCCGGACGGCCTGTCGGTAGCCTGTGGCGCCGGGGCAGTGAGATGCTTAAACTCACCCGACCTCCGTGACTCTCCCCACAGCTCTCCGTCCGGTCGAATAGGGCACTGATGAGGCAGGAGAGGAGAGGCGAGGAGAGGCGAGGCGGGGTGGTAAAAGGAAGGATTTAACTGGGTGTAAAAGAACAGCATGGAGCTGGTATTTGGCACATTCACAACCCCCCCGACAGCCTACCAACTGTGTTAAGTTACAGCTTTTACCCCTCTCTTAAAAGTCTTTTAGCAAAGATTGACCCTAACTGCTACCCTTTCTTTCATAACTCCATAAAGCTCAGGCACAGATACTCTCTAATCCCACTTAAACACTCCCCCTCAACCCCAAGTATGGCACTGCAGTGTCAAACTTACCAGGCAGAAGCAATCGCATGCAGGTCCTCGCTAAAGTGATACCAAATCTCTACAGGCCACATCTAATTACGCTCCGTTATCACAGGCAAAGCTTAACCCTTGTGTTATCCTCAAATCTTACCGACACTCTTTATCCTTGGGGTCAATTTGACCCCAGCTAAATAAACCCTCAGAAAATGATTATAATTCATATATTGTTACCCAGTTTTTTTGTGACAGGTACTTAACAAGAGTGTGATAACCACCATCAAAAGCCCTACAAAACAATCCCACCCCCCACACCCCTTTATGAACCTTGGAACCCTGGCTGGCAATATTGCCCATCCAGTGTCAGCAGCCCAAAGGTTTGCTGTTGCTTCCCCTTTTGACTTTTACAGTCCTGCCAAAATGACTTATATGTAATAAGTACTTGTGTATGTAATAATGATAATAACAATATGTTCCCATACTATTCAAATAATAATATCCATAATGTGTCAAATATTCATGTATCTTATGTTTCATACAGCTGGGGTCAAACTGACCCCAAGGAACATCGATGTACAAAATATTTGTACAGGACATTGAAAACACATTATTGAACAAATTTCATGCTAACTCTGTTGTACCCTTCAATTGAGGAAAAGTCATGAAACATGAAGCAAAAAAAAAAAAGTTAACCATATATTGTATGATGTTAAACGTTGCTTGGGGTCAAATTGACCCCAAGGATAACAGGAGGGTTAAGACTCGAGGAAGGAGTCTCCTCAACACAGCCGCGTTTCAAAGAGATCATATTAGGAACAAAGGAAACAACTAGACCTGAACCCATCCGAATGGTATAACTATCAGTACTGTAGTCCAACCTGTTCTAGTATCCTCCATGGGAGGTGTTTATGTGTATTTATGTTATGTACGTATGTTTGTTTTGAGTGTTGAGATTTTTGTTTGGATACATTGGCTCTGTCGGCTTGGCTTTGCTAATATGTGGGAGGAAGCGGAATGGATTTTTTTAATGTGATGAAAGTAGCTGGAAATCCCCCCAGGGGCGTAAAACATATTAAGAGCAGTGCCGCATGGCGTAAACCCTAATCTAGAGAGTGGTGCCTAAGTGTGCCGGGACACCGCGGTGTGTAATCCCTAATCCAGGAGCATATTGCAGAGATGCCCAGGACCGTAAATCATGCTACAATACTCATTTACCCTCTCTCTCTCTCTCTCTCTCTTTCACTCACTCACTCACTCACTCACACGCAGACACGCACACACACACACACACACACACATGGCAATGGAACCTCCTTTCGCATTACTTTCCAGTGGGAGCTTAATTTCAGTAATGCCTTGCAGGAAAGGCCATATGTAATGGGAGGGAGGGTGGGGGGGATTGGGCACAGAGACTTATAACCACAATATGGGCCTCCTGGGACCCCCATTAACACATGGCAGATCTAATGCATGCTTATCTGGACATGCGTCCAGCACAGCCCCACACCACATTAGGGGACAGCCAGGCGGACCGCAGCCACTGAGAACAATGTCAATCATCTAATGGTCCTCAGCAGTGGAGGCTGCTGGGCTGGCACAGTATATGGACCATGAGTCAGAGTTAAAGCAAACCATCACACAAATATTTTCATGGTCAATTGTGAATTCCCATAATTGAGGTCTCTTGTGTTTCAGTAGATTGACAAAATGGATGTCACTGTGAGTAATGGTTGATCTGATTATGGAGCGAGTTTTCTAATGTGTGTGTGTGTGTGTATGTGTGTGTGTGTTGCAGTTCAGTGCATATGGAGGAGTCCTCGGTGATGCAGGGAGCCCAGGGGGTCCTGGTCCAGAACTGGCCAACCGTGTCCAGCGCTGCCGGTAAGTAGTCCCCAGCCGAGCCCGATTAAGCCAGAACCAGTCAGCCCCAGCAGAGCAGGCCCTGTGCAGCCACAGCTGTCTCCAGCCACCAGGGCCATTCAGTTGGGCCAAACTGAGCTCACATTATCTCTGTTGACTTCGGTCCTGCCCTGGGTGAACTGCACTTTTCAGTGTTTTTTTCCCCCATTTATCCACCGGGACATTGGTTGTCACATCTTTATATAATCACAGAGTTCTCAACATCCCCTGACTTCCTTCATCCTCTGCCTCTCTCTCTCTCTCTCTCTCTCTCTCTCTCTCTCTCTCTCTCTCTCTCTCTCTCTCTCTATCTCTCTCCTTCCCTCCTTCTCCTCACTGCATCCCTCTTTCTTCCTTGTGCGCCTTCGCTCCTTCTTTCTCTCTCGTCCGCTCTCGAGCGTGCTCTCCTCTTTCTCTCGCTTCAGTTCCCCTTGCAGTGGTTCCTGCAGAGTGGCCTCTTTTAGTTTTCAGATGTGCAGGGAGCTCCGCTCGGGTCGGGGTGGGCAGCCATGACCTAAATGGTTCCTCTCCAGGACTGTGGGATGGGAACGTAGAGCTCTGGTGAAGGGAACCTGACCACCATAGCTTTACAGACAGGCATTCACAACACATGCTACATCCTTAAGACCAGCATCCTGTTTGTGTTTCTCTCAAACAAAATAAAGCGAAAGGTGTTGTGCAAACAAAACGACAAGACACTCAAACAGACACCCTCTGTCCATCATGCAGGTTCAGGTTAAGGAGAGACAAAACAGCACATATAAAGTCTGCTGTGGAAAGATGCATAAACAGATGAAAGCAAATTGAGGCATTGCAGGATACATTAGCAAAAAAGAAGGACCGAATAGACTTAATTCAGTGCCTGGGCAATTTCATCGCTGTGAAGTCTTTCTGACTCCCGTGTACCATTTTGACTTGATCGCGATACTGTTTCCACAAGCAGGCCCAATTTCCTTGGGTCTGACCTGCTCTAACGTGGATCAGTCTTATCGTCTGAGGCAGGAAATGACACACTAGCGGGCCATAGGAAGCCATTATCTATCAGAGCAAGGCAGAACCGGGAGAACACACTTGCAAAAAGAGGCTTAAGTACAAAGATGACCCGATAGAGACATGCCTGTTTACTGAGTTTGATGTAACTGTGAGTGTGTGAGTGTCCTGCCTGCTTAGACACACAGACACAGACACACACACACACACACACACACACACACACACACAGAAACACACACACATACACAGAGACACACACAGACACACAGAAACACACACACACACACACACACACAGCCGACTGGGCATCCAAATTAGATTCTCTGTATCTCCGCTCTGCATTTTCCACTCCCCCTCTCTCTCCATCTTTCTCACTCCCTGTGGCAGGCACAGTATCCCACAGAGAACAGTAGCTGCTATCTGCTGCTCCAGGGACACGGGGCAGGTTATTAATTACAGTGGCAGAGTCAGCCAGAGAGCTGATAACCGGATACCACCGCCAGCCAATGGTGGCGCGGCACACTGGTCCCAAACCTACAGTCCAATCACAGGGAGGGTTGTTCACAGTGATGCAGTTGCTATTGTCAACAGAACAATGGAAAGAGAACCTACAGTAGAAGGAAGGGTCTGTTGTCTTGACAAAACAAGACATCAGGAACGTCAACAAAGGTGTGTATCCACACATCGTACCAGAGAGGGTTGAAGGATCTTTGATCCTACGTTGGAGACTGGGATTCTTAGGATGTCAGAACTCTCTCCTAGTGTTCTGGTTCTTTTGCATGGCCAGCACCATGAACTCACCCAGGCTGTTTTGTTTGAATCCATTTCCTGCTCTGCTTGATGAGTCACAGGCTCCCTGGATTGCCTAAACTGTGCCTTGCTAACGAGCTAATTAGCATACTTGATTTATTTGACATTAGATTATTATTTGCACCTTACATAAAAAAATAACTCACCATCCATGTTCTCCAAAGAGCAGACAATGTTGTCTGTGTTGTCAAGGTCAGTCCGTGTAGGTGTGTGTGAAGGTGCAGTAATGGGGAGGTAAAATAAGGCCATTTTTACTGAGGACAAAGACACAGAGAATGGAGGTAAAAAGGCAAAATGGCAGCCTGATAGCCAGGACTCCAAATGAGCTGTGAAAAGAACAGAATAGAGAAAATGAAGAAGTGTGGAATTAAGAAAAAAGGTGTTGGAGGAGAGAACAGAAAATAAGACTGGCTGAGAGAAGGAAAGGTGGGAGGAGGTGGTTGGGAAAAGAGAAAGAAAGAGAGAAGATGGAGAGACAGATAAAGAGTGAATGAGAGAGAGAGAGGGAGAGGCAGGGCTAGCAGAAGAGAAGGGGATGGGCGAGGCTACGCAATTACTGGGGTGATGAAAGTGCGATTTGTTCTAATTAAGTCTGTGTTGATGAGCACCACAGCAGCCAGAGCCCCAGCCTGCGTCTGCACCGAGCCGCTTCTGACTCCACACTCTTCAGCTGGAGACAAATAAACAGCATCTCTCTTCTCTCTCTCTCATCTCTCTTTTCTCTCTCTCTCTCATCTCTCTCCATCTCTCTCTCTCTCATCTCTCTCCATCTCTCTCTCTCTCTCTCTCTCTCTCTCTCTCTCTCTCTCCCTCTTTGATGTTGCCATCGATTACCTGTCGAGGTTGATGAGTTCCAGCATGGGTCCTCGGGGCCTCGGGGAGAGAGGGCAAGGACGTGAGGGAGGATTATGGCTACTTCAGCTGTCTGTTAGCCCCACAGCCATTTTGTCACTGGGCGACTGAGTGAACTAGCGAGCGAGCGAGCGACTGACCGAGCCAGCCAGCCAGCCAGTGGATCAGGTGGTCAGTCATGTGGCCTATCGGTTGGTCTTCGGGGGGCTGGGCCGGGAGTAGATTTTGAGGGTTTGTGCAGAGCAAGATAGGTGAAAAATTATCCATTAAAAGGCCTTTAGCCGTCATTGCCAAAAGCTTTAAATGCGCCTTAATTTAGCTTGGGTGTGTGATTATGAGCCAGTGATGCCAGTGCCAACACCCCACTGTGTGTGTAAGTATTGCCGTGTGTGTGTGTGTGTGTGTGTGTGTGTGTGTGTGACATCTCAACAGCTCCTGGTGTGACAGATGGAACTCAGCCTACGCCCAGATTAATGGAATCACATTAATGAAATCAGGATACTGCGTCCTCTCTCTCTCACATTTTCTTTTTCTTTATTTCTCTCTATCTCTCTCTCTCTCACTCTCACTCTGCACTCTCTCATCACTATTCTCTTCTTCCCACTGTTCTCCTGTCCCCTTATTTTCTTTGGTCTTTTTGCAGTCATCATGTAAACAGGATAAAAATAGGTGTGGCAAAAAAAAGCAGAACATTGTGTGATGGCGAGATAGAAAAAGAGAAGAGAAGGACCACAAAACAGAGAGTGTGACAGAGAGGAAGGAGAAGAGAGTGACAGAGGCACAGAGTGAAAATGAAAGAAAGAAAGAGGGAAAGAGAGAGAGTGTGAGGAAGAGAGGGACGAGTGAAGGGGGGGCTGCTGCTGTTGCTAGGGGAGGATGGTGTTTAACTGAGAGAGAATGAGAGAGAGAGAGAGAGAGAGGGAGGAAGAGAGAGAGCTCCCAGCATTATTCTCCATCAGTGCCGCTGCCACGGCTATAGAGACGAACCGCCTCACTGGAGGAGGCAGTTGCCACGGCAACCATTCATACCCCGAACAGAGTGTCGAAAGCAAGGAGGGAGAGGCCGAAAGAAAGAAAGATAGAGAAACAGAGAAAGAGAGGAAGGATTGAGGTAACAACAGTAGTAGATAGACAAATGAGTGGCCAAATGAAGGAAGGGAGAGGAGAGGTCAGTACAGCAGCAGCAGCAGATGACTGCAAATCCAGGCCTGGCAAGCTCCTTTGAATGCGCATTAAATTCACAAGCCAGTGCAACAGAAAGATTATAAAAACAGTAAACAGTGGTGCCAGAATGGTGTGTATATTTACAGAAACAGAGGTAGGGAGCGGGGGAGAGGAGGAATAAGCCAGAGGGTGAGAGAGAGAGAGAGAGAGAGAGAGAGAGAGAGAGAGAGAGAGAGAGAGAGAGAGAGAGAGAGAGATGGAGAGAGAGTGACCTAGATACCTGGTGCAGGGCCAGGCAGGAGAGGTGGAGGCAGGTTTGCTGCAGGTCTTTCTGGACTGATGCCCTGGTTCTGATGAGAGAAAGCGATAGAAGAGATGACAACAGCCCACACCTGCCAAAAGAGAGAAAGAGAGATGGAGAGAGAGAAAACAACAGGGTAAAAGGGGGGAGGGTAAGCAAAGGGTGGGGGTGGGGGGTGTAGCTCATCTGGCTTTGCCTCAGGTGAAGTGCATTTCGGCAGGTGTGCCTACCTGTCGGAAACCTCCCTCCCTGCCTCTGCATCTGTGATGGACCCATATGCCTCTGTGTACCTGGATGCATCCAAACTCACTGCTTGCTCAGTTCCATTTCCATAGAGTGTAAAGCAGAGCAACATAAAGAGTGACCCTGCAGGACCAGTAGATAGGGTGGAGAGGGGGTGGGTGTGCGAGTGAGGTGATGATGTGGATCACTCCTGCTAAGAGGAGGGATTGCTGGGGCGTGCGGGTGCTGTGAGCACAGTAAGTCTAGCGGAATTTTCCAGACCATGCTGGGGGCTTTAGGCAGCTCAGGAGGTAAGCTGAGGCCAAGCTGTTCCTCACTACATAGCCAGACAGTACCCCCCCCCCCCCCCAACCACACACACACACATCCCATCCTCAAGAAAAAAAAACACAAGTCACTCTCACTCCCGTGTCACTCTCTCTCTCACTCTCACCTATCTGTCTCACACATCATTTCCATTGCCTCCCTAAATGCCTCTTTTTTCCCCCCCATCATCCTGTGTTCTGGGTTCTCATCCAGTGCTTTATGGACCCATATTCCCCTGTGTGGCAGCCTCTCTGGCTCCGGCAGACGCTCTCGGGATTCGTGGGTTATTGTCCTGCGAGTCTTTTGTCCCTGCGAAATGACTTCCTTCTCTGGTCCCGCTAATGGACAGTAATTCAGCCAGGGCTGTCTTCATAAAGCACGGAGCATTATGCACATTGGTCTCATTAGATGCAGCCTGCACACACACACACACACACACACACACACACACACATGCACACATACACAAACATGCACACACACACTCACATGCACACACACACTCACACGCACACACACACACACACACTCACACACACACACATGCACACACACGCACACACGCGCACACACACACACACACACACACACACACACACACATGCACACGTCCACCCACGCAAGGCACCTTAGTGTGCTGGTGTCTTGGCTGTCATTTCCTTTGTGTGTGTGTGTCTGCTGTGGACTCCAGGGAGTGCCTGTCTCCGCCATCTGTCACGTTTCGTCAGCACCAGATAGACAAAGCATGAGCGTACACACACTCGGAAATATACACTCAGACCTCACACACACACACACACACACACACACACACACACACACACACACACACACACACACACACACACACATACACACACATGCTCAGAAATATACACTCACACTTGGCACACACACACACACACACATGCTCAAAAATATACACTCACGCTTGGCACACACACACACACACACACATGCTCAAAAATATACACTCACACTTGGCACACACACACACACACACACACACACTAATCAAGGAGAGAAAAAGGGTGAAAGAGAGAGATGGAGAGAATGAGAGAGAGGGAACAAGAAAGACTGTGAAACAAGGTCATAGGCACTCACAGTGAGCACTGATTATTCCCTAATATGCATGACAACCCAGAGCTGCACTGAGCCATTTTGTTCATGTATTTAAATGTTCAGATTAACAGCCCTGCTCTGTCAGAGCTCATGATGCTGCCGGAGATGCTAGTCAAGCACACACAGGGATGCAGAGGAGCCACATACATATGGATGGGCTGTGTGCAAAACTCTGCTCAGTGTGTGTTTGCAGCATTAGGTTTGTATGTGTGTGTGTTTTGGTAGTGAGGAAGAAACAGGGAGTGGCTAGCTTGCACAGGGATGTGTACAAGCGCAGGGAAAATGTACCATTCTTGTTTGTGTGTGTGTGTGTGTGTGTGTGTGTGTAATTTTTTTGTTTTTAGCATTGATGGGTGTGGCTGCTGCCACGGCTCTCCATCAAAGCAATCCCAGAATCCTCCAGTACTGCAGTGTCTTTCTGAGGAGTGGAAGGAAAAAAATCTGCACCTTCAGGATTTTTGTCTATCTCTCTCTCTCTCTGTGTGTGTCTGTGTGTGTGTGTGTGTGTGTGTTGGGTGGTAAGGATTGTGTTTCACACCCGCATCTCTGCCCTTCTTTGCTCTTCATCTTCCTCCTCCTCTTCATCTTCCTCCTCCTCCTCCTTCTGCTCCTGCGTTATGTAACCTGGCACTGCGCTCCACTGCATCTCCAGCCGACCGACCTAGAGAGAGAGAGACAGAGAGACAGAGAGAGAGAGAGAGAGAGGATGGAAGCAAAAGAGACGTGGCAACTGATTTCTCTACGTGCAGAACCTTGGGCTAGACAAGAGAGGAGAGAGAGGCATGCAATGGATGGAGAAAAAGAGGAAGAGTTAGTAAGACAGAGAGAGAGAGAGAGAGACAGAGAGAGAGAGAGAGAGGGGGCACTTAGGTGTGGCTGTATGACTTTGCTCCCTATCACTTGTTTACGGTTATGATCATTCCTTCTCAATAACAATTATCTTTTAATAACACCCTTATTGCTGATTAAACCCACATCACTGTGGGTTATTTGTGTTGTGTGTGCGTGCGTGTGTGTGTGTGTGTGTGTGTGTGTGTGTGTGTGTGTGTGTGATTCCCGTGTTAGCACGCTACATTTGATAAAAGGTCAGGGAGATGGAGAGGACATGCAGGGAGAGTGGACAACAAAGAGTGAGAGAGAAAGAGAGAGAGAGAGAGATAGAGAGGAGGAAAAGGAGCTGTTTTGCTGTGCAAAACTCATCGACAAATCCGACATTGGCAGCGTCTGAATCCACCTAGGGCAAGGCATGTGTCTTTGTTACCATTCTGACAGGAGACAGAAAGAAAAGCAGAGGGAGAGAGAGAGTAAAGGAGGGAGGGATACAGAGGAGGGGTACGGAGGAGGGGTACAGGGGTGGGCAGAGACAAAGGTAGAATAGGAGCAGCTGGCAACAAGAAAGGGAAGGAGGGAGAGGAGAGAGGGAGGCATAGAAACATGGACGAAGGGAGGGAGAGAAAGAGGGAGAGTGTTTTTATGAGATTGCATCGGTGCTGTGGGAATTGACAGGTTAGTCAGCTCCCCAAAGATCTTGTATGTTTTTCTCTTTCATCCACTCTCTCTCTCTCTCTCTCTCTCCCTCTCTTTGTCTGCCCCCTGTTTATCTGGGTAGTTTATTGTTCTCATTCTCCAGTGTTAGGGGTGTGGCCTAGGACAGGAGGTTCATCTGACTGGTTAAGGGGCAGCCCAGGGGGTGTGGCCTGGGATATGACAGGCATGACATCATTGAATGCGTGGCCGCTTTGTCCTTTTTTTTACACCCCTGTGTATCTTTTTGTGTCTGGTAGTCAAGGTGGTAAAAAAACAGAGGGTAACGCCCAGCCTGGACTGTTGTCCTCATTCATTGTTTATGCCTAGTGAAAACACACACACACATACACACATACACACACAAATGACTCATTTGGTGTGTGACGGAGCGAGTGGCCTTTGCCTAGGTGAGCGGTGAGTCAGGGGCTCAACCTGACGCTGTCATAACACCACCACCTCACATTCCCCCTTTGTCACAGTCCACTTAACCTGACGCGGGACGAATTGAGCCCTGGAGAGTTTTCGCATCTTTTTACGTTTACGTCAGAGTTGTCAGAGAGGCCTGAGACAAACAGACGACATGGCCCTTTCGACAAACAGAGGAGTGTCTGCTGCCCTCGTGTGCTCTCTGGCCTGCTTGGCCGCACCGTGGGTCTTAAGGAGGTGCTGACCTGTCTGATCAGGACTGACCCGGTGTTGCGTTTCTAAACTCCTCTCTCGTCTCCTCGCCCATCTGCTCAGCCTGATGGATTAGAATGTGATTAAGCCATTAAGTCACAGCACCTGGGCTTTTCCTCAGCCTGAGGGCTCCATCTTGTGAAGAGTGTGAGAAAGCAGAGATCACAATCTAGGCCTGACCTGAGGCCTGAAGCTGCTTTTTTATACATGGGTTTGTCAGTTTGTCATTATCTTTAAATCCATATATATAATATGGATTTATTATATATTTATATGGTATTATATTTATATGGTCAAATCCCTCATGTGTCTATATATTTTAAGTCACAAAATGATAGTTACTGATAGTTATGGGTTCCCTCTCTTGTTGTTGTATTTTTTGTCTAGTGTGTGTGTGGTGCCTCCCTCACTACTTGCATCGCTTCATCTATCTCAGTGTCCATCTCTCTTGACCTCTGAGTCTAGCAGCCTGGTCCTCTGTAGTCTTCTGTATGTGGTCGGGCTGTTTGTTCTCTGTCTTCAAACAGCAGAGAAAATGGCCACCCATCGTGCTGCACCACCAAGTGCACTCTTGCAATGCAGTGGTTGGTCCTGACAGGACAAAAATAAGATTAAAGGCTTGCTACACTCTTTGTGTGTGTGTGTGTGTGTGTGTGTGTGTGTGTGTGTGTGTGTGTGTGTGTGTGTGTGTGTGTGTGTGTGTGTGTGTGTGTGTGTGTGTTTGCGTTTGCGTTTGCGTTTGTGTGTCTGCCAGACAGTGTGTGTGTGTGTGTCTGCGTGTGTGCAAGTGTCTGACTTCATCGGTGAATGAGATTAGCTGTGGACATCACGTTAAGGGCAGATTTATTCCCAGAATCCTCTCGCCCTTGCCCCACTGACTGACTGACTAAAACGCTCGAGAGAAGCCACTTGAGGTAAAGCATGAGTGATCTAGCCGCATTTAACAGATAAACAGAGACAAGAGCACAAGAAAATAAAGAGGATTGAGAGAGAGAAAGACATTCATATTTAATATTATCTAGCCCTCTCCTTTTAGTAATTGCTGTTTATTTTACCGGCATTGATTTATTCTTGCTGTTACTTATTCAGTAGGTGCCTCTCTCTTAAAAAAGAGATTCTCTTAGGTTATATTTGCCTGCCTGAAGCTCATCAATTTCTTATCTGAGGGAGATAAGACAAAAGCTTTTTGGTGTGACAACACATGTATTCTTCTGTTCCCTTCTTAATTGAAGGTTGTAATTACATTTGTAGAAGCTGCACTATGTGCTATGGTTACATGGTGCACTCCTGTTTCAATAAGTCTGCTACTTGCCTTTAAAGTGGCATTCAGTCACTGCGTATTGTGCACCTGTCATTTCTGAGACAAGGACAGAGGGAGAGGGAGAGGGTAAAAGAGAGAGAAAGAGAAAGAGTGAGAGAGAGAGAAAAATAGAAAGATAGATAGACAGAGAGAGAGATAAAAAGAGAGAGAGAGGTTGTGTGTGATGGGTGTTTGGGCCATGTTACTGCTCCTATCTAAGGACATCTCTCCCTCCCAGACACACTCCCTCACACTCCACTGCACACACTCACTAACTCCCCTCCGGAAGTAAGGAAGGAGGGAGGGAGGGAGGGAAGGCAAAAGCAGAAGAAATGATAAAAGGGAGAGGGAGAAAGAGGGACATATATGAAGGGTAATGTAGGTCACAGCTGTATGGGTCTGAGCAGGAGGATGGTGTGTGTGTGTGTGAGAGAGAGAGAGAGAAAGAGAGAGTGTATGATGGTGTATGAGGGAGGGGTAGGGCAAAAAAAGAGACAGAGTGAGAGAAGTAACAAAACAAAAGAAAACGTGTAGAAAAACGTAATGTAAATGAGGTGTGTTGCTTTGACTGTGGAGTCTTGTGAAAAGTGCCACATCACCGTTGGGCTGACTGGATGCTGGGCAAACTGGAGGACTGGCTCTCGGAGTAATGAAGTCTAATTTATGCCTGTCCTCAAAGCCTCTCTGCTCCTGCCTGCCTGCCTGCCTGCCCGCCCGCCACCTGATTTATGGAGCTGCAGAAGCAGGCAGACGAGAGGGAGAGCAGGGCCAGAAGACTGACTCATATTTAACACTCAGACAGGAGCGCAAATGAGATGCAAGTGGGCAGCATCCACAAGCATGCTCACACAATGAAGCACGGGAACACACACACACACACACACACACACACACACACACACACACACACACACACACACACACACACACACAGACTCAGGCATACTCTGTTTTATCTGTGCTACTCTCTAACATTGCCCTTTAGCTGCGCTCCCGGCCAATGTAAGGGCCAAGTCCATAAATAAAACTGTTTCAGTCCAATTTAGTGAAATGGCAGTGTGCAAAGAGGGTAAACACGTGTTTGTTCTCTGTTAAAATGCCACTCTTTTCTTCTCTGAGCTCCCTCTCCCTCCTCCACCCGTTCCTCCCCTGCTGTGATAGATGGAGTGTTTTTTGATGTGTAATCGGGTGTGGACGGAACGCGGTCCACTGAATGTTCTGACGCTCTGATTCCGCACGGCTCTCAGGCTTCTCTTTGAGATTAGGTGTTCCTGCTGGCCTTCTGTCTGGGGCGGATACACACGCCTCCGTTCTGCTGTGATCCAGGTCCAAAGGCCTTTTAAAACCATTCAATTTGAAGCCATAGCACTATATTTTATACCATTTTGTTATTATTTAAAGCTGAAAAGAAATTACTGGCACTAAAATGAGTATTTTCCATGCCAGACATATAGAGAGGTCTGGACTAAATCTTGCTGCCAGACAGAAGGATTGCTACATACCAACGCATAATCCATAGTTATAAATGTAAATACAGGAAGGGATTAAGGTTTTGAGAGCAACTGGCTTTATGTTCATGTTAGTGACTATAAAATGCATTCAATATGTCTCATATCTGCTGTGAGATTGCTGCTGGATCCAACTATCATTGATTCTCACAGTGCTTTATAACTATAATCCCCACTCTGTCTCCCTTAAAGAAACAGAGGGTGGACGGCAGTGGCCTTTATTGATATAGATGATGAAAATGGTGTTGACAGTCTCTCTCTCTCTCTCTCTCTCTCTTTCTCTCTCTTTCTCTCTCTCTCACTCTCTCTCTCCATCAGACGGAGTTGAGGGTGGAGAGGTGTCTCCGCCCATGGGCGCCGGCGTGGACTCCAACAGCTGGCACTTCCGCTACGGAGGCCCCCCCGGGCCGCAGCACCTGAAGCCGGGCGAGATGCCGCCGGAGGCCTTCATCATCCCGGGCTCGCCGGCCATCATCTCCATCCGCCAGGGCCAGGAGGGCGACGACAAGAGCGACTTCATCACCTTCGGCAAGAAGGAGGAGGCCAAGAAGAAGAAGAAGAAGAAGAAGGAGAAGAAGGACAAGCGGGAGAAAGGGAAAGACGACGACGAGTAGAGGAGTGGAGCGAGGGATAGAGGAGGGATAGAGGAGGGATAGATGTTTTTGAGACTCGTAAGACAGAGGTGCCAACACCAATGATAGATAGATAAGCCAACAGGATGGCACAAACAACATCCAAAGAGAGAGAGAGAGAGAGAGAGAGAGAAAAACATCCACAACCACCGGCATGCTAGTCGTGTGCCCACGTGTTTCATGGCTCCAACTGATTTCCCCACATTAAATACTGAAGATTTGGCCTTAAATTGATTCTCCTCATCCCTAGTCAACTGTAGAGGGTTTTAATCAGTCACGCCTTCTGAGATTAATTCTCCTCTATCGCCTGTGTGCCTGAGAGTTAAGGGGTGGCATTGCCCCCTGCCCACCATCCTGATCTGCCTCCTTGGCTCATGTTGGCACCTCTGTCTTACTTGGTCCTACTCGTATAATCTTTCCAGGCATGGAAAGCAAACGTAAAACAAGAACATCAACAACAACAACAACAACAACAAAACAAGCTCATGTGGCTCTCCTGAGTTGATATAGAAAGCTGTGTTCTGAGAAAGAGAAAGCAAAAAATAAATACAGGAGGCAAGTCAGAAAGCTCCTGGGTGAAATGCATGTTATTAGGCAGTAGGACACATGCTCTTGTAAATATGTTGGTCACAAGATGGCCGCCGTCTGTATGTAAAGCAAAGTGACACGGCCACCGCTTCTGCTTGTTTTACTCTGTCAGTGTTCTCCGGATGGAAACAAAATGGACCCTTGTTCAGATCACGAAAGGACACCCGATTATTTAAAAAAAAAAAGTCCTGGAGAGAGAAAAAGCAAGTAGACCATCTAACCGAATAGGGAAAAAAAAGCAAAAATATATATTTCAGCCGAACGACGGAATGCCAGCACTTTTTTACGTTGTTTTTCTTTTTTGTTGTTGACCTTATCAGCACACTCTCTCCAAGGCTCTGTAAATGTGTATTATGGAAATGTGTATTCTCCCTTTCCCTCACAAACGAAAGAGCAGGGTCCAAAGTCCAGTTACTACCCCCATCCCCACCCCCTAGTGCTGGGGTCAGCTAGGCCCCCTCTCCTCCACGCGTTCGCAGGGCTAGCAGCACACTCGCCTCCCTTGCATTACTGATTTTTATTACAAGCAAACCTCTGGAGAGTAGAACTGGGTTGAATCATAGAGAAGGGAGGAACAGCGGGGAAAAACAGCCTCGGTTCCCCAGTGTGTTCTAACAAGCAGATTAAAGCTTGTGTTGGAAAGTTTTGTTCTACGATTGAAGTTGTTGGGAGTCGTTTTAGAGCACTAGGAATGTTTTTCTTTAAAAAAAAAACTAAAAAAAAGAAGTTAACCCTCTCCTACCCATTCCCCCTCTCTCCCTTCTTAGTGAAAGCTTGAAGCTTATGCTGTGAATGTTTGGTAGCGCCTTCCCGATGCTTGTAGACTTTGCCCGTACCCCCCTTACCCTGGATTTGTGCCTGCTTTCTCAGCTCATCACTGAGTGAACTGACAGTACCCCACCATCCTACACACATACACACACACACACACACACACACACACACACTTACATCAACACACACATGCACACAAAAGGACCCTCACTGAATCTTACAAATGACTTTGCTCCTTCATACCAGGGTATATTGGTTCCATTTTTGTTTGTTTGTTTGTGTGTGTTTTTTTTTTTTTTTTTTTCAGTTTGAGCTTTAGCAGTCAAGGGCCGTGCTTTCTTATGCTCGCTCTTTTTCTCTTGTTTTGCTTTTGTCTCTATTTTTCCTCAAGCTTTAAGTGATCTTTAGGATGTCCTCCTCTTTCAGGACACCAAACACTGTCTCTGTCTCTCACTCTCTCTCTCTCACTGACCAGGGCACTGGTCACTGTCCCCCCCTCTGGGTAGCTGGGTGTGTTTCTTCTGGACATTGTGGTGTGCTCAACCTGTAGCATGGAGTAATGCTCAAAGCAAAAAGGCCTGTGTTTCGACCCAGAGGTGGTCCGGGTGGACTCTTTTAAGATCTGTACGGTATGTGTTTGGAAAACAAAACAAAACAAAACAACAACAAAAAAACACAAAATACAGTCCAGTGCTTTCTCTTTGTTTGTGAGCTTTTTCGAAAACCAGTGATTGCCAGGTCTGTGTTTTGAAAACCGTGCGCGTCTCTGCTCACACGCTTGCGCTGGTCATCACCACGTCCAAAGAGAGGAGAGGAAACGAGACAGACGTCAAGGGTCAGGCGTGACGGAGGTGACAGTGGGGACGCTGGGGTTGCAAAAACTCCTGCCTCTGTCCTCAAACCTTTCAAATTATATCTATTTCCAATGCAGCTGAAGCCATACTCTAAACAAATGCACACTGATCCTTTTTTAACTGAGGTCTATTTGAGATAAGAATGTAAATGTATGAATTGGCTACGCAAACATGAACCAGCTTTTCCAAAAAGCCAAACCTGAAGTCTCTATGTGTGTTAGAAGAGCTTCTGTATCACCACTGTTCCCATTCACCGTATTGTAAGAAATTAGTAATCCAATCAAAAGGCAGAAACATGCTTCAGCTCCGCTGCTATTGGCTCCCTTGCCCCACCTGTCTAATCTGTAGCCACACCCCCACCAAATCTCATAGCTCAAAATGTTGACGTCCCAACATTTGTCGACTGCTGCATGTACTAATCAGAAGAAGAAAAAATCACATACTATATAGAGATATATATGAATATAGACATAGATGGCTATGATTTCTATTATTTTTGTTATGATCTTTATGTTCATCACTCGCACAAGAGATTTGTGTACGTACCGTCTCTGCCAAGCATCTGCATCTGACACCCTCTGCACCCACTCACGGTGGAGTTCTATGACGTTAAACTAACCTTCTAGATATTTGTACATGCTATAGTGTGATGCCCTCGAGCATACTTTTTCCTCTTTTATTTTCATCTTTTTGTTTATTTTTGATGACTAATGATCAAAAAAAACATGTAAATGAAAAAAAAAAAATGTTGTGTCTGGCTTTGACATAATGATCTATCCAGGGCTTGAAAACGAAATTATTTTTCAAACGTTCCGTTCCGAACGGTTCAGGTAGGCCTATGTTTAACGTTTTCGTTCTTGCATGCGTTCCGCCACCAACATATCGGTCCTGAACCGGTTCGGAACGCAAAATATCGTTCGTTCTTAAAGTTCCGGCAGTGTTTGGCGGGCCTATCAAGTCTATTTTTGTGAACTTTACCTTAGAATAGACGTACTCATTATTTCCCCTTGATTTAGCCTATACCGTAGCTATGCCCAAAAATAATAAATCACAGGCGGCATCCAAAAACATTCAGATGGGCAATCCATCCCATAGCCTACAGACTTACTGTAAGCCTAACCTATGCCTATAAATAATTTCTTATCAAAAATATTTCTGGATACGTGCTAAACTCCTTACCTGGTTTTATCCATATGGATTTCTTCAAAGGCTTGCGCTATAATTTCCAACCTGTCTGTTGCTGACAAGGCCTATCTCAAATTTCCCAAATTTAACTCTTCTACATAGAATAGGCTATAATTGCGCAAACATTTCAAATCCCGACTTTAAAACGACAAGGCGTGGACAGGCAAAATAGGCTATTACGCATAGGCTACAAACAATTTCCAAATAAGTTTCAGTAGCCTACGCTACGAGCTGGCCTAGGATCCGAAGTGGCAGACGGATAGGTAGGCCTAGTTGGCTACATAGCGGCTTGTTAGCTCACATTAACAGTGTAGATGCGGGCTTGTTTTTCGCACAACCGGAAATAGTCTCCCTGACATAGGATATGCTTTTGTGAAATTTTATAAAATATATAGAGAACGAAAAAAAAACGTTATTAACCGGTTTTGTGGATTTCAGAATAACGTTTCTGTTCCGGAACAGTTGAAGACCATTTTGTTTTCGTTTCCGTTTCTGCTCCTCGTAAAATTCCATAAAATTCCGTTCGTTTTCGGTTTTCGTTTTCGTTCCTTGAACCGGTTCGGAGCCCTGGATCTATCTAACACTGTAATATTGTAATGGGATTACTATGTATGACAACTCTACAATGAATATCTTCTCTTTCACCCCTTCTTTGAAGAAAAAAAAAGAAAAGCGATAAAAAAAATCCTAATGTAAAATACAGTATATGTAGTGTATGCTTGTATTTAGTGAGCGTTCATGCTGTCATTTTTTCTCAGTGTATGGTGGTGGTCAGTAGGTGGCGCTATGCTGTCCTTTGGGGCAGGGCACATCTGTTGTTAAACCTTTTTGTACACCTGCTCATCAACTGTAACGGTGAAGTAGTGAAGTTCATTTATCTCTCTTTTTTATTTCATTTCAATGGATAAAGTGGTACTGTGTTTTGTTTATAAATCACAAAAATAAATAAAGTTTTCTTTCTTAAGAACGTGACTGACAGTCTCTACATTGACATTTTTTAAGCACAAGAATGTATCCACTCCCCTAGGTGTTCTCTGATACACAGAAAAGTAAGTGGTGTACATTAGAACACCAACAAAGGTACAATTCACACTGTTAAATGCTTTAAAATATTTTATTGATATATTTGGCTAGTGTGCAAAAGTTATTCATTATTTTATGCAGACTGCTTGTTCCCGACAGTCACACTAACTGGTCATAGGGGGATGAAAAGTGTGTATATCCGTCCTTCATATCACCATAACCCATATTCCATGATACGATGAAGATGATACCAATATCAAAACTAGTTACTGGCAAAAGCACATGCCAAAAGTACCAGATTGTCAGATTTGAAGAAGGAATGAAAGTAAATACTTATCTCTGTAGTGTGGACCTCCTGGCCACACACAAAATACAGCACTTAGTAAAATTGTTCCTCTACTTCTCCTGCTTCCTCTCTCTTCCTTCTTTCCCTCCCTCGTTCATTCATTCCTTTCTTTATCTCTCTCTTTCTCTTCTCTCCCATGTCTCAGTGAATTAATTGCTGTCTCTGCTCTGACATGGCGCCGTCACATTGCCTCAGCAGAGACATGATGAGTAAGCCTGGGAGGCACTGATACAGCCCAGGCCATCCACGCATCTATCGATCCAGACTGAATTCTCCCTCTCTTTCTTTTTTTCTTATTTTTCTTTTTCATTTTTTTTTGGGGGGGGGATGATAATAATTAGCCATCATTAAGCCATTGAGGGATTTCTGGAAGCAGTCATTGTGCCCTGAAGTCTTGATCATCTGAAACGACATCTGCTATTGATGCTAATTTTCATTTATTCTGCTAATGAGGCTTTCATCGTCACTGGCTGGCTGATGAGTGTTAACCAGCCAGTCTTTAGTGCTCCGGCGCGCTCTGCCTCTCTCATCTCTGTGGAGCCTCTTGCTTGTGTTTGGTTGCTGTGTATGCAGTACTCAGTTCTCTCAACAAGCCTTTGAACAGCAGCTGAGATGTTGCCACTTCTCAGATTCTCTCCCGTTCACTCTCTCTCTCTCTGTCTCTCTCTCTCTCTCTCTCTCTCGGTCTCTCTGTTACATGAAACTAGTTTCTAAGAAATGCCACATAGCACAGTGGAAAGGTTTACATCATGGTTGCAACTTTCAAAATAAAATAAAGAGAAATATGACGGAAAGTGAATCACAAACAGCTTACACACCGTTATGATCAAGGAAGAGGTTACTATAGTTACCAAAAGGATGGGACAGGTTTCCATGGCAACATGTCTCTGGCTCAACTAAGAGATGAAGACAATCAGAGGTGGAGGTGGAGTTGAAAAGGGAGAGAAGGGAAGGGTGTAGTCCCAGAACATTTGTCAGTCTCCTGAACTTCAAAGGCACACACAGCGCATCTCCGCAGCTGCAGTGCCTACTGCAGCCACACTGACTTGCAGTCCCAGATAGAAACTGCTAGAAGCTCGCCCCCTCTCCATGGGCTCGTTGCGGTTACTCCTGTGCCTCCCCCCTCCCCTCGTTCCCGCAAACAGATCCACGTCCGTGAGGACTCGTCCACAAAGTGCCTATTAGAGATCGCAGCACTGTGTGCTTTCTCAATTACCTTCCATTTTAAGTGCTTAGCCGGGAGTAAACAAACATTGTGGCCGAACTAAACCAAATAAACAAAACACAGTAAATGGGCTGAGATTCTAGCCAGCAGCGATAGTTCTACAGGAGCGGAGGCAGAGGGCCCAGCTAATGAATATGGAGATGCTTTGTGGCAGAGCGCACGGAGCCAGAGCAGGAGTGATGTGTGGGATGCAGAGACTGCATAGGAGAAGAGGCCTGTGAGGTTAAAGGGTAGGGGTGGGGGGGGGATGCAGAGACTGCATAGGAGAAGAGGCCTGTGAGGTTAAAGGGTAGGGGTGGGGGGGGGATGCAGAGACTGCATAGGAGAGGCCTGTGAGGTTAAAGGGTAGGGGTGGGGGGGGGATGCAGAGACTGCATAGGAGAAGAGGCCTGTGAGGTTAAAGGGTAGGGGTGGGGGGGGGGATGCAGAGACTGCATAGGAGAGGCCTGTGAGGTTAAAGGGTAGGGGTGGGGTGGGGATGCAGAGACTGCATAGGAGAAGAGGCCTGTGAGGTTAAAGGGTAGGGGTGGGGGGGGGATGCAGAGACTGCATAGGAGAAGAGGCCTGTGAGGTTAAAGGGTAGGGGTGGGGGGGGGGATGCAGAGACTGCATAGGAGAAGAGGCCTGTGAGGTTAAAGGGTAGGGGTGGGGGGGGGGATGCAGAGACTGCATAGGAGAAGAGGCCTGTGAGGTTAAAGGGTAGGGGTGGGTGGAGGGGGGATTCTCTGTACCTGTTCTATGTAGTGAACATGAGTCAGCAAGAGACTATCAGTAACATACATATAAACCTCAGTTGCATCACTAACGCAACTACATCTGTCTGTATTCATGAGAATGGGCATCTACAACACACTGACTGGAAGCTATTGAAGTGATAGAAAAGGGGTTAAATAATGGCATCTCAAACCGACTCAAAAGTAAATAATTCATTCAGATCCATCAAAAAGTATTCCAGTGTTTTGCTGAGAAGTCCTTTTTGGTTAGGAGGCAGTGTTTTGATCAAGTGTCACTGAGACGGGGCATCTCAAACTCAAACTGACAAACTGCGTTCATCAATTATTGCATAACACTTGTCATCATCCATCACTGTGTACAGGCTGAGTCTTGTTTGTTAGTTTGTTTGGGTGGCGGCAGTGGTGGTGGTGGTCAGATGTCACCGAGCTGTGTGGGTCTGGAGTCTTTCTAGCACCACTCAGGTGCAGTTTGTACCGCCACTGTCCTGGGAAAAGGTTCAAGGGAGGAGGGCCAGGGGTGGACGCTATGGTCGGGAGCGTCCAGGGTCGCTCTCACCTCCACGCCGAGTGACTCAGCAGAGAGCGAGCGACTTCCTGCTGAGCTGGCAAACGGGCAGGAGCCAAAGACGTGGCGACGGCACATTTACCGCCCGCCATAAATCAGAGCGCTGACGGCCACAGATGCTGTCGCCAAGCCAGGCCTGCAGAGACGAGATGAGACACAAGACCAGAATAAACAACAGGTAGGGCGCTTAACAGGATATACAGCCAACTCATGTTCTATCTCTCTTTCCCTCAAATGGAACACATAAATAAACACACACACCCTCGCACACACACACACATGAATAAAGGTTAATGACCATAACAGAGAGTGTGTGTGTGTGTGTGTGTGTGTGTGTGTGTGTGTGTGTGTGTGTGTGTGTGCGTGCGTGCATGCGTTAAAAGCCAGTAGTTGTTGTTCAAGTGCACCCCTGGGCAGCATTCTAGCAGCTTGGCAACACTATAATAAACATTAGAACATTATAAGAGAAATGGCGACATGGGGAACAATTTTTCTGTACACTTTTTACGAAGAACATGGCACTTCAGATGCACCCTCCACATGAACAATAAGTCTCGCTGTGTGAGTTTACACTTAGGGTTGAACACAAGGGTGAGAGGGCACAAGAAACAGTTGTCATATCTCAAACACCTCCACCAATTTAAAGTTGAGTCTCCATTAATATGCAAAAACACTTGAATATGTGACTTATCTATCTGGAGGTCAAGTGGACGTGACCGCTAATAGGCCCTGGTGCTTACACCCCGGTTTCTACGGTGTGAAGGGGATGAATCACCAACTCCCTTGGGATGGGACACCAGGGTAACTCCCAGCCGAAACCAGCACCCAATTTTACAGCTGGGTGGAAAGCGACAGTCACTGTACAGATCAAGTGTCTTGTCCGAGGGTACAGCTCACAATTTCAAGAGATTCAGACAAGTGACCTTTCAATTGCCAGCCACCACTGACCTCTGAACTATGTGTTCTTGCCAGGTCCACTTACAGTACTGAAAATGGAAGAAATTATTGTTATATCAATGGAAATATGAGTGCAGTAATGCAAAATGAGTAAAATGAATAAAAACGTAGCCTCATGGAGAAGAAAGATGGGGATGCAAAATGTCTAATGTAGCCTCCCATAATATTGCAGTTTGAAGATTGTTTTAAGGTAAAAACAATAAAATATTGTGATGGCGGTAGTGTGTGTGTGGGTGTGTGAGAAACAGATGAAATGCAGGCACACCCATCTGGCAGGCACAAATACTTCAGTCCTGTGAGACTGAGGTTCATTGGATAGCATATCTGATGAACCTTGGTGCTACAGAATCTCTTGGCTCTTCATTATTCTGCTCCCAACGCTGTCGGTGCGGCCAAGATACAATTAGCATCTGATTACTTTGATCTGAAAAAAGGGCTTTTAAATCCTCCCCCGTGTCCTGTATGCAGAGAACTCTGACTCATTTAATGTGTACTTGTGCACCATTCATGAACTGAGCCAGCATGTTTCATTCCTGCTTTAAATTTCTTAACTAATCCACAAACTGTGCTAATTGCTAAAGCGACATTAGAGCCAAAATAAAACAAGGTGAGTATTTACACTTTACATAGCCCACGGAGCTCTGAGATCAGAGAACTGACAACGCCTTAATTTTTAAAAGACCACAGCTCCCATAATGCGCTGCGGGAAGACGCATTGTGTTACGTAGCAAAACAGAAGCACGCTGTACAGACATGTTCAGGGAGAAGATTTCGACGGGTTGTAAGGCGTTTAATAACCTTATTGATGCATTGAACCCATACTAGACAATACTTGGCACCTATTGCATTAAGCTATAGCGTGTCGTCCATTTTTGAATTCCTCGTTCAGCTTTTAACGTGGAGGAAAAGGCGGCTACTGTGTTGGAGGTTAAATACTTCACGCTGTAGATATAAACGATGATCGTTGCCCCATACAGCTATCTTCTTGAAAGTCACCTTAAGATATGTAACAGGAACAGTCGCTGGCCGTTGTGTTGTGAAAACTGCACTTAATCTAACCTAGAAGTCTTTGGGTGATGAAGTCTATACAATTATTTTTTAGACTGTCCTATAGCGCCCCCGACCAGTGCAAGTGGGGCTATGCTGTAAAGGATGATGGAAGTTCCAAACTGTTTGTCGAATAAACCCCCTCCAGGACAAGAAAAGATATACAAAATATGTTGAAAAAGTGTTGTTTAGAATGTTTCGTGCGTCGTTGGCCATTGTGGATGGAAGAGAGTTCGCGACTGACTTGAATATGTCGTTTGGGCTTTCCTGGACCTATAAAAATAAACCTACGTACATGATCAGCATTGGAATAGCTAATTGGTGAACGAGAGAAAGCAACAGTGGCTCTTATTGATTAAGAGGGAAAGAACAGCGGAATTACAAACAAGTCAACAGACCTCAAACCAAGTGGTGGATCTGGACCCTCGTCTTCTTTTTCGTCATCATCAGAGGCGCAGATGAGAGTAGCCTACGGCAGACAAATGAGGACAACCTGATTATTTGCCACAGCTGTGTTGAGGTGAGACTTGTTTAAGCAGCAAATATAAATAAAAACGTATTTTTGCTATTCAAGCAAGCCTCTGTCTTGAAACGTGAGGCTAAATTAATTAAAGTAGGCTAGGCTATAGTATAGATCAATAAAAGAGTATGGAGTCGCATTGTGTGAATGATCATCCACACCATCGAAGCGAATTCGCCTGTCTCTGTGTTTTTGTTTTGACAAAAACACAGATTCCGCCTATTCCTTTAAACTCAATGGTATTCCTTTAAACTGAATTGTGTTAAAGGCACAAGAGAACGTGTTTGAAGTGTTCACTGTGATGATTTGGACCCAGTTTTAAAACCATGACGGCTTGTCCTTGCGCTTTTGCTTCCGGATTGGAGCATCCTCTTGGTGTGTCTCTTGGTGTGTCGAAGGGTGGATTTCACTTGCAGTTCTCTCCGTGTCACACAGCGTGCCGCTGCCTCACTCCTCCAAAGATGAGGAGTAGTAGTAGCCTATTGCTACGGCAGGAAACTCACTGATTTCCTCACACAATGGTTGGAATTGGAAACCACAGTATTCAATAGTGAAGTACGTTTAAATGTCAGACCCTCTTTTAATCTAAAACTAACTATTAAAGGCTGGCCATGTCAATAAGTACCGTTTAGCCTAGAGTAACCTGCAGACAGATGAAGTAGGCCTAGTGGCTTTCACTTGAACAATATGAGCATGTAAGCAGTTATGAGGTTACACCAGAAACCACATCCTCCGTGGCTCAGGTACAAAACTTACAATATATGTTTATGAATGAATCAATCAAACAATACCCATGAATAAACATTGGCATTATTAAAAGTATACATGTTTGATACCTTTATCAGATTGTGGCATTGTGACATTTGACGATCTGAGGCTCAACATAGCTGTAGCTATCTGGAGCATATGTATAGCCATATGTATAGCCTCCAGATATTGGTGACCTCTAGAAAGATTGCAGAGTGCCTGGAGTTTACAATTAATTAAAATTGAAGTGACCTTCCTGAAGGGCTATTTAAAAAGTCACTTTAGAAGTTATTGACAAATGTCATAGTTTAGATTGGAGGGGAGGGGGGTGCTGTTTAGTGCCATGATGATGTTTTTTGTTGCCTGTCAGGAGCACTGGATGGTGGGGGGAAGGATGACTCCATGGGCCCTGCACCCTCAATATTTTTATCCACTTGACATCATATGCGTGGATTGTTTCTACATTTGTTTAGGAAATTTCAGATATACACCAGAGAGATGTTACATTTCTTGTGTTATAGGAAGGGGATTTCCCACAGTAACCAATCAACAACTGAGCCTATTTAACATCAAAAACAAAATCACCAACAATGCAACCTTTGTGGGCAAAAACATCACCAACAGAGCAGCCTTCATTACCATCTTGCCATATTGCCATACATCCTGAAGGATTTGGTCAGGCTAGGAATACTACTTTCTTAAGATATTAATGCCCAAACATGGCTAACAAGATAAAGCATTTTTGAGAATGTCATTAAAAAAAATCCAACAGTGAAAAATGAAAATATTGGAATAGAACAAAACTATTTTTCAAGAGGTTAGTTTTGGGACCTACACATTATGTAGACGAAAAGTTACAAAAATATGAGACTGTGCTGCAACCATTATGCTGGACCCTATCTGATTTGACACAGAATGACCCTTACAAATGTAGTAGGTTACCTCCACCGAATTAGGCAGTGCAATTTTGGTCAACATAAAGAAATAAATTTAAATGTTGAAAGTAATTGTGGTGAATAATTACTTAATATTAATCTTAGACTGGCAAACTTCAGGAAAACTCAGGAATCAGGTTTATTCTGTTACAAGCAGAGAGGGTACAAAAAATGGTCTATTGTCTATGTAGCCTAGGCCATGGCACAGAGGCCATGGCCTCTGTTGGATCAACCTCTCTCTCTCTTCCTCAGTTCCCCATCTAGTTCTAATTCTTACAATGCAAGTTAGTCACTTTTGTATGGGTTAAACAAAGAAAGAAATTGGCGGCAAAACAATCCCACGTGGTTGGTTCTCCACTTGGCATCAGACACACCTACTCTCACCTACTTCACACCTACCCATTCTTATCTGAAGAGCATGGGGAGAGATATCTTATATATCAGAAATATCACTTATAGAATATTCCAAACATTCTCACAATCAAATCATTACAATCATTGTACTGAGACTATTACAATGATACCAAACATGAATATATTTACATTTCATGACAAATGGATACATTATAGCAAGGTAACATCCTTTGTCTTGTGGATCTGATAGCCCTTGGAACCAGTACATTAGCATTTCATTGGGGGAGGGGAGGGTGTCTTTGTTTAATGCCAAGAGGGGCCACATGGCTAACTGCAACTAGTCTTGAAATTAAATTATTATTCATTTTAACCCTAAAATTATTGCTATCAATGTATTTCAATGAATATGTTGAATATGTTGATCCCCTGGGGATCAATAAAGTATCTATCTATCTATCTAGTACTCAAATCAATTAATTGGAATACAGTTATAATGTCGATTTTATATTTAAATTGAATGCATTTCTGGACTGAAAAATGGATTTCAATGCACTTCTTATGAGTACATAAAAATTACATGAATTGCATTGTTCTTCAATAAACAGAAAATGTTGCTGCATATAGTGAATCATGAAATGATTCGATGGTTCAAATTATGGTTGATCTAGTTTTATTGAGGCTCAATATTACATTCTTTCATATGTCAAAAATGTGTACAGTGGCGCTCCTGGTGCCAATATTTTGGCATTGTTTTTTGTTTTTGAGTCTTGTTGGACTTGGACAAAGATATTTTGAATTTGGTAGTATGATATCGGCAGTGATTAACACAGATAATTGCTAATGTAGACAATTTGTAGTGGTACAAATATACCATAAGACAAAAAAATACACTGTAGGGATTTAAAAAAACAAAAAAAAGACTATATTCGGACATACAATTGAAAAGCATTGGTATTTTAACTCTGGAAGGGCTAGTGTACATTTATATGAACATAAATATATTCATATATGTCAATACATTTGTACATATTTTACTGGAATAATAAGGCAAAGTCATCCACGTGACTTAGCATTTAAATCAAGTAGTATTTTAATCACCTAAGCATCAACTTCACAAACTGTAAGTTAACCCTCATGTTATCCTTGGGGTCAATTTGACCCCAAGCAACGTTTAACATCATAAAATATATGGTTTTGTTGCTTCATGTTTCATGACTTTTCCTCAATTGAAGGGTACAACAGAGTTAGCATGACATTTGTACAATAATTTGTTTTCAATGTCCTGTACACATATGTTGTACATTGATGTTCCTTGGGGTCAGTTTGACCCCAGCTGTATGAAACATAGGATACCTGAATATTTGACACATTGTGGATATTATTATTTGAATAGTATGAGAACATATTGTTATTATCATTATTACATAAACAAGTACACATTACATATAAGTCATTTTGGCAGGACTGTATAAGTCAAAAGGGGAAGCAACAGCAAGCCTTTGGGCTACTGACACTGGATGGGCAATATTGCAAGCCAGGGTTCCAAGGTTCGTAAAGGGGTGTGGGGGGTGGGATTGTTTTGTAGGGCTATTGATGGTGGTTATTACACTCTTGTTAAGTACCTGTCACAAAAAAACTGGGTAACAATATTAGGGTTTATTTAGCTGGGGTCAAATTGACCCCAAGGATAAAGAGTGTCGGTAAGATTTGAGGATAACACAAGGGTTAATAAACATCATGATCGAAAGTCTACGTAACCATGAGTGCTGGTCCACACACTGGGTACAGAGGGCCGCAGCCCCAGACGCCACAGAGGAGAAGGCACAGCTCCAGACTAATCGCGGCAGTGCACAGTTGCTGTCCATGGTTCTGAAATGAGCTAAACTGATACAGCGTGCAAATTCACCGTTGTGTTTACACTTTTCATGAAACTTTTTCATTTTATATATTTTCAACAAGCAGTGTGCATTTTTAACACGTCTTGCAGTTTAATAGGAAAACACAATGTGTCGCTGTTTATCAAGTTTAGAAGAGTTCTATATGCCCCTCCTTAGGTATAGCCTGACACAAGCAGCTTGATCTAACAGGGCATCGGGAATTGATTTCAATGCGCATAATCTTACTCTATGCGTGGATCAATCTCATTTTAGCAATTGGACGGGCATTGTAGTTGGTTTTACTGGTCAGTGGGATATCTGAAAGATGAGACCTCTGTGGACTGTGAAGGCTCCGTCAGTGTGGGCAGGCTTTGTCCTCTTCGTCTGCCTTATCCTCCATGGTTGTAAAGGCGATGTTCGATATTCCATTCCGGAGGAAATGCAACGCGGCTCCGTAGTCGGGAAGATTACACAAGATTTGGGAATTGACACAAAATCGCTTTCTGCTCGTAAACCGAGACTGGATTTCGAAGGTAGTAAACGCTATTGTGAGCTTAACTCGCAGACTGGAGAGCTGACTGTGAACGAAAGAATGGACCGAGAGGTGCTGTGTGACCGGAGACCGTCGTGTGCGGTATATTTTGATGTCTTTCTTGAAAACCCACTAGAATTTCACCGCATAACAGTGGACATACAGGATATTAATGACAACTCCCCAAAGTTCAGGAACGATGTGATTAATTTGGAAATAAGGGAGTCGGTCGTCAAAGGAGCACGCTTTTCTATTGACGAAGCACATGACGCAGACGCAGGGGTGAATTCTGTGCAGGGCTACACTCTCTCGAACAATGAACATTTCTCACTCGCTGTTCATAGCAGCACAGATAGAGGCAAGTACAGTGAAATTGTCCTTGAGAATGAGCTCGATCGGGAAAAACAGGACCATCTTTCTTTAACTCTATCCGCTTATGATGGAGGGTCTCCCAAGAGGAGTGGATCTGTGATTATAAATGTAAAAGTGCTCGATGCGAATGACAACGTCCCTGTGTTTACGCAGCCTGTGTATGAGGTGAGTCTCCCGGAAAACTCCCCTTTAGATACGCCTGTCGTTCAAGTTAGCGCCAGCGATGCAGACGAAGGAGCAAACGGAGAAGTAACTTATGAATTTAGCTATCTTTCAGTCAATGCTGAAAATCTATTCAGCATAGACCCGACAACAGGGGTTATTATAGTGAAAGGCACAATAGATTTCGAAGAGTCATCTTCATTTGAGCTCCGTGTGAAAGCTAAAGATGGTGCAGGCCAGGCTGCGTCATGTGAAGTTGTTGTAGAAGTTAAAGATCTGAACGACAATCCTCCACTAATTGTTATGAAATCATTACTTTCCCCGGTACCTGAGAATATACCTTCGGGCACGGAAATTGGCATAATTTATGTGCAAGATAAAGACTCTAGAGCCAATGGCAAGATTAAGTGCTCCATTGACCAACATGCACCCCTACAGTTAGTTCCATCTGTCAAAAATCATTTTTCTCTAGTGACAACAACTGAGTTGGATCGTGAAGCTCAGCCAGAATATAATATTACTCTAACTGCAACAGATGATGGCTCTCCTCCACTCTTCTCGTCCAAAACTTTTTCGTTATCATTAGGCGATGTAAATGATAACTCCCCTGTATTCGAGAAACAATATTACCATGCCAGCATACTCGAAAACAACAAACCCGGTTCATCCTTGTGTTCTGTGCTGGCTAAAGACCCGGACTGGAGACAAAATGGCACCGTGTTTTATTCTCTGGTACCTGGCGAGGTCAATGACCACTCAGTCTCTTCTTTTATCTCTATCAATGGTGACACTGGTGTTATTCATGCAGTAAGACCATTCGACTACGAGCAGTTTAAGAGCTTTAAAGTTACTGTCGTAGCAAGAGACAACGGGTCACCTCCACTTAGTAGCAACGTCACCGTGAACATCTTCATTACGGACGACAATGACAACTCTCCACAAATACTATACCCAACCCTCGAAAGAAACTCTCTCATGACTGAACTGGTACCGAAAGCTGCCCAAGCAGGCTCGCTGGTGTCTAAAGTAATAGCGGTCGACGCTGACTCTGGGCAAAATGCGTGGCTGTCATACAGCATTGTCAAATCGACTGACCCTGGACTGTTTGTTATTGGTGAGCACAGCGGCGAGATTAGGACGCAGAGGGACATCTCTGTCACTGATGGCATGAAACAAAACCTTGTCGTGTCTGTGAGAGACAATGGACAACCACCTCGTTCTGCTACATGTGCTGTTTATTTAGTCATATCAGATAACTTGGCCGAAGTTCCAGAGTTTAAAGACATGTCTTTAGAGGGAAATGACACCAAACTCACTTTTTACTTGATTATAGCTTTAGTGTCAGTGACCACCTTCTTCCTCACCTTCATCATCATCGCTCTGGCATTGAGATTCTGTAACAGAAGAAAACCCAGGCTGTTATTTGACGGGCCTGTAGCCATTCCAAGTGCCTATCTTCCTCCAAATTACGCAGACGTGGACGGCACCGGAACTCTGCGCAGCTGTTACAGTTATGACGCTTATCTCACCACGGGATCTCGCACCAGTGACTTTAAATTTGTCAACTCTTACAATGAAGGAACACTACCTGCTGACTTGACATTGAACGAGTCTCCACCTGCCTTTAACCACCACAATACACCTGGAAATGAAGCTGAACTTTCTTCTCCGGTAAGCTAAATAAATAATTATTTTCTTATCACATGTGCGTTTACTTTCTTGTGCCATATTTTGTTGCATTTAGATATAGCTTTTATGACAAGAAACTGGTCGTGAAAGTGGTAGTGTTGGGCACTCCTTTTTATTGTGTGTGGGCACATAAAGAATTTCATTTTGTGCGTGCTTGTATCACTTTTGTAGTGGCGTTTGTTCACATCGTTCAGCCCTTGATTGAATTGTCTGAAACATATTCAGGTTGGAAAACGTACATTTATGTTGGGGAATGGTTTGTTATTCTGCTGCTTCCAATATTGCAGCAATATTGCAAAAAATCTAAACTCAACCTTTATAGGTCATATATTGTTCATTTTTACCGACTCTGTGTGTCGCTGTTGACCAGCACAACCATTAGAGTGGCATGTGCTCTCTACATACGTATGTTTCCTTTCATAGCTGATCGGTGCAGTGCTGGCTTCGTCTTAAGAATGCAATACCTCTTGAAATTGTGACTTATTGTGTGCCTCGTTTAGTAATACTTTTGCCACACTGGAGACCAGGCTTTGTTTTTGGAAGAGCATGGGACGCAGAAGATATTCTGTTATGGAGTTCATGTTACGTTGCTTTGTCTTCCTTGTCATGGCGCACTGTGGTTATGGAGACGTAAGCTATTCTATTCCGGAGGAGATGAAACGCGGATCTGTGATTGGGAACATTGCGAAGGATCTAGGACTCGACACAAATAAGCTGCATCTTCGGAAGGCTCGCATTGATACTGAAAGTAAGCATAAACGTTATTGTGATATTAATTTGAAGACTGGGGAGTTGGTTGTTGCCGAAAGAATGGACAGAGAGGGTCTTTGTGGAAAGAAAGCATCTTGCCTTTTAAGTCAAGAACTGGTGTTAGAAAATCCTTTGGAATTACACCGAGTCAATATCCATGTACAAGATGTTAATGATAACATTCCTCGGTTCGAAGATGATTCTATTAAAATGGAGATAAGGGAATCAGCTATTAAAGGTGCCACCTTCCTACTGGACGAAGCCCACGATGCGGATATTGGCCAGAACGCAGTTCAGACTTACACTTTACAAAACAATGACTATTTTGCTTTAAATGTACATGCAAACAATTTAGGAGGAAAATATGGCGAGTTGGTTTTAGATAAAGAGCTGGACCGAGAGCAGCAGCAGGAGGTGACGCTGATTCTTACCGCCATTGATGGTGGGACTCCACCGAAATCGGGTACTGTGGCCATACACATCACAGTGCTGGATGCTAATGATAACGCTCCGGTGTTCAGTCAAGACGTGTACACAGTTAATCTGTCCGAAAACTCACCCATAGATACTGTTGTAGTGTCAGTGAGCGCTTCTGATGTAGACGAGGGGGCAAATGGAGAAATAACATATGCATTCGGTCACATGTCTGCTGAAGATAGAACGTTATTTGGTTTGGATAAAAAGACAGGACAGATTAGGGTGATTGGATCCTTAGATTACGAGGAGAGCTCCACTCATGAGTTGCGAATTCAGGCTAAAGATGGGCCGGGGCTGACAACATACTGTACAGTAAAAATCGAAGTGACTGATGTGAATGATAATGCCCCTGTAATATATTTGAAATCCCTGAATACTCCCATCCCTGAAAGCGCTGAAATAGGAACAGAGGTGGGCATAATTAATGTACAAGACAGAGATTCAGAGAACAACCGCATAGTCCGCTGCTCGCTCCAGCAAGCGGTTCCATTTAAACTTGTACCGTCAATACAGAATTACTACTCCATAGTTACCACCGCCAGTCTGGACCGTGAATTCATGTCTGAGTACAATGTCACCATACATGCCACTGACGAGGGCTCCCCTCCCCTGGCATCTGTCAAACAAATACAGATCACCGTCGCTGACGTTAACGACAACCCCCCTGCGTTTGAGGAACAGTTTTATAGGGCCCATGTAGCTGAAAATAACAAACCAGGTTTATCCATCTGTACAGTAAAAGCAATAGATCCGGACTGGCGACAGAACGGAACTGTCACTTATTCACTTGTGGCGAATGATATCAATGGTCCCGCAGTAGCAACATATTTATCTATCAATGGAGATACAGGCGTCATTCATTCTGTAAGATCGTTTGATTATGAACAGTTCAAGAGTTTAAAAGTGAACGTGGTGGCGAGAGATAATGGATCACCCCCTCTTAGCAGCAATGTGACTGTGAATGTATTTATAATAGATGAGAATGACAACCATCCACAAATATTATATCCATCTCCAGAGGGAAATTCACTTATGACTGAGATGGTGCCAAGAGCTACACAAGGAGGCTCGCTGGTCTCCAAAGTGATTGCTGTTGATTCAGACTCTGGCCAAAACGCGTGGCTTTCTTACCACATTGTTAAATCCTCGGATCTTAAACTGTTTACAATTGGACTTCATAGTGGAGAGATCAGGACGCAGAGGGACATTTCAGATTCTGATGGCTTGAAACAAAACCTCGTTGTGTCAGTGAAAGACAACGGACAACCCTCTCTGTCGGCGACATGCATTGTGTATTTACTAATTTCTGATAACTTGGCTGAAGTTCCTGAACTTAAAGACGTATCTTATGAGGACAACTCAAAACTCACTTGGTATTTGATTGTCGCATTAGTGTCGGTCTCTACTTTCTTCTTGACTTTCATCATCATTACTTTGTCCGTGAGGTGTTGTCGTCGAAGAAAGCCCAGACTGTTACTGGATGGAGCTGTGGCGATTCCCAGCGCTTATCTGCCTCCGAATTACGCAGACGTAGATGGAACTATGACGCTCCGCAGTGGCTATAATTATGACGCATACCTCACCACAGGATCGCGCACCAGTGACTTTAAATTCGTCAGTTCTTACAATGATGGGACACTACTTGCAGATCGGACGTTGAGAAAAAATTCACTTGGAGACGAGCTGTTTGGGCCATGTGAAGAAACAGAAAGTCCACAGGTAATGCTTACTTTTAATTATTTTGTACGGTTACACATAACCAAAAACGAGTCAATCAGTTATTTGGCTAATGGTATACTTACAAATGTCAGCGGCAGATATGACACTATTTTGACTCAAGACAGATTGCATGTTTATTAACTAATCTAAAAAGAAAACACTTTCTGAACACACGCTCTCATGATGATTCGTGTAAACAACTCCATGCTGTGTTGTTTTTCGTCTGACATTGTATTTGGAGTTTTTTTGGAAATGTAATGTTGACTAGAAACTCACAGTGTCGCTGTTCACCTACAGGGGAAATGGTGAACTCTCCACCCACTTGCATTATATTATCTCGTTGTAGGCTACATTTCATTGTTTGTACTGCCAAGACGTCTACCTTTCCTTGCTTTTGCTGGTGTTCTGGCTGCTCGAAATATATGGATATACAAATGTCAGTTGGAGTATTCACTTTTTGACGCCGTATTGGAGCTTGCTTTTCAAACTGCGTGTTTATTTGGTTGTCGAGGGTTGTGACTATGGAAATACTGCGGCTTGTTCTCTTTATCTTCATGGCGCACGATGTGTCTGGAGACTTGAGCTATTCCATTCCGGAGGAAACGAAAAGGGGGTCGGTTATTGGAAATCTTGTCAAGGATCTTGGACTTGATATCAAAAGTCTAACTGCTCGCAAGGCGCGTATAGACAATGAAGGTAACCGCAAACGTTATTGTGACATTAATCTCAGAAATGGGGAATTGATAGTGGCCGACCGAATCGACAGAGAGGAGTTATGCACTGACAGGAGTTCATGTATGCTTGCTGTAGATATAATGCTAGAGAGCCCTTTGGAGCTACATCGCATAAACATTCTTATTCAGGATGTAAACGATAATGCACCAGTTTTTCCAAAGGACATTTTTAAATTAGAAATAAGCGAGAATGCTGTTAAAGGCGCACTGTTTCGCGTGGATGAGGCTCACGATGCAGACATAGGACACAATGCTGTTCAGAGCTACTCCCTAGAGAAGAATGACTATTTTGTTCTGGCTGTTCGAACTAAAAGTGATGGTATAAAATACAGTGAATTGGTCCTAGATAAAGAACTGGATCGTGAACAGCAGCAGGAGGTAAAACTGACCCTTACTGCCATCGATGGTGGGAGTCCACCGAAAACCGGCACCGTAGCTATTCATGTAACTGTACTGGATGCGAATGACAATGCCCCAGTGTTCAGTCAGGAGCTATATACTGCAGCCTTACCGGAGAATACTCCCGTAGGTACCGCCGTGGTAACGGTCAGTGCTGTAGATGCAGACACGGGAGCAAATGGGGAAGTTACTTATGAATTTATCCGCATATCGGAAAAAGCCAGAAAAGCATTCTCTTTAAACGAGAAGACAGGAGAAATCATGGTCATTGGACCAATAGATTACGAGGAGGAGTCTAAATATGAGATACGTATTCAGGCAAAGGACGGGTATGGTCTAACATCTGATTGTAAAGTTACTATAGAAATCACAGATATGAATGATAATGCTCCTGTGATATTTCTAAAGTCTCTCAATAACCCTGTACCCGAGAATGCGTCACCGGGCACTGAGGTGGGAATTATAAATGTGCAAGACAGTGATGCTGATAACAATAGACTAGTCCGTTGTGCAATTCAACACAACGTCCCTTTCAAACTTGTACCATCCGTAAAAAACTACTTTTCTTTAGTGACAACAGGCGAGCTTGACCGCGAATTAATAAACGATTATAATATTACTATAACCGCTACTGATGAAGGATCTCCACCTCTCTCCTCTTCCAAAACGATACATTTATCTATTGCGGATGTAAACGACAATCCACCTGTATTTCTGCAGAAGTCCTACAGTGCCCATATAACCGAAAATAACAAACAGGGCGCCTCCGTATGTTCAGTGGCTGCAAGTGATCCTGACTGGAGACAGAATGGAACTGTAATATATTCTCTTTTACCTAGTGAAGTGAATGGCCTGCCGATGTCATCTTTGCTGTCAATTAACGGAGACACTGGCGTAATTCAAGCAGTGCGGTCTTTTGATTATGAGCTGTTCAAAAGCTTTCAAGTTAATGTATTGGCCAGGGATAATGGTTCACCACCCCTCAGTAGTAACGTGACTGTTAGTATATCTATCATGGATCTGAATGACAACCCTCCCCAGATACTATACCCAGCTCCCGAAGATAACTCTTTTATGACTGAATTGGTGCCAAGAGCTGCGCATGCTGGCTCTCTGGTATCCAAAGTTATCTCCGTCGATGCAGACTCAGGACAGAACGCATGGCTTTCCTATAATATCGTTAAGTCAACAGACCCTGGACTTTTCACAATCGGTGTCCACAGTGGCGAGATTAGGACGCAGAGAGACATTTCAGAATCGGATGCCATAAAACAGAACCTTATTGTCGCAGTGAAAGATAACGGACAACCTTTTCTCAGTGTTACGTGCACAATGTATTTACTCATTTCAGACAACTTAGCTGAAATTCCTGAACTAAAGGATATGTTTCACGAGGATAATGGTTCCAAGCTCACCACGTATTTGATCATTGCACTGGTGTCTGTGTGCACGTTTTTCTTTACATTTATTATTATCACCCTGGCTGTAAAGTTTTGTCACCGGAGAAAGCCCAGGTTGCTATTCGACGGAGCAGTCGCCATTCCCAGTGCGTATCTGCCTCCAAATTACGCAGATGTGGATGGTACTATGACGCTGCGCAGTGCTTATAATTATGACGCGTACCTCACCACTGGGTCACGCACCAGCGATTTCAAATTTGTCAGATCTTACAATGATGGGACTCTACTTGCTGACCAGACTCTGACAAAGTCGTCTACTGCTGATGAGCCGTTTGGACCATGTGAGGAACCTGAAGCTCTCCAACAGGTAATACAGATTCCATGGTTGGTAGTTGCGTTTTAAGTCATGCAAATGGGCAAACAGTTGTGCTTATGATCATAACAGCCTTTCCCATGTTATGGATACAGACGGTGTTTTGATATTCTATGTGGTGTTCAAATGTATGCTTATGACAGCCTGTGCGTATTTTGTTTCCAGTGTCATCAGCGGCCTAGGCATTTCCCCTATCTGGCATTCAATTTTAAACACATTAGCTTAGTCTAATTGCAGTGTTCAGGTAAAAACTCACAGTGTCGCTGTTCATCTATGGTGAAGTGGGTAAAACCCCCACCCACATTCACATTGTCCTGAAGCACTGTTTTACACCGCCATTAAGACAGCAAAGTCGCATTTTTACTGATTTAAATTACACGGCTTCACGGAATACAAGGAGTGAGCGATATAGGATATATCTCATTTGCTTGGAGACGAGAACAAACTTTCATTTTGATTTCATCATGACATGCCAGCGGACTGTTGTTTATACATACATTTGGCTTGGACTTTGTATTTTCATTGTTCAGAGGGCGTATGGGGACGTAAGCTATTCCATTCCAGAGGAACTGAAACGTGGGACAGTGATTGGAAATGTTGCCAGGGATGTTGGTCTTGATTTGAAAAGGTTGGCCGCTCGCAAGGCTCGAATCGACACCGAAGGTAATAGCAGACGTTATGTGGATATCAATCTAAAAACTGGGGAGTTGACTGTGGCTGAGCGAATGGACAGAGAAGAGATGTGTTCTGAGAAGCTCTCTTGCGTGCTTAACGTTGAGCTAATGTTGGAGAATCCGTTAGAACTGCATCGCATTTTAGTTGAAATACAGGACATCAATGATAATTCTCCTATATTTCCAAATGCATTGATTAAGCTTGAAATCAGTGAAAATGCAGCTAAAGGGGCAACATTTCGTGTTGACGACGCTCACGATGCGGATATGGGACTGAATTCCGTTCAAAACTACGTCTTGGAGAAGAATGAGCATTTTGTCCTGGCTGTTCGTACAAATGACGATGGTGGGAAATACAGTGAATTGGTTTTAGACAAAGAGCTGGATCGTGAACAAGAAGACAAAATTGCTTTAGTTCTGACAGCGATTGATGGCGGTAATCCATCGACATCAGGTTCGGTAACCATACATATCACTGTGTTAGACGCTAACGATAATGCCCCAGTGTTTAGTCAGGGGTTATACAAAGCCCCGCTACCCGAAAATTCTCCGCTGGGTACAGTGGTGATTAAAGTCAGCGCTACTGATGCAGATGCGGGAATAAATGGTGAGGTGACATATGAATTCAGTCGTATCTCTGAAAAGGCCAGGAAATTGTTTTCTTTGAATCAGAAAAGTGGTGAGATAGTGGTAATAGGGCCGGTAGATTATGAAGAGGAGTCCAAATATGACATTCGTGTTCAAGGAAAAGATGGAACTGGGCTCACATCTGATACAAAAGTATCAATAGAAATTGTGGATGTAAATGACAATGCTCCTGTTATTTTTCTCAAATCTTTGAATAACCCAGTGCCAGAGAACGCGCCGCCGGGTACGGAGGTAGGCATCATAAACGTCCAAGACAGAGATTCAGAGAGTAACCGTCAGATCCACTGCTCCATCCAACAAAATGTCCCATTTAAACTTGTGCCATCAATTAAAAATTACTTCTCGCTGTTGACTACAGGCGAGCTAGACCGTGAATTAATAACTGATTATAATATCTCAATAACAGCTACTGATGAGGGGTCTCCACCTCTCTCCTCCTCCAAAACAGTACAGTTGTCTGTCGCTGACATGAATGATAACCCACCTGTGTTTGATAAGCAAGTTTATATTGCCCATGTTACAGAAAATAACAGTCAAGGTTCCTCAGTCTCCTCTGTAACAGCGAGAGATCCTGACTGGAGACAAAACGGTACTGTGTTTTATTCACTCTTGCCCGGTGAGGTGAATGGCTTCCCGGTGTCATCCTTACTCTCTGTTAACGGAGACACTGGTGTTATTCATGCAGTGAGATCTTTTGACTACGAGCAGTATAAGGACTTTAAAGTCCAAGTACTTGCTAGAGATAACGGGTCTCCTCCACTCAGCACTAACGTGACTATGAGTATCTATGTAGTGGATGTGAACGACAATTCTCCGCAGATACTATATCCATCTCCTGATGGAAGCTCTTTAATGACCGAGCTGGTGCCTAGAGCGGCGCAGGCGGGGTCCCTCGTGTCCAAAGTTATTGCCGTGGACGCAGACTCTGGACAGAATGCCTGGCTGTCATACAATATCGTCAAGGCCACTGACCCTGGACTTTTCAGTATAGGTGTCCACAGTGGAGAGATTAGGACGCAAAGAGATGTTTTGGAGTCGGATGTTATGAAACAGAACCTGATTGTTTCAGTGAAAGATAACGGACAGCCTTCTCTTTCGGCCACTTGTACAATGTATTTACTGATTTCGGATAACTTGGCTGAAGTTCCTGATCTGAGAGATATGTCAAGCGACGAGAACGCTTCTAAGCTCACGTCATATTTAATCATCGCTTTGGTGTCCGTTTCAACTTTCTTTTTAACTTTCATCATCATCACTTTGACTATAAAACTTTGTAATCGGAGAAGTCCCAGGCTGTTGTTTGACGGAGCCGTTGCCATTCCAAGTGCTTACCTCCCTCCAAATTACGCAGACGTGGATGCCACAGGGACACTTCGCAGCTCGTATAACTACGACGCATATCTCACCACCGGATCGAGAACCAGTGACTTTAAATTCGTACGATCTTACAATGATGGAACGCTCCTCGCAGACGACACACTGAAAAAAAGTTCATCTGCTGCTGAAGAGCTTTTCGGGCTGGTCGATGATGGCAAAAGTCTTCCACAGGTAACTTAACTTTTATATTGATAGTCCTGCTGCTACTGTTGATATTTTCAATAGGCATGACTTGGCATTCGTTTTCTTTCTTGTTTGTTGTAAAACAAGGGTCCGAAACAAAATTACATACTTAAAACCATGGAGTGGTGTCTGTGATGTACATTTTCGTGTACATTTTCTTCCGTTGGCTGTATTGGAAATCTGTCTCACCGAATGTGTAAAAAACATGTTGTCATGTAGTATCAAATAGGAACTCGTAGCGTCGCTGTTTACCGACGAGGAAATCGGTGTCTCCTCACAAGGCTGAGCTATGGTGGGCAGTGTTAATCGCGATCACTACGACAAATGTTAAACATATACTTTGTCTGCAATATTTGGTCTGCGCAGTGAGTTGGATGGTCTTTTCTGAACCTCATAGTGACTTACCATTTGGATTACAAACTGTTGTGACCGTATACTCTGAAGATGGACAGTAAATGGGATTTTATGGCACGGATGTGGATTCCACTTTGTCTCTTTGTTGTCATGGCGCACTGCGTTTTGGGGGACGTGAGTTATTCTATTCAAGAGGAATTGAAACGAGGCTCCGTGGTTGCCAATATAGCCAAGGATCTTGGATTGGAATGGAAGAGATTTTCCTCCCGTAAAGCTAGAATTGATACAGAAAATAGTGCTACACGATATTTTGATGTTAACCTCAGGACTGGTGAATTGATCATTGCTGAGCGGATAGACCGCGAAGAGCTGTGTTCTCAAAAGCCTTCGTGTGCTATGAATGTCGAACTGATGTTGGAGAATCCGCTAGAATTGCATCGCATTGTACTTAATATTCAAGATGTTAATGACAATTCGCCTGTGTTCCCTCAGAAAACCATTAAGCTAGAAATAGGTGAGCATGCAGTTAAAGGTGCGGTCTTTCGTGTAGACGAGGCTCACGATGCTGATATAGGTCAAAACTCGGTCCAGAGCTATAGTTTAGAAAGGAATAGTCATTTTGTATTAACAGTCAAGACTAATAGCGATGGAATAAGGTATGGTGAACTGGTATTAGATAAAGAGCTAGACCGTGAGCAGGAGAGTGAGGTGACATTAGTTCTCACTGCCATGGATGGTGGAAATCCTCCGAAATCAGGTACCGTAGCCATACACATCAATGTGCTGGATTCTAATGATAACGCCCCAGTCTTTACGCAGGGGCTCTATAAAGCCAGTTTACCAGAAAATTCTCCTCTAGATACTGTCGCGGTTTCAGTACATGCCACCGATGCAGATGAGGGTCTGAATGGAGAAATAACTTATGAGTTTGGTCCCATATCTGACAAGGCCAGAAAAACATTCTCATTGGATTCAAAATCTGGGGAAATTAAGGTGATAGGAACGATAGATTACGAAGAAGAGACAACGTATGATATGCGTGTAAAGGCAAAGGACGTGTTTGGATTAACGTCAGACACAAAAGTTTTAATTGATATTACTGACATCAATGACAATGCTCCCATAATATCACTCAAGTCTTTGAATACTCCTGTCCCAGAGAATGTAGCACCCGGTACCGAGGTCGGCATAATAAATGTCCAGGACAGAGACTCTGGTGGTAATCGTAAAATCCGATGCTTCATCCAGCAAAGCATTCCTTTCAAACTAGTACCATCAATTAAAAATTACTTTTCGTTGGTGACGACCGCTGAATTAGACCGTGAAAGTGTATCTGATTATAACATTACTATAACTGCTACTGATGAAGGTGCTCCTCCCTTGTCCGCATCCAAAACCCTGCATATATCAGTAGCTGATGTGAATGATAACCCACCTGCTTTTGCGGAGCCATTCTACAGAGCCCATGTGATTGAAAACAACAAGCAGGGCTCTTTTCTGTGTTCGGTAACGGCAAATGACCCAGACTGGAGACAAAATGGCACGGTGCTGTACTCACTTTTACCCGGGGAAGTTAATGGTCTCCCGGTGTCTTCTTTATTATCCATTAACGGGGACACAGGAGTTATTCATGCTGTGAAGTCTTTCGATTATGAGCAGGTCAAAAGCTTCAAAGCGCACGTTTTAGCCCGAGATAACGGATCGCCTCCACTCACTAGCAATGTAACTGTACGTGTCTCTATAACAGACGTGAATGACAACCCTCCGCAGATATTATACCCAGCTCAAGAAGGCACCTCGTTCATGACAGAGTTGCTTCCCCGGGCTGCTCACGCTGGATCCCTGGTGTCCAAAGTTATCGCAGTGGATGCAGATTCTGGACAGAATGCGTGGCTGTCTTATAGCATCGTCAAATCGACGGACCCAGGACTTTTCTCAATCGGGGTCCACAGCGGAGAGATTAAGACGCTGAGAGATATTTCTGATTCTGATAGCCTGAAACACAATTTAATTGTGTCTGTAAAGGACAATGGACAGCCATCACTGTCTGTCACATGCACTCTGAATTTATTTATCTCAGACAATCTTGCTGAAGTTCCAGAACTGAAAGATATGTCTTTTGATGAAGGTGGTTCCAATTTAACCACATATCTAATCATTGCGCTAGTGTCCGTGTCCACCATCTTCCTCACCTTCATCATTATCACCTTCGCTGTGAAAATGTGTCGTCGGAGAAAGCCCACACTATTATTTGACGGAGCCGTGGCTATTCCAAGTGCGTATCTCCCTCCAAATTACGCAGAAGTGGACGGAATGGGAACACTGCGTAGCGCTTATAACTATGACGCGTACCTCACCACGGGGTCTCGCACCAGTGACTTTAAGTTCGTCAGGTCCTACAATGATGGAACACTGCTAGCTGGGCAAACACTGCCAAAATCATCTACGGCTGATGAGCCGTTTGGACCTTTTGATGAAAATGAAGGCTCGCCTCAGGTAAAGCCCCATTTTATAAATACATTTTATTTTAAGTGAAGGATGATATGAAACAGTTGGCTAAAATTTATATTGTATTTTTATTTTTTTCAAGAAAACTTGTTTTATAGTTTTCACATATAAAACAATCATATTGTTTCTGTGAATGATAGCTGACAGATACTGTGTGTACCATGCAACAAATATCCAAAACATGTTTGATCATTGCGCTCGTGTCCACGCCTCACCTATCCACTTTCATCATCACCCTGGCAGTACATTTCCATGGCAATTTTTTTCTATTCCAAACTTGTTGTGTCATTGGTTAATGGCATGTGCCCTGCAAAAATATGTCCAATGTGTTTCTAGATTAATCTGGAACTCAATCGTTTTTAGATGAGATATTTGGGCTTTGATTCAATATCAAGACTCAATATTTTGATTTCTAAATGTTTTAAATTGCAGTTTCTTCAAAATACAGACAGTGTCGCTGTTGACCATGTAAGTTGAAATGAGACTTTAAATCAAATACCTTACTCCTCCCTACTTCTTTCCGGATGTTTGACGCTGCACGCTGAGAAACAATGTTGCGATGTATGATGTGCTTTTGGTGTTTTCCTCGGATTTAGTGGCTGTTCAAGTTCGCCCGTGTTTTTTTATATTATTCACCCATCGTTCATTTATTGGACCACTTAACATCTCAAATCAAGATGTCGAACAAAGGATTACCGGCGGCCGGTCTGCTGTTCATCCTTTCCCAATGCATCATGGTGCATAGTGTTAACGGAGATGTGAGCTATTCTGTGTTGGAGGAAATGCAACGAGGATATGTTATAGGTAATATTGGCAAAGATCTCGGATTTAATGTGAAAGAATTATCTGCGAGGAGGGCTCGAATTGACGCTGAAGGTAATCGTAAACGTTTCTGCAACATTAATCTTGGTACGGGGGATTTGACAGTGGCTGAAATAATGGACAGAGAAGCCCTTTGTCGAGAAAAGCTCGCATGTATTTTGAAATTTGAGCTGGTGCTAGAAAATCCCTTGGAACTTCATAAAATTACTCTTGACCTACAGGATATCAACGATAATTCACCAGTCTTCCCTAAAGATACTATTAAATTAGAGATAAGAGAATCTGCAGATAAAGGAGCGCGTTTTCGCATGAGCGGGGCACGCGATGCAGACATAGGACAGAACACGGTGCAGAACTATATACTAGACAGAAATGCAAATTTCATCTTGGCTGTGTCGTCAAACAGAGACGGTAGAAAGAATCTTGAATTAGTTTTGGACAAAGAGCTAGACCGTGAGCAACAGCAAGAGGTCACTTTAATTCTCACTGCCATTGATGGAGGCATTCCACCGAGATCAGGCAGTGTGCAGATACACGTCACTGTACTGGATGCAAATGACAATGCTCCAGTGTTTACCGAGGAGGTGTACCGAGCTACTTTGCCTGAGAACTCACCAATAGGCACATTAGTAATAAAAGTTAGTGCATCTGATTTAGATGAAGGAATAAATGGAGATGTGACGTATGAATTTAGCCAAATTTCATCATTAGCAGAACAGGCATTTGTACTGGATTCTAAAACCGGTGAAATTAAAGTAAATGGACCAATAGATTTTGAAGAAGAATCTACATATGAGATACAGGTGGAAGGAAAAGATGGAGTTGGTTTGTCATCAGACACAAAAGTCATTATTGAGCTTACAGATGTGAACGATAATGTCCCAGAAATATTTCTGAAATCACTGAATGGCCACATTCCCGAGAACGCGCCGCCTGGCACAGAAATCGGCATCATTAATGTGCAAGATAGAGATTCTGAGAGTAACGGAGAAGTCCGCTGCATCATTGGCTCAAATTTGCCATTTAAACTTGTTCCATCTATTAAAAAATATTATTCCCTTGTGACCACTAGTGAATTGGACCGTGAGATGGAATCTGATTATAACATCACCATCACTGCTACTGATGAAGGCACTCCATCGCTGTCATCCTCTAAAATAGTGCATTTAATGGTGGCTGATATTAACGACAATCCACCTTCTTTTAGGCAACAATCATATAGAGCGCATATTACAGAAAATAACAAACCAGGTTCTCCTATATGTTCCGTATCTGCCACAGACCCAGACTGGAGACAGAATGGGACGGTGAATTACGCACTATATCCTGGCGATGTAGACGGCACTCCAGTGTCCTCTCTGCTATCTATTAATGGAGATACAGGTGCCATTCTCGCAGTAAGGTCATTTGATTACGAGAAGTTGAAAAGTTTCAAGGTCCAAATCATTGCCCGAGATAACGGGTCTCCTCCGCTCAGTAGCAATGTTACTGTCAGCGTAATGATAGCAGATGAGAACGATAACACACCGCAGATACTATACCCAGCTCCTGAGGGAAATTCTCTAATGACTGAGATGGTGCCCAAAGCTGTGCAGGGGAACTCTCTGGTCTCCAAGGTTATTGCAGTGGACGCGGACTCAGGGCAGAACGCGTGGCTTTCTTATCACATCGTTAAAGCTACTGATCCAGGACTTTTCACCATCGGCACACACAGTGGAGAGATCAGGACGCAGAGAGACATTTCTGAAAATGATGGCATGAAACAGAACCTAATTGTGTCCGTGAAGGATAACGGTCAGCCCCCTCTATCAGCAACATGCACAGTGTATTTACTTATTTCTGATAATTTAGCGGAGATCCCCGAGCTGAAAGACATGTCTCAGGATACTGGATCTAAACTAACCACTTATTTGATTATTGCGCTGGTGTCTGTTTCCACCTTCTTCCTGACTTTTATTATTATTATCCTGGCTGTGAAGTTTTGCCACAGGAGAAAGCCTAGACTTTTGTTTGATGGTGCTGTCGCCATTCCCAGCGCTTATCTTCCTCCAAATTACGCAGACGTGGACGGCACAGGAACTCTTCGCAGCGTCCGCAGTGCTTATAATTACGACGCATATTTGACCACAGGATCGCGCACCAGTGACTTTAAATTTGTGAGATCTTACAATGATGGTACTCTTCCCGCCGATATGACACTCCAAAAGACGACTTCACAAGACCCGTTTGGACCATGTGATGACACAGATTCCTCTCAGGTAAAATGAAATCCTGGCATTTTGTCCACTTTGCATGATGTGACTCAGGAATACATCCCTCTCTCACTCGCGTTCTCTTTCTCCCAATATGTACCAATAGAACGTGTGAAAAAGTGACAAGTGAAATGTTGTTTTTTTGGAAAATATATGTTCATTTTGATTTTGATGAAGCAACATGTCTCAAAATGTTGTCATGTTGCTGGAGGTTTGAGAATGAAATGTTGGCCCAATGCAGGACTGAAGCCGCTCAACAGTATGGGGTCTTCCTTATTGTGTTTTTCATTCTTTGGTGCACCCAATGTGACAGGTCTGGACTGCTGTTTGGTTAGTTTGGCACTCAGACTCTTCTACTATGTAGCCATACTATTCTAATGCAGAATGCAGTTTGGCATGGTTTTTCTGAAATATTCAAGGTCTTCCTTGAAAAAGTTATCATCTGGATGATGGCATAGTTTGCTCAAAAATAAATAATTTAGCATTAATTTAGCCTTTCCAGATGGGCAAGCTGCCCATGCTATAGGCAGTAATGCACCCCCAACACCATTATAGATGTTTCCTTTTTAATAACAAGTTGGATGGTCTCTCTCCACTGTAGCCCTGATAATGTGAAGTCTGGTGTTTTCCAAAAGTGATTACACATTTTGAGTGGTCTAACTACCAGGCAGTTTTCCACTTTACCTCAGTCCATCTTAAACGAGCTCAGGCCCAGATAAGACAGCTGCATTTCTGGGTTATGTCTTAATAGGGTTTCTTCTTTGCATGGTAGAATTTTAACCAGCATTTGTGGATGTAGTATAAACCTGTTTTCATAGACAGTGGCACTGAATGGTTTCCTGAGTCCATAGACTGACTTTCTTTGTAGAAACTGGTCAGTTTTTAATGCAGTGCCATCTGAGGCTCTGTAGATCAGGGCCATCCAATATTGTTTTTCAGACCTGTCCCTTGTTTGCAAAGATTTCTCTGGATTCTCTGATTTTAATGATATGATGTATTACAGATTATGAGATCCTTTTTTTTGCAATTTCACTTTGAGGAGCATTCATTCTTATATTGTTGCACTATTTGCCCACAAAGATAGCGCCACACCATTACTTCTGAGAGATCCTGTCTCTGGGATACTCTTTTTAAACCTAATCATGGTGCCAGTTAGCCTAATTAGTTGTTCCTACCTGTGATTTATTTTGTGTTACACTTCTTATCCAGCTTTTGTCGCCTCCTTTTTTGAGACATTTTGCTGACATCAATTTAAAAGTCAGTGTATCATTTTCATGAAATAATCAGAGTTGTCAGTTTCAACAGTTGAAATGTTGTCTATGTCACTTTTGCAACTAAATATGTGTTTGAGAGATTTGCAGATCATCCCATTTGTTTTTATTTACATTTTACACAACGTTCCACCTTTTTGTGGAAACTGGGTTGTACATGCAAAGCCACCTATTCAAGTTATGTGCCAAATCAAGCTATTATTCCCCAGTTTTGAATTTCACATGGTTCGTTTGTTGTGGTTTTTACAACAAAATTATACCACATGCTTTTAGATGACTCCACAGAACACTTTACTTTTATAATGCATTTGTGGATCCACATGTAATATGTAAAGATCTTCAATAATGTTTTTTTTTTATAAGTGTGCTTAGTGTCTATTTTGGTCCGAACAGTTGCCCTTTTTCTTGCTATGTGTCCTCCAAGGATGTGCATCAGAGATAAATTAAGGCCCCCAGATAGTTGATAGATTGTACTAGTAGCATCTTCTTGTCTTGGATTCATTGCCATCGGGGCTGTAGGCGTTTGCTTCTGTAGAAGACCAGACTGCAAAGATATTGGTATAGAAATGTTTTGGATTGCAGTTTCTTGTAAATACTGAAAGTGTCGCTGTTGACCATGTAAATTGAAAGGCAATTTCACACGAGACACAGCCCCCCAGCCCCCAGTGACGCGGTCAGTGAACACTGAAAATGGTGGAACAATGATGTGGATTATATTATGTCGAAAGTGATTGTCTATCTCTCAGCTGGAACGATTCCTTTGTGCTATATGTGATTATTAGCTATTTTTTCTGGAATTAATGCATCATTGGACTCGTTGTTTCAAAAGAAGATGCTGAACAAAGGATTACTGGCGGCTTGCCTCATGCTCTTCCTTTACCTGCTTGTCATGGTGCACGGTGTGAAGGGAGACGTGAGCTATTCTGTGCTGGAGGAGATGAAACGAGGATATGTTATCGGAAATATTGGGAAAGATCTTGGACTGAATGTGAAGGAATTATCTGCTAGGAAGGCTCGAATTGACACTGAAGGTAATCGCAAACGTTTCTGCGATATTAATTTAGCTAGTGGAGAACTGACTGTCGCCGAAATGATGGACAGAGAGAGCCTCTGCAGGGAAAAACTCTCATGCGTTTTGAAATTTGAGCTGGTGCTAGAAAATCCATTGGAGCTTCATAAAATTACGCTGCATATTCAAGATATAAACGATAATTCACCAGTCTTCCCCAAAGACGTGATTAAATTAGAGATCAGGGAATCTGCAGATAAGGGAGCGCGTTTTCGAATGAGTGAAGCACACGATGCAGATATAGGACAAAACGCGGTGCAGAACTATGTGCTAGAAAGCAATGAACATTTTGCTTTGGCTGTGTCTTCAAATAAGGACGGTAGGAAGAGTCTTGAATTGGTTTTGGACAAAGAGCTTGATCGTGAGCGGCAGCAGGAGCTAACTTTAATTCTCACTGCCATTGATGGAGGCATTCCACCTAGATCAGGCAGTGTGCAGATACACGTCACTGTACTGGATGCAAATGACAATGCTCCAGTGTTTACCGAGGAGGTGTACCGAGCAACTCTGCCTGAGAATTCACCAGTGGGCACATTAGTGACTAAAGTTAGTGCAACTGATTTAGACGAAGGAGTAAATGGGGAAGTGACGTATGAGTTTAGCCGAGCATCTTCCTTGGCAAAAAACGCGTTTACGCTGAATTCTAATACTGGTGAAATTACAGTCAGTGGACCCATAGATTTTGAGGAAGAATCCATATATGAGATACAAGTTGAAGGGAAAGATGGATTTGGTCTGTCATCAGACACAAAAGTCATTATAGAGCTTACAGATATGAATGACAACACACCAGAAATATTTCTAAAATCACTTAATAGCCATATTCCCGAGAACGCACCGCCTGGCTCAGAAATTGGCATCATTAATGTGCAAGACAGAGATTCTGAGAGTAACGGAGAGGTCCGTTGCGTCATTGGGTCAAATGTGCCCTTCAAACTTGTTCCATCTATTAAAAAATATTATTCCCTTGTGACCACTGATGAACTAGACCGTGAGGTGTTGTCTGATTACAACATTACCATCACTGCTACTGATGAAGGCTCTCCGTCACTTTCATCCTCGAAAACAGTCCACTTAACGGTGGCTGATGTTAACGACAACCCGCCTGTTTTCCTGCAACAATCATATAGGGCGCATATTACAGAAAATAACAAACCAGGTTCCGCTATATGCTCCATTTCTGCCACAGACCCAGACTGGAGACAAAATGGCACCGTGAATTACGCACTATATCCTGGCGATATAGACGACACTCCCGTGTCCTCTCTGTTGTCTATTAATGGAGACACAGGTGCCATTCTCGCTGTAAGATCATTTGATTATGAGAAGTTGAAAAGTTTCAAGGTCCAAGTCATTGCACGAGATAACGGATCCCCTCCGCTCAGTAGTAATGTCACTGTCAGCGTAATGATAGCAGATGAGAACGATAACACACCGCAGATACTATACCCAGCTCCTGAGGGAAATTCTATTATGACTGAGATGGTGCCGAAAGCTGTGCAGGGGAACTCTCTGGTCTCCAAGGTTATTGCCGTGGACGCAGATTCAGGGCAGAACGCGTGGCTTTCTTATCACATCGTTAAAGCTACTGATGCAGGACTTTTCACCATCGGTACCCACAGTGGAGAGATCAGGACGCAGAGAGACATTTCTGAAAATGATGGGATGAAACAGAACCTGATTGTCTCCGTAAAGGACAACGGTCAGCCCCCTCTATCAGCAACGTGCACAGTGTATTTACTTATTTCAGATAATTTAGCGGAGATCCCCGAGCTGAAAGACGCGTCTCAGGATAGTGCATCTAAACTAACCACTTATTTGATTATCGCGCTGGTGTCTGTTTCCACCTTCTTCCTGACTTTTATCATCATCATTCTGGCTGTGAAGTTTTGCCACAGGAGAAAGCCCAGACTTTTGTTTGACGGTGCTGTGGCCATTCCAAGCGCTTATCTCCCTCCAAATTACGCAGACGTGGACGGCGCTGGGACACTTCGCAGCGTCCGTAGTGCGTATAATTATGACGCATATTTAACGACAGGATCGCGCACCAGTGACTTTAAATTTGTGAGATCTTACAATGATGTTACTCTTCCTGCTGATATGACACTCCAAAAAACGACTTCACAAGACCCGTTTGGACCATGTGATGACACAGATTCCTCTCAGGTAAAAGTAAACATTGGCTTTTTGTTCACTTTGCATGATGTGGCTCTCTCGCTCTTTTCCTCTCTCCCCCAATATGCCCCAATAGAGCATATGAAAATTGACAAGTGAGATGTTATTGTTTTTTGAAAAATATATGTTCATTCTGATTTTGATGCCATGCAGTAATATGTTAGGGACATGTTTACCACAGTGTAACTTCACCTCTTCTGGAGATTTGAGAATGAAATGTTGTCACATCTGGCCTGATGCAGGACTTCAGCCATTCAACACTATGGGGTCTTCCTATTTGTGTTTTTCATGTCTTGGTGCACCCAATGTGACAGATCTGGACTGCATGCTGGCTAGTTTGGCACCCAGATTCTTCAACTATGGAGCCATACTGTTGTAATATGTGCAGAATGCAGTTTGGCATGTTTTTTCTACAAGGTCTTCCTCGAAAAAGTTGTTGTCTGGATGATAGCATAGGATGCTCAAAACCTGTATTGCTTGAGTGGTTGCTCAGAAATAAATAATTTAGCATTAATGTTGCCTTTCCAGATTTGCAAGCTGCTCATGCAGGCACTGATGTACCCCCATACCATCATAGATGCTTCCTTTTTAACATTGCACTAATAACAAGTTGGATGGAAATTACACATTTTGAGGGGTCGAACTATGGGAAAGTTTTCTGCTTCGCCTCAGTCCATCTTAAACAAGCTCAGGCCCAGTTAAGACAATGCCATTTTTTACATTTTGTCTTAATAGGATTTCTTTTTTGCATGGTAGATATTTTTAACCAGCATGTGTGGATTGAGCATCAACCTGTATTCATAAGCAATGGTCTTTGGATGTTTTTCTGAGTCCATACACTGATTTTCTTTGTAGAAAAAGGTCAGTTTTTAATGCAGTGCCACCCGAGGCTCTGAAGCTCATGGCCATCCAGTATTGTTTTTCCGCCCTATCCCTTGTTTGCATACATTTCTGATTCTCTGATTATTTTAATTATATGATGTATACATTATGAAATCCCTTTTTTGCCATTTCACATTGAATAACCTTAATTTTTATATTGTTGCATTGTTTGCCCCCTCACAAATACCTTCACATCTTTACTTCTGAGAGATTTTGTCTCTCTGGGATGTTCTTTTTAAACCCAGTCATGGTGCCAGTTAGCCTAATTAGTTTTTAAATGTTCCTCGTAATTTCTTTAGTGTTACACTACTTATCCAGCCTTTGTTGCCCCCTCCCTACGTTTTTGAGACATGTTGCTGACATCATTTTAAAAAAGAGTGTATCATTTTCATGAAATTATCAGATTTGTCAGTTAGAACATTTGACATTTTGTCTATGTCCCGTTTGCCACTAAATATGGGTTTGCAAGAATGGCAGGGCAACACATTCTGTTTTTATTGACATTTTACACAACTTTCCAACTTTTTTGGAAACCGGGTTGTACATGCACAGCCCCATATTCAAGTCATGTGTTGAATCAAGGTTTAGTTAGGTTAGTTTATTGTGGTTTTTGCAACAAAATTATACCCCATGCTTTTAGATGACTCCACAGAACACTTCACTGTTAGAATGAATTTGTGGATCCACATGTAATTTGTAAAGATCTTGAATAATGTTTTTTTTTATAAGTGTGCTTAGTGTCTATTTTGGTCCGAACAGTTGTCCTTTGTCTGGCTATGTGTCCTCCAAGGATGTGCATCAGAGATAAATTAAGTCCCCCAGATAGATTGTTTGATAGATTGTATCTTCTCTTAGTTTCATAGACATTGTGGCTGTAGGCGTTTGCTTCTGAATATTACCAGACTGCATAAATGTTTGTTTATGAATGTTTTGGATTGCAGTTTCTTGTAAATACTGAAAGTGTCGCTGTTGACCATGTAAGTTGAAAGGTAATTTCACATGAGACACAGCCCCCAGTGACGTAGACACTGAACAGTGGAAATGGTGGAACAATGATGTGGATTATGCTATGTCGGAAGTGATCGCCTATCTATCAACTGGACCGACTCCTTTGTGCTTTATGTGATTATTTACTGTTTTTTCTGGAATTAATTCATTGTTGTACTAAGTTGTTGGAAAAGAAGATGCTGAACAAAGGATTCCCAGTGGCTTGGCTTACGCTCTTTCTTTGCCTGCTTGTCATGGTGCACGGTGTGAAGGGAGACGTGCGCTATTCTGTGCTGGAGGAGATGAAACGAGGATATGTTATCGGAAATATTGGAAAAGATCTAGGACTGAATGTGAATGAATTATCTGCTAGGAAGCCTAGAATTGACGCTGAAGGTAATCGCAAACGTTTCTGCAATATTAATGTGGGTACTGGAGATTTGACCGTCGCCGAAATTATGGACAGGGAGAGCCTCTGCAGGGAAAAACTCTCTTGCGTTTTGAAATTTGAGCTGGTGCTAGAAAATCCATTGGAGCTACATAAAATATCACTGCATGTTCAAGACATAAACGATAATTCACCAGTCTTCTCTAAAGAGGTGATTAAATTAGAGATTAGCGAATCGGCGATGAAAGGAGCGCGTTTTCGAATGAGTGAAGCACACGATGCAGACATAGGACAAAACGCAGTACAGAACTATATACTAGAAAGGAATGAACACTTTGTGTTGGCTGTCTCATCAAACAAAGGCAGCAAGAAGAGTCTTGAGTTGGTTTTGGACAAAGAGCTTGATCGTGAGCAGGAGCAGGAGTTAACTTTAATTCTCACTGCCATTGATGGAGGCATTCCACCGAGATCAGGCAGTGTGCAGATACACGTCACTGTACTGGATGCAAATGACAATGCTCCAGTGTTTACCGAGGAGGTGTACCGAGCTACTCTGCCTGAAAATTCACCAGTGGGCACATTAGTGATTACAGTTAGTGCAACTGATTTAGACGAAGGATTAAATGGAGAAGTGATTTACGAGTTCAGCCGGGCATCTTCATTGGAAAAAAATGTGTTTACGCTGGATTCTAATACAGGTGAAATTACAGTTAGTGGACCGATAGATTTTGAGGAAGAATCCATATATGAGATACAAGTTGAAGGGAAAGATGGATTTGGTCTGTCATCAGACACAAAAGTAATTATAGAGCTTACAGATATGAATGACAACACACCAGAAATATTTCTGAAATCACTCAATAGTCATATTCCCGAGAACGCACTGCCTGGCACAGAAATTGGCATCATTAATGTGCAAGATAGAGATTCTGAGAGTAACGGAGAGGTCCGCTGCGTCATTGGGTCAAATGTGCCCTTCAAACTTGTTCCATCTATTAAAAAATATTATTCCCTTGTGACAACTGCTGAACTAGACCGCGAGATGCAATCTGATTATAACATTACCATCACTGCTACTGACGAAGGCACTCCATCTCTTTCATCCTCGAAAACAGTCCACTTAACGGTGGCTGATGTTAACGATAATCCGCCTGTTTTCCTGCAACAATCGTACATAGCGCAAATTATAGAAAATAACAAACCAGGTTCCCCTATATGTTCCGTGTCTGCCACAGACCCAGACTGGAGACAGAATGGCACAGTGAATTACGCACTATATCCTGGCGATATAGACGGCACTCCAGTGTCCTCTCTGCTATCTATTAATGGAGATACAGGTGCCATTGTCGCAGTAAGGTCATTTGATTACGAGAAGTTGAAAAGTTTCAAGGTCCAAGTCATGGTCCGAGATAACGGGTCTCCTCCACTCAGTAGTAATGTCACTGTGAGCGTAATGATAGCAGATGAGAACGATAACACACCGCAGATACTATACCCAGCTCCTGAGGGAAATTCTCTGATGACCGAGATGGTGCCAAAAGCTGTGCAGGCGAACTCTCTGGTCTCCAAGGTTATTGCCGTGGACGCAGACTCAGGGCAGAACGCGTGGCTTTCTTATCACATCGTTAAAGCTACTGATCCAGGACTTTTCACCATCGGCACCCACAGTGGAGAGATCAGGACGCAGAGAGATATTTCTGAAAATGATGGGATGAAGCAGAACCTAATTGTCTCCGTGAAGGACAACGGTCAGCCCCCTCTATCAGCAACGTGCACAGTGTATTTACTTATTTCAGATAATTTAGCGGAGATCCCCGAGCTGAAAGACGCGTCTCAGGATACTGGATCTAAACTAACCACTTATTTGATTATTGCGCTGGTGTCTGTTTCCACCTTTTTCCTGACTTTCATCATTATCATTTTGGCTGTGAAGTTTTGCCACAGGAGAAAGCCTAGACTGTTGTTTCACGGTGCTGTCGCCATTCCCAGCTCTTATCTCCCTCCAAATTACGCAGACGTGGACGGCACTGGAACACTCCGCAGCGTCCGCAGCGCTTATAATTACGACGCGTATTTGACCACGGGATCGCGCACCAGTGACTTTAAATTTGTGAGATCCTACAATGATGGCACCCTTCCTGCTGATATGACTCTACGAAAAACATCCTCTCAAGATCCGTTCGGACCTTGTGATGAAACAGATTCTTCCCAGGTAAAACAAAAATAATATCCCTAACTTGTTTAAATTATGCATGACGTGACTTAAGACTTGACCCCCTTCCCACCAATGCCTCACTGACATCACATATGTGATATCAACTAATATCACTCACATTTTACAGTTTGTCTTAACTCTCCATTTAAAAGATGTCACTTACAGATATTGGAAAGTACCATGTTGTGTCTTTTGTGTTGTCAAAATGTAGTGCCTACATCAACTTCCACTATAGTTGTGCCTTATCACTCGCGTTATAAGTTTGACCTGGTTTCTTGAGGTTACTACAACTGAATTATAGCCACTGCATTCTTTTGCATTACTTTACACACCGCTTGACTTCTACAATTCACTCGCAAATGCAATCGTGCTTCGTATAGTTTCTGATTAACTAATCTGTCTGGATCTGTGTTTGTGCTGGTTTGAGCACCTGTCCTTTGACTTAAATACTTAGATATTTTCCAATGCTATGAATCAAAGACGAGTCACGGAACTCGGATGAGTTTTACGTTTGTCCTAGGGGTGTGTTTTTGTTTTGGTTGATATGGCTACCCATGTGACCGTAGTTGTTTTCTTCCCTGGAAAAAAAACACACTACAGCATTTCGATTTTTGGATGTCTTAGGATTGCAGTTTCTTATAAATACTGAAAGTGTCGCTGTTGACCATGTAAGTTGAAAAACAAATTCACGTAAAATACATCTCTCCTCCCTGTAGTGACGCATAAACGTAACAGTAAAAACGGTGAAACAATGGTGTAGATTATGCTATGCCGGTAGTGTTTGTCTTCTTTTTTCCAGCTGTTACGACTTATTTGTGCTTTACTGGTTATTTTCTGAATGTGTTGAATTCATTCGTCATTTTACTGGATATTTCAAAAGAAGATGCTGAACAAAGGATTACCGTCGCCTTGCCTCATGCTCTTCCTTTACCTGCTTGTCATGGTGCACGGTGTGAAGGGAGACGTGAGCTATTCTGTACTGGAGGGAATGAAACGAGGATATGTTATCGGAAATATTGGAAATGATCTTGGACTGAATGTGAAGGAATTATCTACTAGGAAGTCTCGCATTGACGCTGAAGGTAATCTCAAACGTTTCTGCAATATTAATTTAGCTAGTGGAGAACTGATTGTCGCCGAAATTATGGACAGGGAGAGCCTCTGCAGGGAAAAACTCTCATGTGTTTTGAAATTTGAGCTAGTTTTAGAAAATCCATTGGAGCTTCATAAAATGTCACTGCATGTTCAAGATATCAACGACAATTCACCAAGCTTCCCCAAAGAGATTATTAAATTGGAGATACGCGAATCTGCAGAAAAAGGAGCACGTTTTCGCATGAGCGAGGCACACGATGCAGATATTGGGCAAAATGCGGTACAGAACTATATGTTGGAAAGGAATGAACATTTTGTGTTGGCCGTCTCTTCAAATAAAGACGGTAGGAAGAATCTTGAGTTGGTTTTAGACAAGAAGCTTGATCGTGAGCAACAGCAAGAGGTCACTTTAATTCTCACTGCCATTGATGGTGGCATTCCACCGAGATCAGGCAGTGCACAGATACACGTCACTGTACTGGATGCGAATGACAATGCTCCAGTGTTTACCGAGGAGGTGTACCGAGCTACTCTGCCTGAGAACTCACCAGTAGGCACATTAGTGTTAAAAGTTAGTGCAACTGATTTAGATGAAGGAATAAATGGAGAAGTGACGTATGAGTTCAGCCGAGCGTCTTCATTAGCAAAGCAAGCTTTCATATTGGATTTTAACACTGGTGAAATGACAGTAAGTGGACCAATAGATTTTGAAGAAGAATCCATGTATGAGATACAAGTTGAAGCGAAAGATGGATTTGGCCTTTCCTCAGACACAAAAGTCATTATTGAACTTACAGATGTGAACGATAACACACCAGAAATATTTCTGAAATCACTGAATAGCCACATTCCCGAGAACACACCGTCCGGCACAGAAATTGGCATCATTAATGTTCGAGATAGAGATTCTGAGAGTAACGGAGAAGTCCGCTGCGTCATTGGGTCAAATGTGCCCTTCAAACTTGTCCCATCTATTAAAAAATATTATTCCCTTGTGACCACTGGTGAACTAGACCGTGAGGTGCAATGCGATTATAATATCACCATCACTGCTGCTGATGAAGGCACTCCGTCACTTTCATCATCGAAAATAGTGCAGTTAACGGTGGCTGATGTTAACGACAATCCGCCTGTTTTCCTGCAACAATCATACAAAGCGCATATTACAGAAAATAACAAACCAGGTCTCCCTATATGCTCCCTGTCTGCCACAGACCCAGACTGGAGACAGAATGGCACAGTGAATTACGCACTATATCCTGGCGATGTAGACGACACTCCAGTGTCCTCTCTGCTATCTATTAATGGAGATACAGGTGCCATTATCGCACTAAGGTCATTTGATTACGAGAAGTTTAAAAGTTTCAAGGTCCAAGTCATTGCCCGAGATAACGGGTCTCCTCCGCTTAGTAGCAATGTTACTGTGAGCGTTATGATCGCAGATGAGAACGATAACACACCGCAGATACTATACCCAGCTCCTGAGGGAAATTCTCTGATGACCGAGATGGTGCCCAAAGCTGTGCAGGCGAACTCTCTGGTCTCCAAGGTTATTGCCGTGGACGCAGACTCAGGGCAGAACGCGTGGCTTTCTTATCACATCGTTAAAGCTACTGATCCAGGACTTTTCACCATCGGCACCCACAGTGGAGAGATCAGGACGCAGAGAGATATTTCTGAAAATGATGGGATGAAGCAGAACCTAATTGTCTCCGTGAAGGACAACGGCCAGCCCCCTCTATCAGCAACGTGCACAGTGTATTTACTTATTTCAGATAATTTAGCGGAGATCCCCGAGCTGAAAGACGCGTCTCAGGATACTGGATCTAAACTAACCACATATTTGATTATTGCGCTGGTGTCTGTTTCCACCTTCTTCCTGACTTTTATCATTATAATTTTGGCTGTGAAGTTTTGCCACAGGAGAAAGCCTAGACTGTTGTTTGATGGTGCTGTGGCCATTCCAAGCGCTTATCTCCCACCAAATTACGCAGACGTGGATGGCACTGGAACTTTGCGCAGCGTCCGCAGCGCTTATAATTATGACGCGTATTTGACCACGGGATCGCGCACCAGTGACTTTAAATTTGTGAGATCCTACAATGATGGCACCCTTCCTGCTGATATGACTTTACGAAAGACGTCCTCTCAAGATCCGTTCGGACCTTGTGATGAAACAGATTCTTCCCAGGTAATATAAAACATTATCTCTCGCTTGTTTTCATTGTACATGACGTGACTCAATAATATACTCCACCCCCCTCCCCCAATGCCTCATAACATCTAAAAACACTAACATTTTACAGTTTCTGTTTACTCTACAAATGAAAGATGTGACATGCAGATGTGGGAAAGTGATATGTGGTGTTTTCTTTGTGGTGCACAGCTAGTGCTAAGCTTAAATACAATGCAACTTTCTCAATTGTTTTGCCTTATCACTCTTGTTATTACTCTCCAGTTTTGAGGTCGATATTGTTGGTCCTCTTGAGATCACTACAGCTGAATTACAAGCATACTGGATTCTTCTGGATTAGGCAACTTTAAATTACTTGACTTTTAGAATTAATTTGTAAATAAGTTTGGGATGTGTATAGTATTAGAATATTTGCTTTGTCTGGATAAGTGTGTTCTGTGTTCTGTGTTCTGGTTTCAGCACTTGTCCTTTAATTTGAATATCTTCCAATGATATTAATCCGAAACGAGTCAAATAGGCCTACCTCAGATGGTTGTTAGGTTTGTCCCAGGAGGAGTGTGTGTTTGTCCTGGTTACATGGATGTTTCTACTCATGTTACTGTAGTTGTTTTGTTTTTGGATGTCTTAGAATTGCAGTGTCTTATAAATACTGGTAGTGTCGCTGTTGACCATGTAAGTTAAAAAGCAAATTCACGTAAAATACATCTCTCCTCCCTGTAGTGACGCGAACACGTAACAGTGAAAACGGTGAAACAATGGTGTGGATTATGCTATACCGGTAGTGGGTCGCTCCTTTCTTTCAGCTGTTAGGACTTGTTTGTGTTTTATGTGGTTCTTTGCTGTAGATATTGAATTTATTTATCATTGTATTGGATATTTCAAAAGAAGATGCTGAACAAAGGATTACCGGCGGCTTGCCTCACGCTCTTTCTTTGCCCGCTTGTCATAGTCCACAATGTGAAGGCAGACGTGAGCTATTCTGTGCTGGAGGAGATGAAACGAGGATATGTTATCGGAAACATTGGAAAAGATCTTGGACTGAATGTGAAGGAATTGTCTGCTAGGAAGGCTCGAATTGACGCTGAAGGTAATCGCAAACGTTTCTGCGATATTAATTTAGCTAGTGGAGATTTGACCGTCGCCGAAATGATGGACAGAGAGAGCCTCTGCAGGGAAAAACTCTCATGTGTTTTGAAATTCGAGCTGGTGCTAGAAAATCCTTTGGAGCTTCATAAAATTACGCTGCATATTCAGGATATCAACGACAACTTACCGGTCTTTCCCAAAGACGTGATTAAATTAGAGATAAGCGAATCTGCAGTTAAGGGAGCGCGTTTTCGCATGATTGAGGCACACGATGCCGATATAGGACAAAACGCAGTGCAGAATTATATGTTAGAAAGGAATGATTATTTCATATTGGCTGTTTCTCCAAACAATGATGGGGGGAAGAATCTTGAATTAGTTTTGGATAAAGAGCTAGACCGTGAGAGACAGCAGGAGCTAACTTTAATTCTCACTGCCATTGATGGTGGCATTCCACCGAGATCAGGCAGTGTGCAGATACACGTCACTGTACTGGATGCGAATGACAATGCTCCAGTGTTTACCGAGGAGGTTTATCGAGCTACTCTGCCTGAGAACTCACCAATAGGTACATTAGTGATTAGAGTTAGTGCAACTGATTTAGATGAAGGAGTAAATGGAGAAGTGACGTATGAGTTCAGTCGAGCATCTTCTTTAGCGAAAACTGCGTTTACACTGGATTCTAATACTGGTGATATTACAGTTAGTGGACCAATAGATTTTGAAGAAGAATCTATTTATGAGATGCGTGTTGAAGGGAAAGATGGATTTGGCCTGTCCACGGGCACAAAAGTAATTATTGAGCTTACAGATGTGAATGATAACACACCAGAAATATTTCTGAAATCACTGAATAGCCATATTCCGGAGAACGCACCGCCCGGCACAGAAATTGGCATCATTAATGTGCAAGATAGAGATTCCGAGAGTAACGGAGAGGTCCACTGCGTAATTGGGTCAAATATGCCATTTAAACTTGTCCCATCTATTAAAAAATATTATTCCCTTCTGACCACCGGTGAACTAGACCGTGAAGTGATATTTGATTATAACATCACCATCACTGCTACTGATGAAGGTACTCCGTCTCTGTCATCCTCGAAAACAGTCCACTTAACGGTGGCTGATGTTAACGACAATCCGCCTGTTTTCCTGCAACAATCATATAGTGCGCATATTACAGAAAATAACAAACCAGGTTCTCCTATATGCTCCGTGTCGGCCACTGATCCGGACTGGAGACAGAATGGCACAGTGAATTACGCACTATATCCTGGCGATGTAGACGGCACTCCAGTGTCCTCTCTGCTATCTATTAATGGAGATACAGGTGCCATTATCGCACTAAGGTCATTTGATTACGAGAAGTTGAAAAGTTTCAAGGTCCAAGTCATTGCCCGAGATAACGGGTCTCCTCCGCTTAGTAGCAATGTTACTGTGAGCGTTATGATCGCAGATGAGAACGATAACACACCGCAGATACTATACCCAGCTCCTGAGGGAAATTCTCTAATGACTGAGATGGTGCCCAAAGCTGTGCAGGCGAACTCTCTGGTCTCCAAGGTTATTGCAGTGGACGCAGATTCAGGGCAGAACGCGTGGCTTTCTTATCACATCGTTAAAGCTACTGATGCAGGACTTTTCACCATTGGCACTCACAGTGGAGAGATCAGGACGCAGAGAGACATTTCTGAAAACGATGGGATGAAGCAGAACCTGATAGTCTCCGTGAAGGATAACGGTCAGACCCCTCTGTCCGCAACATGCACAGTGTATTTACTTATTTCAGATAATTTAGCGGAGGTTCCCGAGCTGAAAGACGCGTCTCAAGACTCTGGATCTAAACTAACCACTTACTTGATTATCGCGCTTGTCTCTGTTTCCACCTTTTTCCTGACTTTTATCATTATCATTTTGGCTGTGAAGTTTTGCCATAGGAGAAAGCCTAGACTTTTGTTTGATGGTGCTGTGGCCATTCCCAGCGCTTATCTCCCACCAAATTACGCTGACGTGGATGGCACTGGAACTTTGCGCAGCGTCCGCAGCGCTTATAATTACGACGCGTATTTGACCACGGGATCACGCACCAGTGACTTTAAATTTGTTAGATCCTACAATGATGGCACCCTTCCTGCTGATATGACTATACGAAAGACGTCCTCTCAAGATCCATTCGGACCATGTGATGAAACAGATTCTCCTCAGGTAAAATAAATTAGACCAAATGTCTTTCATATTCTTTTTTGCATTAAGGTTAACATAGACCGCATCTTCTAACTTCTTCCTTTCATCATCACTACTGTTTTTAATTGTCCATTAGCACTTAATAGTCTGAAGTATCTACAAGTGTCTATGAAGTGTCTGTGTCTGAAGGATTAGTGGACACAGCAGTATTATTCGGAGGTGCCTTTTTAAAAAATATGTATCCAATATTCTACCAGAATAGGATTGGCTAAAGCAATTACTCTTGATCAACCTTAATATACTTTAAGACACTGTATATCTGAACTGTAAAGTTATTATGCCCAAATACGTTTTCTTCTTTTCCCAATCAAGCCTTCAAGCATCAAATGTTTCCTTTCGTCGTTTAAATGTCCAATTTTATTATCTACATCTGAACTTGTGTTAAAATGCTCATTTGATCTGCAATGAACTAAATTCATCTCATAGTGTCGCTGTTTGCTAACTACTGCACGAGCTTTTGGTGTATCCACCCAGGGTGCTTGTCTTTGTGTCGTAGTTACCGAAGAGGTGTCTGCGCTTCGACATTTCGTTATTCCTTGTGGATATACCTAGGGAAATACTGATCAAATACAGTAACAGGTCTTCCGTTGCACTGTAAGATATTTAGTATTATTTTATTATTTTTCATTACAGAATGGAGTACAAAGGTTTTGCTCAGATTCAACTACTGTTCACCGTTCTTGTCCTTTTGACTCGCGCTACCGATGGGGATGTCAGCTATTCCATTCAAGAGGAAATGAAACAGGGATCCGTGATTGGGAATATAGCTAAGGATCTTGGACTTACAGTGAATATGTTGTCAGCTCGGAATGCCCGCATTGATGCAGAAAGTAATCGGAAACGTTACAGCAATGTCAACATCAAAACTGGAGATTTAATCGTAGCCGAGAGGATTGACCGAGATGGTCTTTGTGGAAAGAAGGCTTCGTGTGTTTTGAAACAAGAGCTTGTGCTGGAAAACCCTTTGGAATTGCATCGTGTCAGTCTTCATGTTCAAGACGTAAACGACAATTCCCCTCATTTTAAAAAGGAAGTGATTGAGTTAGAAATTGCAGAATCGGCCGACAAAGGCGCTCGATTCTTATTGGAGGAGGCGCACGATGCGGACATCGGACAGAATGCAGTGGAGAGCTATACTTTACAAAGTAACGACCATTTTACATTAAGTGTTCAGAGCAATAGTATTGGAGGCAAGTACAGCGAGTTAATATTGAATAAAGAGCTTGATCGTGAGCAACAGCAGGAGCTGACGTTAGTTCTATCAGCTATTGATGGCGGGGTACCACCCAGATCAGGCACAGTAGCTATACACGTAACCGTGCTGGATGCAAATGACAATGCTCCTGTTTTTAGCCAGTCTGTTTATAAAGTCAGTCTACCTGAAAACTCTCCCTTAGACACGGTAGTGGCGACAGTGAGCGCTACTGACGCCGATGTTGGAGCAAATGGAGAGGTACGTTATGAATTTGGTCACGTGTCGGAGGAAGATTTGAAATTGTTTTCTTTAGATCCTGTAAGTGGGGAAATTCGAGTAACTGGGCCGATTGATTTTGAGGAAGAGTCGTCATATGAGTTGAGAGTGCAGGTGAAGGATGGAGCTGGCCTGGTGTCGTATTGTACTGTGATAATTGATGTCACAGATGTCAATGATAATGCCCCTGTGATATATTTGAAATCGTTAATAAATCCTGTCCCTGAAAACGTACCACCGGGCACAGAGGTGGGCTTACTAAATGTGCAGGACAGAGACTCTGAGAATAATGAACGAGTCCGTTGCTTTATTAATGAAGCAGTCCCGTTTAAACTTGTGCCATCAATTAAAAACTATTACTCTCTGGTGACAACCGGAGACTTGGACCGAGAACTTGTGTCTGGTTACAACTTCACAGTAACTGCGGCAGATGAGGGCTCGCCATCGCTGTCTTCCATTAGATATGTGCAATTGTCGGTTGCTGATGTGAATGACAATCCTCCTGTTTTTGAGAAGCAGTCGTACAAAGCACACATCACTGAAAATAATAAGCCTGGATCCTCCATATGTTCCATAGTTGCTAGAGATCCAGACTGGAGGCAAAACGGCACGGTTTTCTACTCCCTCTCACCCACTGAGGTCAATGGCATCCCGGTGTCTTCTTTTGTGTCCATCAATGGAGACACGGGAGTCATTCATACAGTGAAATCACTTGATTATGAACAATTCAAAACTTTTGACGTTTATGTAGTTGCCAGGGATAATGGCTCTCCTCCTCTTAGCAGCAACGTCACTGTAAGTGTCTTCGTAATGGATGAGAATGACAATACTCCACAGATATTGTATCCAGCACCGGAGGGAAACTCATTAATGACCGAATTGGTACCCAGGTCTGCGCACGCTGGCTCTCTGGTGTCCAAAGTTATTGCCGTGGACGCAGACTCTGGACAGAACTCCTGGCTTTCATACAACATCATCAAATCCACAGATCAGGGTCTGTTCACAATTGGCGTCCACAGTGGAGAGATCCTGACCCAAAGGGACATTGCTGAGTCGGATGCTATGAAACAGAATATTATTGTCTCCGTGACAGACAATGGGAAACCGTCCCTATCTGCAACATGCGTTGTGTATTTAATTGTATCAGATAGCCTGGCTGATATTCCGGAGGTAAAGGATATGTCTCGTGATGAGAGCAGCTCTAAGCTAACTTCCTATTTGATCTTGGCCTTGGTTTCCGTGTCTACTTTATTTGTTACCTTCCTGATAATCATACTGACTGTTAAGTTTTGCCGTAGGAGAAAACCAAGACTTTTATTTGACGGGGCCGTTGCCATACCGAGTGCCTATTTACCTCCAAACTATGCAGATGTTGATGGCACAGGAACTCTTCGTAGTTGTTACAATTATGACAGGTATATGACGACGGGATCACGCACAAGCGACTTCAAGTTTGTTAGCTCATACAATGGTGCAACGCTACCGGCTGATCTGACAATGAAAAAATCTCCATCCGCTGCGATAAACGACCTTCTTGACGAACCCAACGAGGTATGTTTCAGTTAAAAGTTGCTGACTCCAATGAAGTTTTTAGTCAGGTAATCTAATTCATTTCTTAGAAAATATCTGAAGTGAAAACCCATTGCCACTGTTGTATTGTCTTGATACAGTGCGCGTAACGGTGGTGCGTAATGGAAAGGGTATCCAAATGCGCAATATTGGTTATGCATGCTTGCTATTGTAAATACGAATGCTATTTGTGTTTAATATAACATATAGTGTTTAATATATACTGAAATGGTTGTGTTGGTGTACAGAAAGGTGTATGATGGTTTTGTGAAGGATTGAAATTTCATGTTGAATTTACAGCTGTTTTTTGCACCTGAAGTTAAACGTTAGACGTCTGAAGTTAAAACCTTATTTGACTATTGATATCTTATTTTTGCATAATCTTGTGTGTCAATGTGACTATCATTTCCATGACCATTTTTTTTACACTGCGTAGAACGTTCGATTTCCTTACCTGAAAAGTTGACTAGCTTGTTTTGGGTTTGGGAAGTATTGTTGGGACACTTTGACACTTAAACTGATCTTACATTCTGCACTTTTGTGATGGAACTCACAGCGTCGCTGTTCGCCAGCTCAGGGAGGAAGGAGTGCTCTCCACCCTATTGTCCGCATCAGGGAATCTTGTAACAACTGTATTGAGTCCTGTGTTCAGACTGCGTTTTGTATAATCAGACGGTATTAGCAATACGTTTTGTGTTTTTGAGTCATAAAATTAGGATGTATACAATAATGGTGCATAGAGGACCGCCATTGTCTGGATTATTGGCGCTGATCACCTTCGCTCTCATGGCTACCACCGTGCATGCAGAACTGAGCTAGGCCTATTCCTTTCCGGAGGAGATGAAACGCGGATGTCATTGGAAACATAGCTAAGGACCTCGGACTGGATGTGACCGCTCGTAAGGCTCGATTAGTCTCCGAGGAGGATCGTAAACAATGTTGTGATTTAAATCTGAGGACGGGAGAGTTTATTGTAGCCGACAGAGTCGATAGAGAGGAGCTTTGTCTTGAAAAACTGACGTGTCTGCTTAGATTGGAGTTAATGCTTGAAACACCATTAGAGTTGCATCGTATTACATTTCAGATTCAAGATATCAACGATAATTCGCTCATATTTCCGAAGGATTCGATTAAGCTTGAAATAAGTGAAAATGCTGTTAAAGGCGCTAGGTTTCGTGTAAACGAAGCACACGATGTAGACGTTGGACAGACAGTGACAGCAGTGGACAGCAGTGACTGGCTACACATTGGAAACGAATAGTAATTTTGTGGCATCTGTTAATCCAAACAAAGACGGAGGTAAAAACATTGAATTGGTGTTAGACAAGGAGCTTGATCGAGAACAACAACAGGATGTTACATTAGTTCTTTCTACCTTTGATAGTGGGACACCGCCACTATCAGGCACTGTAGCCATCCATGTAACTGTGTTGGATGCGAATGATAATGCGCCAGTGTTCAGCCAAGAGGTTTATTTTGATTTTAATATTTTGATTTTGAAGACGAACAAAAATATGAAATCCGGATTGAGGGAAAAGATGGTTTTGGACTTTCCACAGATGCACGAGTTGTGATAGAAATAACAGATTTAAACGATAACGCACCGACTATCGTTTTGCGGTCTCTGAATAATCACATCCCTGAAGATGTGTCTCCTGGCACGGAGGTGGGAATTATACATGTACAGGACAGAGACTCTGACAAGAACAGACAGGTGCGTTGCAGCATCCAAGAAAATGTTCCGTTTAAACTCATTCCGTCTATCAAAAATACTATTCGCTGGTGACTACAGGTGCGTTAGACCGTGAACTTGTCTCTGAATATAATTTCACTGTAATTGCGAATGATGCGGGGTCTCCTCCCTTATCTTCTGCAAAAACTGTATACTTGTCTGTTGCCGATGTGAACAACAACGCACCTGTCTTTGATAAGCTTTCATATACTGCACAAGTAGCAGAAAATAACAAACCTGGCTCTTCGGTGTGTTCAGTAAAGGCCAGTGACCCGGACTGGAGACAGAACGGCACCATTATGTATTCTTTATCAACAGGGGAGGTGAATGGCGTCCCTATGTCTCAGCTTTTATCCATCAATGCGGACACGGGGGTCATTCATGCTGGCAGAGCATTCGATTATGAACATTACAAAAGTTTCAAAGTTTGTGTCATAGCAAGAGACAGTGGCTCGCCGCCGCTTAGTAGCAACGTGACTGTCAATGTTTTGATTACAGATGAAAACGACAATCCTCCGACTATATATCCGACTCTGCAGGGGAGTGCTTTAATGACTGAATTGGTGCCAAAAACAGTGCTCGTGGGGTCTTAAATATCCAAAATAATTGCCGTAGACGCAGACTCGGGACAAAACGCATGGCTCTAGTATGAGATAATTAAATCTTCTGATCCAGGACTATTCACTATCGGTGTCCACAGTGGAGAAATCCGAATGCAGAGAGACATTTCCGAAAAGGATGGCATGAAACAGAATCTTATTGTCTCAGTGCGAGATAACGGACAGCCCACTCTCTCTGCAACTTGCGCCCTAAATATAATCATCTCAGACAATTTGGCAGAGATCCCCGAGATAAACGACAGATATGCTGAAAGTGATTCCAAACTTACATATTACTTGATTATCGCACTTGTCTCCGTTTCCACCTTTTTCCTCACTTTTGTCATTGTCACTGTGGCGGTACGATTTTGCCGTCGAGCAAAGCCAACACTGCTGTTTGATGGAGCAGTCGCTATCCCCAGCGCGTATTTTCCTCCAAATTACGCAGATGTGGATGGCACCGGAACTTTACGCAGTGGTTACAATTATGACACTTACGTGACTACGGGGTCGCACACAAGTGACCTTAAGTTTGTTACGTCTTACGATGACGGAACAATGACAATTCCTTCCTCCACCTTGACATCGAAAAAATCGCCCACATCTGCTGTTGATCACAGTGCTGTTGATCACAGTCCACGATCCCGAGACGCCTGCTCAGGTATAGTGCCTTTATATTATTTTGTGAAACTTTTTTTTTTTAGTTTTAGACTTTTTTAAGTTTTAGGCTTGAGAGTCAAATATGGAGGAAACATCTCCCCCTAATAATCTACTGTTTTAAGGGTGGATTCTGCACCTTTGTTGTTGTTGTTGTTGTTGTTGTTGTTGTTGTTGTTGGTGGTGGTGGTGGTGGTGTTGTGTAGGTACAGAACAGCTAGACGTGTCTGCTAAATTGATTCAGTTTTCACCGGTATTAGCAGATGGAATATACGTGTCTGATGTCACTTGCCAGAAAATACCTCCTGCATCATTCTTTAAATCGGTTGCTATTTTGCTTTATTAGCATATTTTGTAAGGGGTGGGAGGCGTTATAGGATCACCAAGAGTTGACCACTTGTTGATAAAAAAAACATTAGATTGTTGTAAAAACGCGATCTTATTAAGAGGTCAGTTCTGTGATTTTCTCATGTCACCTTACATCTGATTATGTCTGTGTAGACCGCGGAGGACTTTTTAAACGTTTGAAGGTGAATCAGGCAATGTTTCATTGTTGTTGGCAGTTTTGTTAGAAAAAGAACACTGTTTTTTTTTATTCTGTCTGCTGTAATATATCACAGCATGAAATGTAAAAGTATAACTAATGTTTACGAACTTAGTGTGTTTAAGCACTTTTGTTTGGATCCTCGAAGAGGCGCTGTGCACTTACAAAGGCAAATGGGAGCAGCACTTCTCCACCCACATCGGCCATAAGCGTGCACAAAATCACTTTCAGGCGCATTGTCATACGGCGGCGTTGATGTTTTTTCTGCTACATCATTTGTATGATCATATTGTGAGATCATAGCTGGAAAGGTAACAGCGGCTTTCGAAATGGATAGCCGAGTAATTCCTAGGAATGGCGCGATGCTCGGTCTTTTTGTCTTGGTCGCTTGGTCGCAATCCGTTGCCAGTGATGTTAGTTATTCTTTTCCGGAGGAGACAAAACGTGGGTATGTGATCGGAAACATAGCCAAAGATATTGGTTTGGACATCAGCAAGTTATCAGCTCGTAACCCTCGTGTTGATACAGAAGGTAACCGCAAACGCTATTGCGATGTGAATCGGATGACTGGGGAATTGACTGTGGCTGAAAGGATCGACAGAGATGGAATATGTGGAAAGAAGGCTTCGTGTGTTATAAAGCAAGAGCTAGTTTTTGAGAATCCACTGGAGTTGCATCGGATTAATCTTCACATTCAAGACATAAACGATAACCCCCCCATATTTAAGAATGATGTGATCAATTTTGAAATACGAGAGTCGGCTGATAGAGGCTCACATTTCTTACTGGACCCAGCCGGTGACGCAGATATAGGAGAGAACTCCGTGAAGAGCTACTCGCTTCAGAAGAATGATCACTTTGTGTTGAAAGTGCACTCTAGTACATACGGAGATAAATATGGCGAGCTGGTGTTAGACAAAGAGCTGGATCGTGAGCAGCAGGAAGAGGTTGTATTAATTCTTACAGCCACTGATGGTGGGATTCCACCGAGGTCAGGTACCGTAGCTATTCATGTTTCAGTGCTAGACGCTAATGACAACACTCCTGTATTCAGTCAAGACCTTTATACAGTCACTATGCCTGAAAACACTCCTTTAAATTCCGTTGTGGTTACTGTGAGCGCCACCGATGTCGACAACGGAGCCAATGGAGAAGTGACATATGAGTTTGGTCATTTGTCCGAAGATGTTTTAAATGTATTCTCCCTTGATGCTAAAACAGGAGATATATTAGTGACAGGTCCGGTTGATTACGAAGATGAAAATTCCTACGAGCTACATGTACAAGCTAAAGACGGGTCAGGCTTAGCGTCTTATACTAAAGTGATTATAGAAATCACTGATGTTAATGATAACGCACCTATGATATTTGTTAAGTCCCTGTACAGCCCCGTTGCCGAAAATGTAGCTCCAGGAACAGAGGTGGGCATTATAAACGTGCAGGACAGAGACTCAGCAGCGAGCAGTCAGGTCCGCTGCTCCATCCTTAACAACGTGCCATTTAAACTCGTTCCATCAATTAAAAAATATTTTTCGTTGGTCACTACAGGCGCATTAGACCGTGAAGTAGTGTCTAATTACAATATAACTATAATGGCTACAGACGATGGCTCTCCCCCACTGTCTACCTCCTCTAGCATCCAGATATTCGTTGCAGACGTGAATGATAATGCACCCGCGTTTGACCAGCAATTATATAGTGCTTTAGTGACCGAGAATAATAAACCAGGCACCTCAATTTGTATTGTAGTCGCAAAAGATCCGGATTGGAGACAAAACGGCACAGTGACGTATTCACTCTTACCTGGTCAGATCAATGGTGTGCCTTTGTCCTCCCTTGTATCAATTAACGGAGACACTGGGGTTATTCATGCTGTTAGGTCATTTGATTACGAGCAGGTTAAGATGTTCAGTGTTCATGTGCTCGCCCGAGACAACGGCTCTCCTCCACTCAGTAGTAATGTGACCGTGCGTGTCCACGTGAAGGACGAGAACGATAACTCTCCACAGATATTATATCCAACTCCGGACGGCAAATCACTCATGACCGAGATGGTGCCCAAAGCTGCGCAGGCGAACTCCATTGTGTCCAAAGTCATCGCGGTGGATGCAGACTCAGGGCAGAACTCGTGGCTCTCCTATCATATTACAAAGGCTTCTGACCCTGGACTCTTTATAATCGGTGTCCACAGTGGAGAGATCCGGACGCAGAGAGACGTGTCTGTATCTGACACAATGAAGCAGAGTCTTGTCGTCTCCGTGAAAGATAATGGACAGCCCTCTCTTTCAGCGTCTTGTACTGTGCATTTACTTATTTCGGACAACTTGATTGAAGTCCCAGAACTGAAAGCTATGTCTTATGACGACGGCTCCAAACTCACAACTTATTTGATAATTGCCCTCGTCTCTGTGTCGACGTTTTTCCTTACCTTTATTATCATCACTTTGGCTGTGAAGTTTTGTCGCAGAAAAAGACCCAGGCTATTGTTTGATGGAGCTGTGGCGATCCCCAGTGCGTATCTCCCTCCCAATTACGCAGATGTGGATGGAACTGGAACACTTCGCAGTGCATACAACTACGACGCTTATTTGACCACGGGGTCGCGTACCAGTGACTTCAAGTTTGTCGGATCATACACAGAGGGAACTATGCCCATTGATATGACTCTTAAGAAATCTGCATCTGACGACTTGCTCGGTGCCATCGATACCGTCCAGGTAATTACCCCCCCCCCTCTGTTTATGTTAACCATATAGCCAACTTGCAGATATGCGCATCTCGTTGCCCGCACATGTCATGACACACTCTAATGCATAGAGTTGCCTATGATTGATGAATACGCATGCGTAAAATGAATCGTGCTAACTGTAATTGTTTCATACTGGTGATCTGTGAGAAATGGCTGTTCAGTGTTTTATGGAAGTTTCTCATGGGGATTCTTTGACAATGCATTTGCAATACTTTGCTAGTCCTTCAAAGCGCATTGTGCTTTTGCTTCCCTGGGTATTTATGGGACTTCATTATCTTATTCTGAACTTTTTATGATTTTCCCCAGAACATTTTAATCTCCAAATTGACTATGATTTTCAATACTTATTGCGTGTTGGGTGATATTGGTCTATTCGGTTGTTGCATTTGTTTCGTTTTATATGTGTGTACTATCTAAAATGCGCAACATTAATTTCGCGCTATGGCTGCAAATAACTTTTTTTTATTATTATTTATTTTATCTTGCTCAGTCTAGATTTTAGACTCCTGGTGTCGCTGTCCACCAGGCCAGGAGCTGAGACAGATCAGCTGTATTTATTCACCCACCCATTATTCAGAGGCTGACAGATCGTCGTAGTTAACCACACTGCTTTTCGTCCTTGTGACTATTGTCAGAAAACTCTTTTTGGAATATTCATTTTACTGAATGTACAGCACGGAGACGGAATATTTAGGCGAGTAGCACATCATGGAATACACAGGATTCCCGGCTTCTCCATGGTTCTTTGTCTCTCTTGTAATGTTCATGGCGCACAACACAAATGGAGATGTGAGCTATTCTGTTCCGGAAGAAATGAAGCACGGGTCTGTACTTGGAAATATAGCCAAAGATTTCGGACTGGATGTGAATAAGCTCTCTGTTCGTAATGCTCGGATTGATGCTGCAGGTAACAACAAGCGTTATTGCGACATAAACCTGAGAACTGGGGAGTTGACTGTGAACGAACGAATTGACCGAGAGGAGCTATGTTCAGAAAAGGCTTCGTGCCTGCTTAAATTTGAATTAGTGTTAGAACGTCCTTTGGAGCTTCATCGTTTTACACTTCAAATTCAGGATATCAATGATAACTCGCCTATTTTCCCAAAGAATATGATCACATTTGAAATAGGCGAGTCTGCATACAAAGGAGCTCGCTTTCGTGTTAATGAAGCACACGATGCAGACATAGGACAGAATGCGGTTCAAAACTATGCATTGCAGAGGAATGAGTATTTCACTCTGTCTGTAAATCCCAATGCAAGCGGAAGAAAGACTATTGAATTGGTTTTAAATAAGGAACTAGATCGTGAACAACAGGAGGAAGTAACGGTAATTCTTACTGCCTCTGATGGTGGAAGTCCGCCGAGGTCAGGCACCATAGCCATACACGTCACAGTTATTGACGCCAATGACAACGCTCCAGTGTTCAGTCAGGATATATATGAAGCAAGTCTATCCGAAAACTCCCCTGTGGATACAGTAGTGCTTACTGTAACCGCGACTGATGTAGACGATGGCCCTAATGGCGAAGTCACATATGAATTTAGTCGGGTGTCTAGCAAAGCTAGAAGCGCTTTTTCTTTGGACACAGTTTCTGGTGAGATCAGAGTTATTGGACCAATTGACTTTGAGGAAGACACCAAATTTGAAATTCTCGTTGAAGGCAAAGACGCATTTGGCCTGTCTTCGGACACTAAAGTTGTCATAGATATAATAGACATTAATGACAACTCTCCTGTTATATTTATTAAGTCGTTGAATAACCCAATTCCCGAAAATGCGCCTCCTGGCACTGAGGTTGGTATAATCAACGTGCAGGATGTAGACTCCGAGAAGAACGGGCAGGTACGCTGTCTCATCCAGCATAACGTCCCTTTCCAACTCCTGCCATCGATCACTAATTATTATTCACTGGTGACCACAGCAGAACTTGATAGGGAAGTGTTATCTGACTACAACATTACTATAACTGCAACTGACCAAGGTTCACCGTCACTGTCTTCCTCTAAAGTTCTACAGTTTTCTATTGCTGACGTTAATGACAATCCCCCAGTGTTTGAGCAGCAGTCATATAGCACATATGTAAATGAAAACAACAACCCAGGTTCCTCACTTTGTTCAGTAACTGCCAGAGATCCCGACTGGAGACAAAATGGCACTGTGATATACTCTCTGTTGCCCGGCGAAATACATGGCACTCCAGCTTCTGATTTAGTATCTGTAAATGGAGACACTGGAGTAATCCACACCGTCAGGTCATTTGATTACGAGAAATTCAAAAGTTTTAAAGTTCAGGTGATGGCCAGAGACAACGGCTCTCCGCCACTCAGCAGCAACGTGACTGTACGTGTCCTGTTGTCAGATATGAACGACAATATTCCGCAGATATTGTACCCCACACCCGAGGGAAATACGTTCATGACTGAGATGGTGCCCACAGCTGTACAGGCAAACTCTTTAGTTTCTAAGGTGATCGCTGTGGACGCTGATTCAGGGCAGAACGCGTGGCTGTCATATCACATTGTGAAGTCGACTGATCCGGGACTTTTTACTATCGGTGTCCATAGCGGAGAGATTAGGACGCAGAGAGACATTTCTGAATCTGACGCCATGAAACAGACTCTTGTTGTGTCTGTGAGAGACAATGGACAACCACCTATGTCTGCCACGTGCACCGTAAATCTACTTATATCAGACAATTTGGCCGAAGTTCCTGAACTTAAAGACATGGCCTCCGCGGACGGCAGTTCCAAGCTCACCACTTATTTGATCATTGCGCTAGTGTCAATATCTACATTCTTCCTCACCTTCATAATCATTATTCTTGCAGTGAGGTTTTGCCACAGGAGAAAGCCCAGAATGTTGTTTGATGGCGCCCTGGCTATCCCCAGTGCATATTTGCCTCCAAATTACGCAGACGTGGATGGCACAGGAACTCTGCGCAGTGTTTTTAACTATGATGCATATCTCACCACGGGATCGCGCACCAGTGACTTTAAATTTGCCAGATCTTACAATGACGGGACGCTGCAAGCTGACATGACATTGAAAACATCTACATTAAAGAGATGCGACGACTTGCTTGACACCACTGATCCACTACAGGTAATTTTCAGTCATTTAATGTGTTCAATTCTCAAATAAGTACCGGCCTGTGCAGTGACTCCCCCCCCATTTTCAGTTTCTTATCATATTTTAGAATTTTTCCAAGTCTGAGTTTGTGGTATTATGTTTCAGAGAGCAGAGAGAAATGCTGCCTGTGGCCTAAAGAGATTAATTGATTATGGTTTTGATTCAACCATTGATTCTGGTTAATACTGTACATACCATGCTTTCATGTTGAACTGTATTCTGTCTGAGTTTAAGAATATTTGAAAATCATATTTTCAGTTTCTTATCATATTTTAGGATTTTTGGTTTTTCCAAGTCTGAGTTGGTGGTATTGTCTTTCATTAGAGAGAGCAGAGAGAAATGCTGCCTGTGGTCTAAAGAGATTCATTGATTCAACCATTGATTCTGGTTAATACATACCATGCTTTCATGTCGAACTGTATTCTGTCAGTGTGTATTGTATTCTGTATAGTGTGTTCCATACCAGGTGTCAGAGAGCACTGGGCTTCTTTCAATTAAGTTTTGATTTATTTAGTAGTCCTGTAGTTGTTCCGTCGGTGTTCTGTTTTTCATCTAAAGATAAAGATATTAACATGGATATGTAGTCTTGCAACTACTACCTGCGGAATGCTTATTTCCTGCTTTACTGTCTGCATACTATTCGTGTTGTTTAATATGTGCCGTTTTCAGAGTTTCCTAGAAATGGCACATCTTTACCATTGTAACCGATGGCTTCCATGCATTTATAGAGATGTATAGAGATGCCAAAGTCTGAGAAATTTTTATTGATCAGCCAGGTGCTGAGATACAAATTGGCAATGCACTTTGTCATTTAGAACTCACAGTGTCGCTGTTCACCAGCATGTGTAACTATGTGATGTGTATTATGTGTTTCGTGTGCATCTCCGCCCATTCATGTCTGTGAAATTTCTCGTCTCGGTGCTGAAGAACCTTACTGCGCTATATGATCGTAGACCTAGTTTTTTAGATTCCATTAGTAGATATCTAAGCTGTTATACCTAAGTTGTTTTGTGGGATTTCCATCAGGCAATAAGGATGATACGCAAAACAGCATCGGACTATCGCCGCATTCTTTTTGTGTCCGTTTTCATGGCGCATAGCGCATTTGGAGATGTGGGCTACTCTTTTCCCGAGGAGATGGATCCAGGATCTGTGATTGGAAATATAGCTAAAGATCTCGGACTTGACGCCGGCAGGCTGGCTGCTCGCAAGGCTCGAATAGATACGGAAGATAACAAACGTTATTGTGACTTAAATATGAAAACTGGTGACCTAGTTGTGAAAGAAAGAATCGACCGAGAGGAGCTTTGCTCCAAGGCGGCCTCGTGCGTTGTGAAATTTGAGTTAATATTAGAACGTCCCCTGGAACTGCATCGTGTAACACTCCAAATCGAAGACATCAATGATAATGCACCTTTATTCCCGAAGGAGATTATTAAACTAGAAATAGGCGAATCTACAATAAAAGGAGCCCGCTTTCGAGTGAATGAAGCACACGATGCAGATATAGGAAAGAACTCGGTTCAGACGTACACGTTACAAAGAAATAATCACTTCACCCTGGCTGTAAATACAAATGAAAACGGAAGGAAAAACGTGGAATTAGTGTTAGATAAAGAACTTGACCGCGAACAGCAGGATGAGGTAGCATTAATCCTTACCGCTGTTGACGGAGGCAATCCGCCGAAATCAGGTACAGTAGCTATACACATCACTGTGCTTGATGCAAACGACAACGCCCCTTTGTTTAGTCGGAGTGTTTACAAAGCTAGTCTGCCAGAAAACTCACCTTTAGATACATTGGTAACCACAGTTAATGCGACAGATGCAGATGACGGAGCCAATGGTGAAGTTTTTTATGAATTCAGTCTTTTATCTAACAAGGCCCGTGGATCATTTTCTTTGAACACAAAAACGGGTGAAATCAAGGTAATCGGTCCGATTGATTTTGAGGATGAATCAACATATGAAATACTCGTCGAAGCTAAAGATGGATCTGGACTCTCTACAGACGCTAAAGTAGTTGTAGACATCATCGATGTTAATGACAACGCTCCAGTTATTTTTCTGAAATCTCTCAACAACCCCCTCCCCGAGAACGAACCTCCCGGTACAGAGGTTGCCATAATTAGTGTACAGGACCGAGACTCTGGCAATAACAGAAAGGTCCGCTGTTTCATTCGGGAAAATGTGCCTTTCAGACTTATGCCGTCAATTAAAAATTATTTTTCTCTTGTAACAACGAGTGAACTGGACCGCGAGCTTGTCGCCGATTATAATATTACAATAACTGCAACCGACGAAGGTACTCCACCCCTATCATCCTCAAAAACCGTGCAGTTTTCTGTTGGGGATGTAAATGATAACCCACCTGCATTTAAGCTTCAGTCCTATCGTGCTCAGATACCGGAGAACAACAAACCAGGCTCGTCTGTATGCACGGTGACAGCATCCGATCCAGACTGGCGACAAAACGGCACGGTGTTTTACTCTCTTTTGCCCGGTGATGTGAATGGAATCCAGGTTAACTCTTTGTTGTCCATTAACGGAGATACCGGAGTGGTTCATACATCCAAGTCCTTTGATTATGAGAAGTTACAAAGCTTCAAAGTGTATATTTTAGCCAGAGACAACGGTTCGCCCCCACTCAGCAGTAACGCGACCGTGAATATCTTTATCACAGATATAAATGATAACTCTCCGCAGATATTATATCCATCGCCCGAAGGAAAGTCCCTAATGACCGAAATGGTGCCCAGGGCTTTACAGGGAAACTCTCTGGTCTCCAAAGTCATTGCTGTGGATGCTGACTCTGGGCAGAACGCGTGGCTGTCATATCACATAGTCAAGTCGACTGATCCGGGACTTTTTGCCATGGGTGTCCACAGCGGAGAGATTAGGACGCAGAGAGATGTGTCTGAATCTGACGCTGTGAAACAGACCCTTGTGGTGTCAGTGAAAGATAACGGACAGCCTCCTCTCTCTGCAACGTGTACGGTGTACTTACTTATTTCAGATAACTTGTCTGAAGTTCCTGAACTGAAGGACATGTCAACGGATGAGAGCAGCTCCAAGCTCACAACTTATTTAATCATTGCGCTCGTGTCCGTGACCACTTTTTTCATCACGTTTATCATCATTACCCTGGCAGTGAAGTTTTGCGATAGGAAAAAGCCCCGGATGTTGTTTGATGGCGCACTGGCTATCCCCAGTGCATATTTGCCTCCAAATTACGCAGACGTCGACGGCACAGGAACTTTACGCAGTGCTTACAATTATGACGCTTATCTGACTACAGGCTCTCGCACTAGCGACTTTAAGTTCACCAGATGCTACAATGATGGGACTCTGCCGGCAGACATGACTCTGAAAAAGTCTGCGTCTGTTGATCATGACAGCCTGTTTGAGTCCATCGATTCGGCACAGGTAATGCTGTTAATTCTAAAATGTTTACATTCTGCGCTTGGATTATTGTGATGCACACACTGGCTGACGAAATGCTTAAAACTGCCAAGCCTACAGACATCTGATTGCCAAGCCAAGTGTGTGTGTGTGTGTGTGTGTGTGTGTGTGTGTGTGCGCGTGTGTGCGGAGGCGAGATCTGGCTATATTTGCGAGATCTTCAATTAACTTTCATGTTTCAGGACTTCATAGTGGCCCTAATGGTGCTTGATATCAAATGTCACAATTCCCTTTACATAGAGATCCGCATTTATTGCTATTGGCTAGTAGTAGATCATTTATTTACGTGTCAATCAACACGTCAACATTGTTCTCCCCTATCCATCAATTGTATGGAATTGGAGAAAGTGAAATTATTGTTTTTTGATTCGTAGTTCTTTTAAACTCCATATTGCAAATTGCCTTTCATGTTGCAAATTGCCTTTCAACTTGGATAATAGCCTCTACATATGCATGGTTGCACTACCTCTCCAGAAACTGTTGAATGTTGCGGAGTGTGGAGAAACGTTTTAGTTCTGGTAACGAATTCGTATTTTCAGTATTCAGAAACGTGTACTTTACTTTTTAAGCTCTGAGTGTCGCTGTTCACTAATACTAGAGTTGACGTACACATAACCTACGTCTTTTACCAGTCTACGTTCCAAAGTAATCAGAGCAAAACCGGCGCCTGTCTGCTGTGTCCAGATACCCTAAAACGAACAGGCTCCGTGCATCCGTGGTATTTTAGCGCACTCTGGAATATATTGTCTTGTAATTCTCATTTTCTTTTGCAAATGAGTGGATTGTAGTGATTTGCTGTGTACAATGGGGCACAAAGGGTTGTCGGCCATGCGTCTGCTGTTCGTACTGTCATGCTCACTGATGGCGCAGAGCACAAGCGGAGACATGAGCTATTCTATTCCGGAGGAAATGAAGACTGGATTTGTTGTTGGAAATGTAGCTAAAGACCTGCGACTCGATGCTAATCAGTTGGCAGCCCGTAAGGTTCGTATTGATACAGAAGACAATACCAAGCCATATTGCGGCATAAATCTGAGAACTGGGGATTTGATTGTCAAAGAAAGAATCGACCGAGAAGAGCTATGTTCTGAAACAGCCTCGTGTGTTCTTGAATTTGAATTAATGCTAGAGAACCCATTAGAGTTACACCGTATTACGGTTCAGATTCAAGATATTAACGACAATTCGCCATTCTTCTCAAAGGATGCTATTAAGTTAGAAATAAGAGAATCCGCTGATAAAGGAGCTCGCTTTCGTGTAAATGAAGCGCAAGATGCAGATATAGGACAGAATGCAGTTCAAAGCTACTCACTGCAGAGAAACGAATATTTTACTCTTTCGGTAAATTCGAATGTAGACGGGAGGAAGAATGTTGAATTGGTTTTGGATAAGGAGCTTGATCGTGAGCAGCAGCGTGAGGTTGCGCTCACTCTTACTGCCGCTGATGGCGGGACTCCACCGAGATCAGGCACTATAGCCATACAAGTCTCAGTGCTTGATGCGAATGATAACTCCCCGGTGTTTAGTCAGGGAGTCTACAGAGTTAGTGTGCCCGAAAACTCGCCTTTAGATACTCTTGTCGTAACGTTAAGCGCTTCTGATGAGGACGAGGGCCTTAATGGTAAAGTAACATACGAATTTAGTCAGTTATCAAAGAAGGCGAAAAGCGCATTTTCCCTCAACCCTGAAACCGGTGAAATCAGAGTAATTGGGCCGATAGATTTTGAGAAAGATTCAAAATACGAAATTATTGTTGAAGGTAAAGATGGATATGGTCTATCCTCAGATGCTAAAGTAATTATTGACATATTAGATGTCAATGATAATGCCCCCGTAATTCTTTTAAAATCTTTGAACAATCCCATCCCTGAGAATACACCACCAGGCGCTGAGATCGGCATTGTGAACGTGCAGGACAGAGACTCTGAAAATAACAAAAAGGTTCGCTGCACCATTCAGCAAGATGCGCCTTTCAAACTTGTGCCATCTGTGAAAAATTACTTTACACTAGTCACTACAGTCGCACTGGATCGTGAACGTCAGTCTGATTACAACATCACCTTAACCGCTACCGATGAAGGCACCCCACCTTTGTCCTCCTCTAAAACAGTGCACCTGTCTGTGGCGGATGTTAACGACAATCCGCCTGAGTTTGACCAAAATATTTATCACGCTAGTATCCGAGAAAACAACAAGCCCGGATCATCTCTATGCTCTGTAAGTGCAAAAGACCCCGACTGGAGACAAAACGGCACAGTGATATATTCTCTATTACCTGGAGAGATCAATGGTGCGCCGGTGTCCACTTTCGTATCCATAAATGGCGACACAGGCACTATTCACGCAGTGAGACCATTTGATTACGAACAGTTTAAACGTTTCACAATTAAAGTAATGGCAAGAGATAATGGCTCTCCCCCACTCAGCAGTAACGTGTCGGTCAATGTCTTTATAACGGATGAAAATGATAATTCTCCCCAGATACTCTATCCATCTCCGGAGGGCAACTCTATTGTAACCGAAATTCTGCCCAAAACTACTCTCGCAAACTCTCTGGTGTCTAAAGTGATAGCAGTGGATGCTGATTCTGGGCAGAACGCGTGGCTTTCTTATCAAATCCTCAAGTCCTCTGACTCAAGCCTGTTCGTTGTAGGCGTCCACAGTGGAGAGATACGGACGCAGAGAGACATTTCTGAGTCTGATGCTACGAAACATAGCTTTGTTGTTTCCGTGAAAGATAACGGACAACCAGCTCTTTCTGCAACATGCACCGTGCATTTGCTTATATCGGATAACTTGGCGGATTTACCTGAACTGAAAGACATGTCAAATGGCGAGGGCAGCTCCAAACTCACTTTTTATTTGATCATTGCGCTTGTGTCCGTGTCCACTTTCGTTCTGACCTTCATCATCATCGTCCTGGCAGTGAGGTTTTGCCACAGGAGAAAGCCCAGACTGTTGTTTGATGGCACCTTGGCCATTCCCAGCGCTTATCTACCCCCAAGTTACGCAGACGCAGATGGCGTAGGAACTCTCCGCAGTACCTATAATTATGACGCATACTTGACAACGGGGTCGCGCACCAGTGATTTCAAGTTTGCAAGGTCTTACAACGACGGAACACTACTCGCTGATCAAGCACTTAGAAAATCCTCACTCTCTGCAAATGACCATCACGATCTACTTGACAACACTGAATTAGCTCAGGTGAGATGCGTTTTTATACCACATATTTAAAACACTGTTTGGCAAAATGTGTACACTGGATGTACTCATTTTAAACATTTCTCTTCCCCTTAGTCCATGAGGCATATTTTGGGCTGATTGGTGCCAATTGAGGGCACCGAACATTATTTTAAGTATGTATAGTATAAGTATATATACTCTTTTGATCCTGTGATGGAAATTTGGTCTCTGCATTTATCCCAATCCGTGAATTAGTGAAACACACGCAGCACACAGCTTTTTCTGATGGTTTTATGTGTCTATAACACAGCAATGCATAATGGACATCTGGGACTCACAGCTGAACCTTAGTAGAACATTAAAAAAACACACAAAATACAATTTTGCCTAATGTATTATGCATGGGCAGCAAAGTCATTAGGAGGATATATGCTTTCAGACAATGTGTGGTTTAATTAGTTTTCCCTAAATGGCACAACTCAAAAGGTATTAGCCATACACCCGATTTACCTATACCCAATGTGTTATGCATGTGCAGCAAAGTGGTGAGGAGGGTGGAAATGTCAGCCCATGTTAGTAGCTTTCAGATAATATATGGTTTAGGTGGTTAAATTAGTTTTCCCTTCATGGTACTGCCCAAAATTTATCAGCAATACACTTTGGGTGGTTGAACCAGTTTTCCCTTAATGACACAAACCCAAAGTTATCAGGCAAACAGGCAGCAAAGTAAAGGGGAGGGGGAGAAATGTCAAAACCTATGTTATATCACATCCTGAGGGCATGTGCTTTCAAAAAATATATGGTTTAGGTGGTTGAATCAGTTTTCCCTAAATGGTACAGCCCAAAAGGTATCAGCCATATACTCTATCTACCTATACCCAGTGCGTTATGCAATGAAGAGGGTGGGACCTGTCTCATGTCATGTTAGATCACATCCTGAGGGTATTGCTTTCAAAAAATATATGGTTTATATGGTTGAATCAGTTTTCCATTCATGGTACTGACCAAAATGTATTAGGTGTAGCCTACACTTTTTTTCACTTTTACAAATTTTACATAAGAGGCTGTAGAAATCTTCAGCTGTGAGTTTGGAAAGTCTGTCACATTTTTCTCATGTGGGGGCAAAGACAACCAAAATAAAACAGGTTTGATTGGTGCCCTCTCGTGGCACCGACTTCTCTGCTGGCTCATGGACTATCTCGCTGGCTCTGTGTGCGTGTGTGTGTGTGTGTGTGTGTGTGTGTGTGAGAAAGAGAGAGAGAGAGAGAGATTTCCTATTCTTCTCCCTGTTTATATTTGTGTGTACAGTTGTACAGTTGTCATCTGATGACTGACATACACATTGAAAATTAAGTGGTAAATATGAGGGGCAACGAATGGCACTGTCAAGGTGTGAGCTGTCAAGGTTCATACAAGCTTCATTGCAGTCTGCATAATGAATAGTCTTTTTTTCACTTGATCTGGATGTGACCTGTGACTTTCTTTCTCTATATCTGACTTTTTGTAGAGTGATTTTGTCATTTTTCTGTTTATTTCCGCACTAGTTTAAATTGATTTTGGGGACAGAAATGTGCGCAAATGTCTCCAACCTCCAGCTTCCTCAAAACAAAATATAGCTACTTATGTGTAATAAGCTGTTATGTTGGTGAAATGGTGTGTTGTTTTAGATTAGAAAATGTTTCTTGTGTTTTAAAATGAATATATTATGTAGATAAAATTGTGGCCAGCTGGCTGGTACATTATGCGTTTAGGTGTGCATCAAATTATGTTTGGCACGGGGCGCACATCAGTGCTGTCCGTTTAAATAAGAACTGTTGGCAGGGAGTGTCATTAACTCCATATGTACAGTTAGCTACAGTTCTGACCTCTGTCCATCCATGTCGTTGGCTGAACGCACATCTTTAGTTGATGCTTGGTGAGCGGTTTTAATAGGATCCATCCTGGATCATCATGGCGCGGAGTTCGTTGAATGGAGCAGCGTATAATGATGGCACTGCATGCTTGCGATTTCTCTTCGTAGGAAATATAAACGAGGGTTTTTATAATTGATGTAGATTTGTGATTCTGTGTCAACACAGCATGTCATCTTAACATACACATTAACACAAATCTTAATAATATAAATATATATGAATTGAAGAAGCTGTATAAAAGCCGTGTAATTTTAAAATAGCAAATGCTAGCTCTTTATGTTATTCTATTTTGGAACTGCATGTGTCGCTATTCACCATCATCAAATGGTTTGCATTCCCACCCCTTGGTTGTTTAGCCAAACCTGGCCTTTCTTGGCTGTATCAACGTGATTCAGAAGGAGAGGCCCTGTTTGATATAAACCGCGTGAACTATATCGTTTATCTGTTTGTATTATCAACATTTGGATTTTATACTCATCCAGGCCTTGGTTGCTGATAATCTGCGGATTCTGTTTTGGTCCTATCAGAAAATGGAGCACAAAGGATTTGCGTTTGTTTTCGCACTGTTTTTCCTTGCATCGAGTTCATATGGAGACGTAAGCTACTCTTTTCCAGAGGAGATGAAAGGTGGATCTGTAATTGGAAATATAGCCAAGGATCTTGGACTTGATCCGAACCGGTTGTCTGCTCGTAAGGCGCGCATTGACGCCGAGGGTAAACGACGTTATTGCGACATAAATATGAGAACTGGGGACTTGACTGTAAATGACCGAATCGATCGAGAGGAGCTGTGTTCTGAGAAGATAACGTGCCAACTTAAATACGAACTGATGCTTGAGAGTCCGTTAGAACTCCATAGAATTACTCTTCAAATTCAAGATAATAATGACAATATTCCCGTATTCCCAAACGATATAATCAAATTAGAAATTAGGGAGTCTGCTGCGAAAGGATCCCGCTATCGCGTGAACGAGGCGCACGATGCAGATGTGGGGCAAAACGCAGTCCAAACCTACACCTTACAGATAAATGACCATTTTGTGTTGGCTGTGTCCCCCAATGTAGACGGGGGTAAAAATGTTGAGCTAGTGTTAGACAAAGAGCTAGATCGTGAAAAGGAGCAAGAAGTAAAATTAATTCTCACCGCGGCAGACGGCGGGTCTCCACCTCGATCAGGCTCTGTAGAAATACACGTTACGGTGCTAGATGCGAATGATAATTCTCCTCTGTTTAGTCAGCCTGTGTATCGGGTCAGTTTGCCAGAGAACTCTCCTTTAGACACATTAGTTGTTAAAGTGAGCGCTACGGACGCAGACGAAGGACCCAATGGAGACGTGACCTATGGATTTAGCCGTATATCAAATAAGGCAAGAAAAGCTTTTTCATTAGATCCAACTACAGGAGAAATTAAGGTAACAGGGCCAATTGACTTCGAAGATGAGGCACAATATGAACTACGCGTCGAAGCCAAAGACGGGTTTGGCCTCTCCACAGACAGTAAAATAATCATAGAGATATCTGATGTGAACGACAATGCCCCTGTGATTCTTCTGAAAAGTTTAAGTGATCCAGTGTCCGAGAGCGCACCGCCTGGTACTGAGGTGGGCATCATAAATGTGCAGGACAGAGACTCTGAAAATAACAGAAATGTCCGCTGCTCGATACAACACGACGTTCCGTTTAAACTAGTGCCGTCCGTGAAAAAATATTATTCTCTGGTGACAACAAATAATCTGGACCGAGAAACCGTGTCGGCGTACAATATTACAATAACAGCTACTGACGAAGGTACTCCACCCCTGTCGTCCTTTAAATACGTGCAGTTATCAGTAGCCGATGTCAACGACAATCCGCCAAAGTTTGAACACCAGTCCCTTAGTACGCACGTGACGGAAAATAATAAGCCGGGGTCCTCCTTGTGTTCAGTTACAGCGACGGACCCCGATTGGAGGCAGAATGGCACCATAATGTACTCACTTTCTGCTGGTGAGGTCCATGGCTTTCCGGTGTCCTCGTTATTATCCATAAATGGAGACACAGGTGTCATTCATGCTGTTAGATCCTTTGATTACGAGCAGTTCCGAAGTTTTAATGTTCAAGTTGTTGCGCGAGACAACGGCTCTCCTCCCCTAAGCAGTAATGCAACAGTCAGTGTTTTTATATCAGATGAGAATGACAACTCCCCGCAGATATTATATCCAGCCCCGGATGGAAACTCCTTTATGACTGAAATGGTGCCCAAAACTGTACAAGCAAACTCTTTAGTCTCCAAAGTGATCGCAGTTGACGCGGACTCTGGGCAGAACGCATGGCTTTCCTATCACATTATGAAGTCCACCGATCCTGGACTTTTTACAATCAGTCTTCACAGTGGGGAGATAAAGACGCTGAGAGATATCTCTGAATCTGATGTTATGAAACAGACTCTAGTTGTTGCTGTGAAGGATAACGGAAAACCTGCTCTGTCTGCAACCTGCACCATGTATTTACTTATTTCTGATAACCTGGCTGAAGTTCCTGAACTGAAGGACATGTCCTTTGATGAAAGCAATTCGAAGCTCACTTCCTATCTGATCATTGCGCTTGTGTCTGTCTGTACCATTTTCTTTACTTTTATTGTGGTGGCTTTTGCAACCAGATTCTGCCGTAAAAGAAAGCCAAGAATGTTGTTCGACGGCGCTGTTGCTATTCCGAGCGCATATATTTCACCAAATTACGCAGACGTCGAGGGCGCAGGGACTTTGCGCAGTTCATATAATTATGATGGATACCTGACAACGGGTTCGCGCACCAGTGATTTCAAGTTTGTTGGATCTTATAGTGATGCCACCATGCCAGCTGATCAAACTTTGAAAAACTCAACTCTCTCTGTACTTCATGCAGAGAGACCATATCATGATACCATGGTGCCGTCTGAGGTATGCTTTTAAGCCATATTTTCTAAATACGTTTTTGAACATCTACTTCGAGTCACAGCTCTCAATTCAACACATTCATTCATTCCTTGTCCCAAAGTGTCATTGTGTTCCATTTGGAAATAATTTCATGTAGACATACGTGTCAAAAAATGTTGCTGTTATTGTTGTTGTTGTTGTTTGTTCGTTTAGACTCTGGGTGACGCTCTCTAACTTTACTCAATGCTTTATCATCCACATGCCCTCATGCCCTAGATTTGTCAGTTACACGGCGAGGATAAACGGGGAAGGAGGGGGGCAGTATGAGTGTGAGAGAAAGGCAGGGGAACGAGAGCTAGAGAGAGAGAAAGAAAGAAAGAGAGAAAGCGAGAGAGAGCGTGTGTGTGTGTGTGTGTGTGTGTGAGTGAGAGAGAGAGAGAGAGAGAGAGAGACGTTATGGTAGAGAGAGACAGAGAGAGCGAGTGTATGTGTGTGAGTCTCGTGTGCGCCCGCGTTTTGGCGCTGGAGGCGGAGAGAGTTCGTGCTACATAGGCGCAGAGAGAAATTGAAGCTGACAGTAGCAGAGCAGAGTTTGACTCATTCTGTTCGAGATGCAGAGTGGGGCAGGACTGCAAACGATGATTTTCATGCACGATTTATAAAATGTTTATGTAGAAAATAGCAAAGATCTTAAGTTTCTTCAATATTTCGATGTTTGATTCCTTTTGTCGATATGATTCTTCATCAGAATCATTTAGCCGTCGATGGAAAGCGATGCGCAAAACCAGCAATGGTCCTTTATTTTTTCATGTTTATTCCATTTGTCAGTCTAGTGCTCGGTGAAGTCCGTTATTCTATTCCCGAGGAAATGAAGGTCGGTTCCGTTATCGGTAACTTGGCACGGGATTTAGGACTGGACATCGCTGAATTGGTGAAGCGCAAAGCCCGGGTTGTGGCTGAGGGAAGCAGACAGTACTGTGAGTTAAACACAGAAACGGGAGCTTTACTGGTCAGCGAGAGAATGGACCGCGAGGAGCTATGTGCACAGGCGGCTGTTTGTGTCGTTCAGTTTCAACTGCTACTTGAAAACCCGCTCAAAGTGTACAGTCTTATTTTGGAAGTACAAGACATCAACGACAACAGCCCCGTGTTCGCCAATGGAGAGATCGAACTCGAACTAGTCGAGTCGACTATTTTGGGAAGACGGTTCCCATTGGAGAGCGCACGGGACCCCGACATGGGAACCAATACGATTAAGCATTACAGGCTCAGCCAAAATGACTACTTTGCCTTAGAAATGAATAAGCAAGTTAATGCCAATGCCTACCCAGAACTGGTTCTTAAAAAAACACTGGACCGTGAGACCCAATCGGAATATTATTTGACTATTAGTGGGATTGACGGAGGAAATCCACCCCGATCTGGGACTGCTTCGATTCACATTCATGTGCTGGATGCAAACGACAATGTTCCCGTTTTTAGTCAGAGAGTTTACAAAGCGTCTATAGCAGAAAATTCACCTCCAGGCACATTGGTGACGAAAATAAACGCCACAGATCTGGATGACGGTGTTTATGGAGAAGTAACGTATTCGTTCAGTCACGTGTCGGACAAAACTCGAGGGGTTGTTGAAATTGACTCTGTCACGGGCGAGGTGAGGGTTATCGGCTTAATGGATTATGAAGACGTGAATGTCCACGAGCTAGACGTCCAGGCTAAAGATGGCGGTGGTCAGTCCTCTCACTGTAAACTCATTATTGATGTTATTGACTTGAATGACAATTCGCCCGTGATATCTGTAAAATCAGCTTCCTCCTCTGTGCCTGAAGATGCATTACCGGGAACTATGGTTGCATTATTGAACGTGTACGACCAAGACACTGGGACAAGCGGTCGTGTCACTTGCGATATAACAGACAATGTCCCATTTAGACTGGTATCAGAGGTGAAAAATTATTTCATGCTTGTGACAGACGACATTTTGGACAGAGAAACACATGCAGCCTTCAATATTACAATAACTGCTGTGGATTCTGGGTCTCCTCCTTTATATAGCAGTAAAGTCATACCTATAACAGTCTCAGATGTAAATGACAATGCACCTGTTTTTTCCCAAAAATTGTATACTGTGGACATCCCTGAAAACAGGCCTCAAGGCACACCTGTCATCAGAGTCACAGCACAGGACAAGGACTCTGGTTCGAATGCTAAAATTCATTATTCACTACGTCTGGAAGCAGATCCAGTGACTGCTTCTCTTCTCTCAATCAACTCCGAGACAGGGGACATTTTCACCTCCCGTCCCTTTGATTATGAGACGGCGAGTCACTTCCAGATAATTGTCAGCGCACGAGATGCGGGGAGTCCACCTCTGACCAGTACGTGCACAGTCCGGGTTTTTGTCAGTGATCAAAACGACAACGCCCCCGTGATTCTGTATCCTGTCCAGTCCTCCAGCTTCATAGCCGAGGACAGAGTACCGCTGGCAGCCCCCAGAGGTTACCTGGTCACCAAGGTTGTCGCCGTGGACGCCGACGCTGGCCACAACGCCTGGCTCTCCTATCGCATCGTCAAGGCTACTCAGCCCAACCTGTTTTCAGTGGGAGTCCACTGCGGCGAAATAAGGACCCTCCGGCCATTTTTTGAGGATGACGAAATCAAGCAGACCCTGGAGATCTTGGTGGAGGACAACGGCCCAGAGTCTCTGACCGCCACAGCCACTGTGAGCATCGCCATCGGTGATGGCCTGCCTGTTGTGGACGAGCTGTCCGACTTCGGCCCCGATGAGTCAGCCCCAAACGATGACTTAATTTTCTACTTGATCATCGCGCTGGCCTCCGTATCAGGCCTGTTTCTCGTCCTGGTCAGCTCCGTGATCTACGTCAAACTGTGCCGGCGCAGCTTGTACCGGGGCGCCTCGTCCAACCTGCCCGTCTTCCCGCCCACCTACGGCCCGCCTCACTACTCGGACGTCAGCCGCTGGGGCACGCTGGACAACGACTCACGCTACAACTCCTTCCTGACCACTGGCTCCTGGCGCGGCGACTTCCGCTTCAGCTCCGGCTCTGGTGGGCCCATGGACTACGACACGATGACCAAAAGGAGCCTGCCACCCCTGAAAAATGAGTCCCTCGTGCGCCTGACCGCCGAGAACGCAGCCAGTCTCAAGGCCAACCCCCGCCGACTGTCACGGCTGTCGGTGCCACACAAAATCTAGTGCTAGGGGTCAGACCAAAACCCCTCGGCAACACACCAGCACACTGACCAGTTAGAAAAGGTGATATGATTAATATATCACTGCAGAGTAGGCCCCTGTCGAGCTAAAGTGGATTAAAAGGGACAGCACCACCTGTCCTGGTGTATCAGAGTCACTAGTCTGAACTGACTGTGCACACGGATTCATTTGTTTGAGAGCTGTGTAGGCCCTGGTCACAGTTGTGACTGACCAAGAGGTTGTGGAATATATTTTCTTACACCATGGGTTATTTCAAAGGGATGTAATCTGATTTTGTATGGAAAAGTGTAAATGAACACAACACCACATTGCTTCAAACACAACATTTGACATAACTGTTCTTTGGTTTGCTCTTGCACCTAATGGTACTTTTGTGTAGGCCTATTTTCCTTGTCAGTGCATGGGCTGTGTTTTCTTTGAAATCATGTACTGACCGTGCTCTATCTGTGCTTACTTCAGCTTACTTGTTGTATAATATTCTAAGTTAAGTAAGTGTTATACAGTAGCAGAAGCCTTTGTACCGCTTCATTACTGCATTTGTTCTGCTTTGTGTTTGAGTTCTTTGGGTTGGAATGATGTGAAGGCCTGTTTTTTCTTTCTCTTGCTGGGTTTGAGACTGTACATAAGATCTGTCCTGGCTGTGATCACTGCCTCGTGCCCCCTCTGTGTGGGATTAACTGTGGTGTTTTCAAGGCATGTGCCCTCCCTTCATTCTCTCTCTTTCTCTCTCTCTCTTTCTCTCTCTTTCTTTCTCTCTTTTTCTCTCTGTCGCTTTAGCTGTTTTTTCTTTTTTTCATAGCAGCGGTAATGAGTGCTTAACACCACAAACATCTGTGCTCCTTCTATCTGCCAACACGAGGCACAAGCGGGAGGATTAGACAGAGAAATGCTCAGTCTGTGATTCTGGCTTGCTTGCTCATGTTCACACACACACACACACACACACACACAGATACACAGTCACACACACACACACACACACAAACACAATCAAAGATGAGCATTTATACAGTTATGTATTGACTTGCTGTGGTTTTGCACATAATCTATCTCTATATCTCCAATTCCAAGTGTTCTTTCTCTTAATTAATATTTATTCAGCAGGAACTCAAATCTCACAAATGCGCACTTACAACACACACTCTTCTACATGAAGACACCATTCTGTCGAGCCTCTTTAATATTTATACCGCCATGTTTCAACTTGCTGTTGTTGTGCTCTTAATCTATCAGTGTAACAAAGACTTCAACTGTCCTTCTCTTTGGTTGTACATCTTAAGGTTTTTTTTCAGTTATGTGGAACAAGAAGAAATTAGATTGGTTAAGCTAGTTTTTGTTCCTCCACCTCATACTGCCTGTCGATAAACACTTTATTCGACCTATTTTGTTCACTGACTCCACGTTGTTTCTCTCTGTTGAAATAAAAAGCTATTTGTAATGTTATTTTTTTTCTGAGTGGTTTGTGTTTCACTTGACCTCAGTGGATATGTGACATGTGTTTGGGCTTTTTCAGCGCTGCAAGTGTGGAGAGGACAACAGTCCCTCTAGCTCCCCGTTTCTCTCACTTGGCTGAAGCCAACTAAAATCACTTGAAGCGGTGAAATTGCTCGGAAAGCATGCTGATGTGTCCTCACTGTTCACTCGCCTTCGTAAACACGCTGACATATTTAAGCTCATCATGGATGCCTATGGAGTGTAATCCTATCACAGTTACCTTTTCATCTATGCAGCGATCATTACAATATAAAGAGGGGCCTAATTTAAAATGTCTGTTCACAATACTGATATCCATAGACATTAATACAGGCTGTGGGTTAGGCATACATGATACACTCTCTGTTCATCTGCTCAGAAGGCCAGGTGGGGGTGCAGGTGTGTTCAAGCCCTCCAAAAGCAATGACTGACCAAGAGAGCCTTTGAGTTTACAGAGAAAGATGTGGATAACTTCAGTCGTGCTGCCAGATCAGTTAAGGTCTTGTATTACAATGTACTGGAAAACGTAGCAATTCTTTGGTGAAACACAACATAGTCATATCAGGACAGTACCTGGGTTATTTAGGGTTGAGAAAAAGGGGCTTTGCACTCATGCGTTTACTTACTTTCATGTTCACCTTTAATCTCCTTCCATGGGCATAAATGAAAAACAAAATCCCTCTGACCAAAACTGTTTAGCTCAGGATTTGTTTTTCAGCACTAAAGCTCTATGCAGCACGGGCTATGTTTGGAGACTTTAGATGTTCAACACTTGCTTTATTACAAAGCTGATACTATCAGATGTGTTCTAGGCCATGGGCAACATGCTTATATGATGACATACTCACCTACAAATGTAAATGCACTGAAATCCACACCTTTTACATTAATGTTAATGTCACTCTAAGAAAATAATTTATCAATGAAACATTTCATGATTTGGTGGTTTAAATGAAAATATGTCACTTTCTCGTCCATGCATGACCATGCAAAATCTAGTGACAAAAAGACTATTATTTCTGAAATCAGTTCACTCATTTCACAAAATGTGGCTCTCAGACTAATGGGAATATCATACGTCAGTGAGGCCTGTGCAGTCATGGCATCTGGCACGCAGGTAAGAGGAGCCCCATGTCTTTTTGGGGCTTTGTACTTGACCTCCTTCATCATGTAGGACAAGGGTTTTTTATAAGAGGATGGATGGATAGTGTGTGAATTGTGTTATAATTGAATGGTGATAACTGACCACTCCTAACAGGCTTCACTGTAATCACTGTAACCACTGTAATAATGGCCTCCTTCACTACTGTAGAGAGTGCTGCCGAGTCGTGCATGTCTGAGAAAAAATGTATTTATTGACAAGCATAAGCTACTGTGTGCTTTTAAGGGTAAGAGAATGCACATGTCTGGCTGTGTGCTTTTGAAGGTAAGAGAATGCATATGAGCTACTGTGTGCTTTTGAGGGTAAGAGAATGCACATGTCTGGCTGTGATGTGTGTGCGCCTCGGCCCCTGCAGAGGTGCATGCTGACTGATGTCGAGTGGCTGTATCAGTATGCTAATGTCAGGATGACAACAGGGAGGTGAATTGTCCGTGTATTGCTTCCCTTCTGCTATCTCATGTGCATGGTTCACTATCCTCAGCTTCTGCAGAGCAATCACTCACATATTCTAGCAGAAATGCGTCTCAATTTGCCTTTTGACATTACTGTGGAAATACCACACAATGGTTGTGGTCTAGTCTGCTGTTGATGTTCCTCTTGTGTGCGTGTACACAGCAGAGTCCCAAGAGCTGTGCCATAGATTACTGCTTTGGTGGTGTGCTTGAGTCACAGTGAGTCTCTGTATCCAGGCCAGCCACTGTATGCTAATTCCCATGTTAACCCATGTGTGGTTAAATAATGGCTGTAGGCAGGCCTACTTTTGGTCGGAAGAGCTGTCATGATGAGGGAAAAAATAGCAGTACAAACACAGATTCATGCTGCTATTGCAGCTCATGCCTTGTTTACTGTTATTGTGGTAGTATGGTTATGGTTATAGTTACGCTTTTGTCCAAAACGATGTATGATTATGTATTGTAGTATGTTTGGGAAAGGTTGTTTCTTTACCTGTACATGTCTAAATTATTATTATTCTGATGAAAGGGTTTTAAACTATAACACCGTACATCTGTGCAGTCTCCTACCATGTCATTATTTGTTTTACTGCAGTGTATGATGCTCATGTCATCTCATCTGATGTGTCAGGACACAGTGATGATGCATTCCATTATGATGTCATGGCCTCTTTATTATTAGAATAAAATGTTTCCATGGTTTTACTAATGTTGTCTTTCCCCCTCTCTCTTTCTCTCCTTCACCTGGCCCTGAATGGACATCTATCATGCCCTTTCATTGGATAAAGGTAAGAGACATTTAATTATCAATCAATCTACCTCTATCTACCTACCTCACTACCTGTCCATCAATCCATTGTAATGCCTAGCTATGTACACATACACTGTATTCAAACATTACCAAATGATATGTGAAAGCTTTACTTGCCTTTCAGGACAGGCAGTAGAGTTGCACTGAGCTATACAAAACACTGGCCTTGTTACCATGTCATACTCCATCTTGTGGCGATATGTGAAAAAGACACAGCGATTGAGCACGGGAGGGATAAACAGAGCGTGAGACAGTGACACATGCCTTTGCACATGCCTTTGAGAGTGTGTGTGTGTGTGTGTGTCTCTCTCTCTCTCTCTCTCTCTCTCTCCCCCCCCTCCCTGTTTGTGTGTGTGAGTGAGTGTGTGTGTGCGTGCATGTCTTGCCTTTGAAACAGTCACAGGGGGTAACGGGTCAGTGTCTGCACGTGCACATTGACCAGCATCGAACGGGCCCAGTTTCAGCCTTGTTCAAATCCACCAGGCCACCTTGTTGTGCAGAGACAGAGGCACTGCTAAATAATGTACAGTCATCACACTGGGTGCATCAGCTTGAGGCCCCTCAAATGCAAATGCTGCTGAGACTGAGACTCTGAGGCTGAGCCCCCACCCCTCTGTGTTCTACACTGCAGCAGAAAAGGGTGCTGCACAAGCACCACTGTCATTAATGTGCTCTCATTCTAAATACATGTGAAATACGGTAAAATAGGCCCAAAGTACTCTTAGTCCTCTAGTCATTTTATTGACAGATGCAGATGTAATTCTTAGCTAAGGTCTCCTCTGCACTTTAGCTTGAATGTTATACTCTAGCTGTAAGTCGCTTTGGATAAAAGTGTCTGCTACATGAATATATGTAAATGTAGAGGTGGGCAAGAGCGAGAAAGAGGTAAATTAATAAATAATAAATAAACAAACAGGCTAACTTTTTGATACAAAGTAGATTTTTGTAGGCAAAGTTTGTCAATATTGAGCACTGCACAATTGTAGCAGTAAAGAATATAAAATTGAATGTAGGCCTGGTATTTAGAGTGGTTTGTAGGGGCAATCTGAAATGTGAGATGCTTGTGTTGCGCAGCTCTGCACCCTTGCAGGCCAGTGGCGCATGAGTGGAGCATGGGCATATTTTGCTTGATTGTGCACACCTGAGACTGTGTGGGTAAAAGTGGTGTTATTTGCCTCCAGAGGGGGAGAGGCTTGCATTCTCACCACGACCTCACCATGCCTTCCTTTGTGCTTGCTTTGATATTCATCCCCTAAATTTCAAGTTAAATTATTAATCAACTGAAATTACAACTCTATTTTTAGTCTGTCCTCTTGTAGCCATGACATGAACATAACTTTGCTGTTTTTCTGTATTGTATTTGGTGGTTATCCTAGGTAGCTCGGTGGCTTTGATCCACTGAATGGGTGAATGGAAGTTAGTGGACTTTATCTTTGGTCTGCTGCCTGCTGACCAGTTAAGCAAAGCTGGCTCAAGCTCGGTAGATCACACCTAGTGGTTGTTATTTTTAGGAAAGGTTGAGAGGTGCTTACACCTAAACCAGTGATACTGAGAAGAGTCTCAATCTGGCCTAAACAATATAATTGCAGTCCCTTAAAAAATAAAAATCACACTACTTTAAATATCTGCAGTTTTAGAGGAATTATTTGCAGTTCATATGCAGAAAATGAAATATTCTGGACATGAAAAATAAATGACTATAAATCAATAAATCTAATAACTGCAGTTATTTTTGGAATGGGTTACTTTGGAGTGACTTTTGTATAGGTGACCCTTTTGATTTTTGGCTGGTGTGCTCCGCATTTTTATAGACCTGTATCTTGTCCTTTGAGTTTTCACTTGTATCGGCATTGTGTTTGATCGTTGTCCAGGTGACTTTCACAAGTTTCTTTGTAGGGCCTCCCACTGCTGTGGCATATGCGGCATTTTCCCTCCCCCTAGATTCTTAAGTTGAATTATTCATTTAGTGAAATATCACCCCTGTTCTTGCCAGTTTTGTAGATCAGCATTCATGTCTGCTTAGCCTGAAGTGTTCATGGGGTGAACGTCTTGTGTGCTGTGACCTTTAGTGTTGTGGAGACATCAGCCTGCTCTCAGTGGATCATTTGTGGCTGTTGCTAGGCAGAGTAAAAGCAGTAACTATGTTTGTGTGGTAGTGAGCCTAGCGAGTCATGATCAGTATGTTATGGGTATGTGTCTTACCACTTTTGATTGGCCACTGGTCTAGAGCTTATGCTTCACTGAATTTTGAAAATGTTCATAACTTGCTGTGATATAGGGCTGCTGTGTGTGTCTGTAAGTGTGGAAGATCAAAGGCTGCCTGGGACTGCAGAGGGGCTTTGTAGTCCTTTTTAAGGCTGCTAGAGGAACCCTTTTAAGTTGGGGAGTGTGACGCCCTCTACGCCCCCACTGACCATACAGTGGCAGGGCTACTGCCTTAGGGTGATGCACGCATGGGCATAACTGGGTTCATTGTGCACACCTGAGACTGTGTGGATAAAAGTGGTGCTGTTTGCCTCCAGAGGGGGAGAGGCTTGCATTCTCACCACACTTGAGGCTCGAGTTCACCATGCCCTCCTTTGTGCTTGCTTTGATATTCATCCCCTAAATTCATTTAATTTAAGTTAAATAATTTACTGAAATAAAAGCTGTTGTCTGTCTCAATTTGATGTTGTGGCCCAAGAGCCGGGGCTGTAACACTCGTGATGAATAACTCAGTTCAACTCGGCTCAGCTGTACTCAAAGCATTTCCTTCTGATAGCAAAATTTAGGTCACTGTTCTTATGAGATGGCATACTGAAATTACATTTGCAGCATAATCCAAAGTCCCAAGGAGTGTGTGCGTGTGTGTGCGCGCACATGTGTATGAGTATGTGAGAGAGAGGGAGAAAGGGAGGGAGAGATAAGAGAGTGATTGGGGTGAAGAGTCAGGGGTATATGGAGAAAAGCATGTGTGCATGTGCGTGTGCACGTGCGCGCCCATGCGTGCCTGTGTGTGCGTACATGTGTGTGTCTGTGGTAGTAGTCTGGTGTAAACATTATATTCAAAATTATTTTGTGCCTTTGTGAGCAATACATGTTCCATTTAAGGCCCACAATGTGTGTTTATGTATTTCGCTCCTAACACTAATAGGCTAATATTTCCGTTCTTAATACAGTTATCTTCAGCGGCAGACGAGGGGCAGAAGGCACAGTGTAAATGGTGCCGTTTCGCCGACTGACTCACAGCGGTGCTATTGCACAAGTAGTCTATTATATGACTGAACAAAACATAACTTTGCATGATTAGATATTGTTACTGTAAGACATCATGATACCTACGGTTTGACGGATTTCTGCAGGCGCGGGATTGTAGACTACTAAAGCAAGTCTATTCTTTCTGTATACACCATGTCAGGTTTCCTCGTTCGCTGTCCATTTTCAACGTGGTGCTGAAAATGAGTAAGAGGGATCAGTATGTTTTAGTAAAAACCTACTTCCATTGATCAACATCAACGCCAACAACAACAACAATGCAGATAGTAGGCTAATAATAATGACGACAACAACAACAACAATAATAATAATAATAATAATAATAATAATAATAACCATAACCATAACAATAATAATATATGTACATTTGATAATCTGTGTTATTTTATTATACCGCTCTAGTCATCCGTAAAAGATCACTCAGATTCTAGTTTTAGACTCTAAGGGCCGCTGTTGATCAGTAAAACGTTTGCGGTCCTGCGTTAAGTCTTGGCCCTCCTCTGCACAACACCCTGACACAGTAAAAAAGGCAAGCCTACAGTACACAATGCTGTGGAAGGACATAGAATAACGGTCGGGTATTTTTTTTCTGTATCGCCAGCCATTCTGTGGATATTACAGGTCGTTCAATGAATCATGAAATTGAAGCTTTTGTCAAACATCTGTGGATAAATTCTGGAGAAAATATGTCTTTCAAAGTGTATCCTTCAAGAAAATGCAATGGTGGATGTGCGCAGTTCAGAATACAATGGCAAGTACTTATTGTCCTCATGTGGCTTAGTAATTTCGCTGTCGGACAAATTCGTTATTCGATTCCAGAAGAAATGAAGAAGGGTTCACTGATAGGTAATGTAGCACAGGATCTTGGACTTGATGTGAAAAGGCTTCGGACGGGTCGAGCTCGTATTGTGACCGGGGAAAGTATCCAGTACACAGAGCTTAATGCAGACAAAGGGATTCTAGTTGTGAGTGAGAGAATAGACCGGGAGCAGCTATGTGGCGATATTACTCCCTGCAGCTTCAGTTTCGAGATCATCCTAGAGAATCCTATAGAACTGCATCAAATTACCGTCGAAATTCTGGATATAAATGATAATGCTCCAGTATTTCGGAAAAATGCGATGAGTTTTGAAATTAGCGAATCGGCAACACTCGGCTCGAGTTTTGTTTTAGAGAGTGCTGATGATCCTGATGTCGGAGTCAACGCCCTTCAAAATTATGTCCTGACTCAAAATGCTCATTTCATATTGAAACAGCATTCGAATCCGGATGGCAGTAAATACGCTGAAATGATTCTCCAGAAAGCATTAGACAGAGAAAAGTATCCTCGGCTGTCATTAAAACTGATCGCCGTAGATGGAGGAGATCCACAGAAGTCTGGCACGGTGAGCATCGATGTCATTGTTTTAGATGCGAATGACAATGCTCCTGTTTTTAACCAGACTATTTACAGGGCTAGTGTAAAGGAAAATGCACCTAAAGGCAGCTACATAGCAACTGTCAATGCAAGTGACGCTGATAGTGGCTCGAATGGCATTATATCATACTCGTTTTCGAATCTAAAGGAGCATCTAGTAAATATATTCCATATGGATGGAACAACTGGTGTAATATCAGTTGCAGGAAATATTGATTTTGAAAAAGATAAGAGATATGAGATGAGAGTCCAAGCGAAGGATCAGGGTGGCTTGTCCGGGACTAGCAAAGTAATAATTGAAGTCATGGACGTTAATGATAATGTACCTGTTATAAATGTCATGTCATTCTCGAGCCCCGTTTCTGAAGATTCGCCACCGGGCACAACAATAGCTGTGATTAACGTCAAAGACTCTGACTCGGGACAAAATGGTCAGGTGACCTGTTCTATTGACAAACATTTGCCTTTCAGGGTAGAGTCCTCCCTCGCAAACTATTATACGGTGATAACTGAATCTGCATTTGATCGAGAGGTATTGCCTGAATACAACATAACAATAACTGCCACCGATTCTGGTTCACCTTCTCTTTCAAGTGTCACCACTTTGTGTCTGAAGGTGTCAGATGTCAATGACAACGCTCCAGTTTTTGATCGCGCTACCTACTCTGCTTATGTACCCGAAAATAATTCACCGGGCACATCAATATTCAGGGTCAAAGCTGTGGACCCGGACTCCGGTCAAAATGCTAGGATATCATATTTGTTAACGGAGACAAGGGTAGGAGAGGGTTTGGCATCTTCATATATCTCCATTGACGCAAACACTGGCGTTATTACCACCGTGCGCTCTTTTGATTACGAACAAATCAAACAGTTGTCATTTACTGTAAGTGCCCAGGATGGTGGCTCCCCTCCATTACGCAGCAATGCAACAGTGAGGATTCACATCCAAGATCAGAATGACAATGCGCCTCAGATTCTCTACCCGTTACAGAACGGTGGCTCTATTATGGCGGAAATTGTGCCTCGTTCAGCAGATGTGGGTTATCTCGTCACCAAAGTGGTGGCTGTTGATGTCGACTCAGGACAGAATGCGTGGCTTACATATAGATTTCAGAAGGCGACCGACAGGGCGTTGTTCGAAGTTGGCACACAAAATGGAGAAGTAAGGACTATACGACAGACCACTGATAAAGATGTTGTGAAGCAAAAACTCACAGTTGTAGTGGAGGACAACGGACAGCCCTCTCGCTCAGCTACAGTCAATCTTAACGTAGCAGTGGCAGACAGTTTCCCAGAGATTCTTTCGGAGTTCACTGACTTGACACCTGACAAGGAATACAATGACAATTTGACATTTTATCTAGTCCTTGCTTTGGCTGTAGTTTCGTTTCTCTTTGTAACATCATTGGTTGCCATCATATCCGTGAAGATTTACCGATGGAGGCAGTCTAACACGTACTATCAGCCAAGCCTTCCGGTTATTCCATATTATCCACCTAATTACGCGGACAGTGGAGGTGCAGGAACTCTTCACCGAGTTTACAATTACGAATTGTACAACACGACAGACTCTAGAAAGAGTGATTACAAATTCTCTGGACCATGTGGTCAAAATGTTCTTGTTGTGGACCCAAGTGCCGCCAGAACGATGAGGCGTGTGGACAGCGAAAAGAACATTCTGGATGAGCCCGATTCGCCCATGGAGGTATGTAGTCATTTAATGACAATACAAAACCGCCACACACATCTCATTTCATACATAAATAATTTGTTGATCAGAAATATGCACAGGTGTTCATACTAAGTCCATTACGCATTGCATTATCTTGCAATATTATCTTCGTATGAGCAAAAATGCTCCTGGTTAGTTGACTGATCACGTTTGTACATTGCATGTTATTGCGTGTATCACGGCCGCATTTTGGTCATTCAGACTGAGGGTTGCAGATTTCTTTTTACTTGCTGCTCCTGAGTTTGGACTCTGAGCGCCGCTGTTGATCAGCGAAAAAAATCTCAGTCGTTTCACTGTTTATCATGTCAAGGCCCCTCCCTGCTTTATACAGATAGACGACGCTCTCTTTCTGCGTTTTAGATTTAAGAGAGGGAATACATGGTACTGGATGTTCACGGCACTCGGCAAAACACGTCTAACGTTTCTAATTACTCCTGGTGAGGACTTGTTTTCCTAACACATTGAATTCCTTCTGAACCTCGGAATAAATAGGTTGCATTGGCTGGTCTTCATTTCACTGGATTATGGCTGTTTTGGGGGAGTATGGCGCAAAGCGGTTTGCTCTGCAGTGGCAAGTACTTTTTCTGATATGCTTTATTCTGCGTGTATCTGGGCAAATCCGATATTCTATTCCAGAGGAAATGAAGAAAGGCTCACTGATAGGTAATGTTGCGCAGGACCTGGGACTTGATTTACAAAGGCTCCGTGCGGGGAGAGCTCGCATAGTTACCGGAGAGAGCATTCAGTACGCAGAGCTTAAAACAGACAAAGGGATACTCGTTGTTAGTGAGAGAATAGACCGCGAGCAGTTGTGCGGCGATATTACACCATGTAGCTTCAGCTTTGAGATTATTCTGGAAAATCCAATGGAATTGCATCCTGTAACTGTAGAAATTCTAGATGAAAATGATAATGCACCTACATTTCAAAATAGAGACTTGGTATTTGAAATCAGTGAATCGGCAACTCAAGGCTCTCGCTTTGTACTGGAGAGTGCTTATGATCCGGACGTTGGAGTCAATGCTTTACAACATTATATCCTAACACCTAATGATAATTTTATTTTAAAGCAGCATTCAAATCCTGACGGGAGTAAATATGCGGAGATGGTGCTTCAGAAATCGTTAGATAGAGAAGATCATCCTCGTCTCTCCCTGAAGCTTATTGCAGTAGATGGTGGCAATCCCCAGAAATCCGGTACGGTAAATATAGATGTGACCATACTGGATGCAAATGATAACGCACCAGTCTTTAACCAAACAGTCTATAGGGCCTCTATAATAGAAAATGCGCCAAAGGGCACATATATCACCACTGTGAATGCCACCGATAAGGACAGTGGTTCAAATGGCCTTGTTACTTACTATTTTTCTAAACTTAAGAGTAACATAGAAGATATATTTAATATTGATAAAGACACCGGCCGCATAACCGTGGTGGGTCCAATAGACCATGAAAGAGACACCAAATATGAAATAAGAATTGAAGCCAAAGACCAAGGTGGTCTCACTGATTCTAGTAAAGTAATCATTGATGTAAATGATGTCAATGACAATGCCCCAGTCATAAATGTTATGTCGTTTTCGAGCACAGTCTCTGAAAATTTACCACCAGATACAACTGTTGGTATTATTAATGTTAAAGACTTGGACTCTGCTGATAATGGCAAAGTGAGCTGTGCGCTCGACGAAAGCCTTCCTTTTAAGATAAAGTCAACGGTGAGAAATTATTATACGCTGGTAACTGATGCAGTTTTAGATCGCGAAAAAGTGTCGAATTACAATATTACAGTTATCGCTACTGACGCGGGAAAACCTCCACTGTCTAGTAAAAATACTTTTAGTCTTAAAATTACCGATGTTAACGACAATTCACCAATATTTCCAGAAAGGTCCTACATTGCACATGTGCCAGAGAACAACGCCCCTGGACTTTCCATATTTACAGCCAAAGCACATGACGCTGATGAAAATCAAAACGCTAGGATTTCATACATTCTTGAAGAAACTGATATGAATGGGGCCCCAGCATCATCTTACGTTTCCATAAATGCAGAGAGCGGCGTGATTCATGCTGTGCGCTCGTTTGATTTCGAACAAATTAAACAATTCAAAGTCACTATTAAAGCACAAGACGGAGGCTCCCCCCCACTGAGCAGCAATATGACCGTTAATATTTTCATTCAGGACCTGAATGATAACTCGCCCCAGATCCTGTATCCAATTCAGACCAGCGGTTCTCTGATAGCTGAGATGGTGCCTCGTTCAGCAGAGGTGGGCTATCTCGTTACTAAAGTAGTGGCTGTTGATGTGGATTCGGGGCAAAATGCTTGGCTGTCATATAGACTGCACAAAGACTCAGACAGGCCACTGTTTGAGGTTGGCGCACAGAATGGAGAAATACGAAGTATACGCCAAGTCACTGATAAAGATGCTGTGAAACAGAAACTCACCGTTATAGTAGAGGACAACGGACAGCCTTCTCGCTCAGCGTCAGTCAGTGTTAACGTGGTGGTGGCGGACAGTTTCCCTGAAGTGCTGTCCGAGTTCACTGACTTTACGCACGATAAGGAATACAACGAGGAGCTGACTTTTTACTTAGTCTTGGCCTTGGCTGTAGTGTCATTTCTTTTTGTAACATCATTGGTAGCGATCATAGCAGTAAAAGTTTACCGATGGAGGCAATCTCGGATGTACTTCAAATCTAATCTTCCCGTTATTCCATACTATCCCCCGCGTTATGCAGACGCTGGGGGTGCGGGAACTCTTCAACACGTGTACAATTACGAGGTATACAAAACGACTGATTCTAGGAAGAGTGACTGTCAGTTCGCCAGACCTGCAGCTCAAAGCGTGCTTGTGATGGATCCTTTTTCTATGAGCACTATGCAGCGTGTCCAAAGTGAGAAAAACATCCTCGACGAGCCCGATTCCCCTTTGAAGGTGAGTTTACTATTGTATTCTTCTGATGCCGTTTTGGCAGTCATATTACAATAAGTGGATATAAATTGTGAAATATGGATATGTTTTATGGGAGGTGCATTGCAGGTGCATTTTATGATCCACTGACCCAAGTTCTATTGTGGAGTGACATTTTTATAAGATGCTGTATTACCACTTTCAGTTTAACTGCAAAAGGCCAGTGGAGTTTTCAGCACCACTGACGCGGACAGCGAAACGCGCTGTGTCTCATGGCAAATTCAGTGATATTACATTCAAATTCCGCTGCTATAGGCCAACTTTAACTGCATACATATTCCTTAAGACTGAGTTATTTACTTTGGTGGTTGTGTTTGATTAGGTTATATTGCATTGCGTTGACTAGCGGTCTGACATTCATGGTTTGGACTCTAAGTGCCGCTGTTGAACAAGGAAAGTTGATTCGTCATGTTTTGTCTGTCAGCTTATGTGTTGCTCCTCCTTGACTCTCGAATAGAATGAGACCATTTTGCTTCATAAAAGGTGGGGCCAGCTACAGATGGACATGTTTTGTATCTTCTGCTGTCGAAACTGAATGGACACATTGCGCACTAAGTAAATCTTAATTTCTTACGGATATTCTACAAACGTTGCGGATTTAAGGAGCGGTTGTATTTCGTTGGATATTGGAGTATAATGTTTGGAAAGGGTTCAATACAGTGTACGAGTGTCGGGACTTCAGGATGGCCACTACATTGGCAAGTACTGTTTGGTATTTTGTTCTTATCTCATGTTACAAATGGACAGATCCGATATTCTATTCCGGAGGAGATGAAGAAAGGGTCGCTAATCGGTAATGTGGCACAAGACCTTGGGCTCGATTTGAGAAGACTTCGGGAAGGTCGAGCTCGTATCGTCAGTGGGGAAAGCATTCAGTACACAGAGCTGAAAACAGACAAAGGAATACTCGTTGTAAATGAAAGAATAGACCGGGAGCAGTTGTGCGGCGACATTACGCCATGCAGCATCAGCTTCGAAATCATTCTAGAGAATCCGATGGAACTACATCGTGTTATTATCGAAATCCTCGACGTTAATGACCATTCCCCTACCTTCCAGAACGCAAATTTAAAATTCGAGATCAGTGAGTCGGCCACTCTTGGTTCGCGGTTTGTATTGGAAAGTGCAGACGATCCAGACGTGGGCGTGAATGCATTACAGAAATACATCTTAACAGAAAACAATCATTTTGTCATAAAAGAACATGCGAACCCAGATGGCAGTAAATATGCCGAGATGGTTCTTCAAAATGCCTTAGATCGAGAAAAGCATCCTCATCTGTCTCTAAAGCTGATTGCTGTGGATGGGGGAAACCCGCAGAGGTCTGGGACGGTCAGTATAGACATTACTGTGTTGGATGTGAATGATAATGCGCCTGTATTTAACCAAACCATATACAGGGGCTTTGTAATGGAAAACTCACCAAAAGGGACCTACGTTACAACCGTTAATGCATCAGACGCTGATAGTGGGTTGAATGGTCAAATAACATATTATTTTTCAAAGGTTAGAGGAAATGTTGCGGACATTTTCCGTATTGACGAGAATACAGGAGCTGTGTCTGTTTTTGGCCAGATAGATTATGAGAAGGACAAGCGATATGAAATACGAGTAGAGGCGAAAGATCAAGGCGGACTCACCGATTCTAGCAAAGTTGTCATTGAGGTAATTGATGTTAATGACAATCAGCCGATAATCAATGTCATGTCTTTTTCGAACAGCTTGTCTGAAGATGCGCCACCAGGTACCACTATTGCGATATTGAATGTCAAAGATTTAGACTCTGAGAAAAATGGCCTCATTACGTGTTCCATAAATAATAAAATGCCATTTAAAATTGAGTCATCCCTGTCGAATTATTATAATTTGATAACTGATGCGCACTTTGATCGAGAGACTGTACAAGAATACAACATAACCGTAACTGCAACCGACTCTGGTGCTCCGCCACTGTCATGCTCTACAAATCTACTTCTTAAAGTGTCAGACATTAATGATAACGCACCTGTTTTCGAAAGAAGCCGTTATACGGCTTATGTAACCGAGAATAACTCACCTGGTGTGTCTATATTTAATGTATTCGCAAAGGATTTAGACTGGAATCAAAACGCAAGAATATCGTATTTTTTAGAAGAAACACAAATCAGTGCATCCCCACTTTCATCCTATTTCTCAATCAACTCTGAGACGGGTGTTCTCCATGCAGTTCGGTCATTTGATTATGAACAAATCAAGCAGCTCACTTTTGTTGTGAAAGCGCAGGATGGAGGCTCTCCTCCATTAAGTAGTAATGCTACTGTACAAATCTTAATCCGGGACCAAAATGACAACGCGCCTCAGATTTTGTACCCAGTGCAAACTGGTGGTTCAGTGGTGGCAGAGATTGTGCCTCGTTCAACAGATGTAGGCTATCTCGTCACTAAAGTAGTTGCTGTTGATGTGGACTCCGGACAGAATGCCTGGCTCTCTTATAAACTGCTAAAAGCAACAGACAGGGCGCTGTTTGAAGTGGGCGCTCAGAATGGAGAAATAAGAACTATCAGACAGGTCACCGATAAAGATCCCGTTAAACAGAAGCTCACGGTTGTAGTGGAGGACAATGGGCAGCCAGCACGTTCAGCTACAGTCAATGTGAACGTGGCTTTGGCCGACAGCTTTCCTGAAGTGCTCTCGGAGTTCACTGATTTTCAGCAGGACAAGGAGTACAACGACAACCTGACTTTTTATCTAGTATTAGCCTTGGCTGTGGTTTCATTCCTTTTTATAACGTCTCTTGTGGCCATTATATCGGTGAAAGTGTATAGATGGAGGCAGTCAAGGACGTACTATCAATCCAGTCTCCCGGTCATTCCATACTATCCACCGCGTTACGCAGACGGCACAGGAACTCTCCAACACGTGTACAATTATGACGTATACAGGACTACTGATTCTAGAAAAAGTGACTTTAAGTTCGGCAGACCCGATAGTCAAAATGTGTTGATAATGGACCCCAATGCTACTGCAACTATGCAGCGGGTTTACAGCGAGAAAAACATCCTGGATGAGCCTGATTCACCAGAGGAGGTGAGTAATGCTGTTTTATGGACAACTCTTTGCTGTTTACATATTCGAATACTGATTTTTGTCATGTTTGTCATGGCCGATGACTTTTCGGTGATATTGCTGTGATGTGAAAAAAGTAGCGGGCTATGGTAACCTAACCGCTCTCTGGGTAAATCATGACATTAAGAAATAAATCTTGAAAGTTTAACATGTCATTTCTGTGTACTCATAGTTACACATATTGGACTCTAAGTGCCGCTGTTGACTTGAAGAAATCACTTCAGTGAGGTAATGGGTAAGGCAGTGTCTTGTGGATGACGTTGTTTGCTACATAGTCATTTGAGGACTCTGTCGCCATGATAGGAGCGTATGTATTCTTCTCCAAGTACGTTTTATGATTTTTGGGGTGTTTTATAAAATAGACTACCTTTGTGTCGCCGCCGTGCCTTAGGCTACAAGGTGGATTACAATGTTCTTCAAAGCCTTTGTTGGTCAGAGGAGACGTGGATTTCCAATGAGGGAAAAGCTGCTGGTCATAATTCTCCTTTGTGCCGTGCATGGGGGCTTTGGACAGATACGGTATTCGATACCCGAGGAAATGAAAAAGGGATCGTTTGTTGGAAACCTGGCGGAGGATTTGGGTTTGGATGTACGGAGAATGAGATCGGGCGGCGCTCGCATTGTTGGCAGCGAAAACAGCGAGTTCATCACGCTGGATTCAGACAAAGGCACTCTGGTTGTTGGAGAGAGGATAGATAGAGAGCAGTTATGCAGACAAACGTCGCCTTGCAGCTTGAATCTGGAAATAATTATGTTGAATCCCATGCAGTTGCACAGTGTTATTGTTGAAATACTAGATGTGAACGACAATGCCCCATTCTTCACGGAAAAAGAGATCAAACTTGAAATATCTGAATCGACTCCATTGGGTACACCCGTAATACAAGAGAGTGCTGTCGATCCTGATGTGGGTACTAATGCTCTCCGAGGTTATACCGTGCATCCCACCGACAAGTTTAATGTTAAAGTGCAGGATAGTCCTGACGGAAATAAATATGCTGAGGTTTACCTACAGGGACCCCTAGATCGAGAGAAGGAAGACCAGCTGCTTCTCACTCTTACTGCTTTTGATGGTGGAGACCCACAAAGGTCCGGCATTATTAAAATACATATTACGGTTTTGGATGCTAACGATAATGCGCCTATATTCATACAACCAGTATTCAAAGCAACGGTTACTGAAAATTCACCCAAAGGCGCAGTGGTTACTACGGTAAGTGCTACCGACGCAGATGCTGGCACAAACAGTCACATTACTTACCATTTTTCTCGTATGTCAGCTGATGTCGCAGGAATATTTGCTATAGACGAGACTACAGGCGAAATACGTGTCGATGGCCCCATAGATTATGAAAAGAACAAGTATTATGAATTCGGCATTCAAGCAAAGGATCAGGGTGGATTAATAGCCTCCGGTAAAGTAGCTATTGATATTGTCGATGTAAATGACAACCCCCCTTTAATAACCCTTACGTCATTTTCCAAGAGTTTATCAGAAGATTCAGAAATTGGCACCACTGTAGCAATCATAAGTGTGAAAGATATAGATTCGTCTAAAAATGGGAAGGTAGACTGCTCTATTAATCCAAATATACCATTTGCTGTACAGTCATCCTTGAAAAACTATTACACTCTTGTAACCAACAGTGATTTGAACAGGGAGCTACAGGCTGAGTACAATATAACATTCACCGCTGTGGATGAAGGGACACCGCCTCTGTATGCCACTAAAACAGTAACACTAAAAATAACAGACGTTAATGACAATCCACCTCTATTTGAAAAATCACTGTATTCAGCTCATCTGATGGAAAATAACTCTCCGGGGTTGTCTATATTTTCTGTGAAAGCGATAGATTTGGACTCAAATCAGAATGCAAGAATCTCTTATCTGCTCATAGATTCTCAGTTCAATGGTAACCCTGTGTCTTCGTATATTTCTGTTAACTCTGAAAGTGGTGTAATTCATGCCGTTCGCTCGTTGGATTTTGAACAAATTAATTCCGTTAAATTTTGCATTAGTGCGCAAGATGGAGGTTCTCCACCATTAAGCAGTAACACTACAGTAATCATAAACATTCTGGATCAGAATGACAATGCCCCCCAGATTCTTTACCCTGTACAGAGTAGTAGCATGCTGGTTGGTGAAGTCATACCTCGCTCAGCTGATGTGGGCTATCTCGTCACTAAAGTGGTGGCTGTCGATGTAGACTCTGGACAGAATGCCTGGCTCTCATATAAATTTCTAAAAATGACAGAAAGGGCACTATTTGAAGTTGGTACACAGAATGGAGAAATACGAACTATTCGCCAAGTCACCGATAAAGATGCTGTGAAACAAAAGCTCACTGTTGTAGTGGAGGACAACGGACAGCCCCCTCGCTCTGCAACAGTCAGTGTCAATGTGATGGTGGCGGACAGCTTCCCTGAAGTGCTCTCGGAATTCAACGACTACTCACAGGATACGGATTACAACGACAACTTGACATTTTATCTCATTTTGGCTTTAGCTGTCGTCTCGTTTCTTTTTATTGTATCTCTCGTCGCCATTATATCTGTTAAAATCTACAGATGGAGACAGTCTCGTTTGTATTATCAATCCAAGCTCCCTGTTATCCCATATTATCCTCCGCGTTATGCAGACGCTGGAGCTACAGGGACATTACAGCACGTCTATAACTATGAGGTTTACAGGACCATGGACTCCAGAAAAAGTGACTGTCAGTTCGCTAGACCCGAAAGTCAGAACGTTTTAATTTTAGACCAAAGCTCTGCTGGGACGCTACAGAGAGTACACAGTGAGAAAAACATCCTGGATGAGCCCGACTCGCCCATACAGGTGAGACACTTTCGTTTTCGGAGAAAAGCACTTTTCAGACACACACTGTAGCCACACAAACGTTGATTTCTTTGTTTACATATGCCGTGTGTGCCATTAATAAGCGATCGTTTTCAGCACCATGGACAGCAATTTAGGTGATAGTAATATACACTGTTATTTGGATTTTGATTCCAACACACACTCTCTCTCTCACACACACACACACACACATACACACACACACACACACACACACACACACACACACACACACACACACACACACACACACACATTCAGTGAGTGATATAGAGGAGCACAAGTGCAGGTGTACATTTTTGTCTTGTGAGCAAAATAGGTTTTAGGCTTTTATGAGAAACTGATCTGAAAGGACATATTATTAGCTTCGTTGATGAGACATAAGAAAATACTTCATCTCTTAAGTTAACTATGCAGCCAGAGAGCAGAAGAGAACAATTTACAGTGATGTTCAGGTTTTACTCGTATATGTTCGTGCAATTTTCTGTGTCATGTGTGTATGCAATACTACTTCTGATTCTATAGAATATGGCTTTGATTGCATGATATCAACTATCCATCACATAATCCGCCGAGTTTATATCTTACTCTTTGGTGTGTATAAGTGTGTTTTATTTGTCATGGCGAACAGGACATTGCAAATTCAAAGCTGGATATTCTAACTTTGGACTCTGAGTGCCGCTGTTGATCAGGAGAAATATTTTTGTACCAGAGAAGTTGCTTCAACAATCGGTAGATCCTCCCCTAACACTGCGCTCGGTGATGTGTGAGGTAGTTCTGATTGTTTATGCGTCTCTAAAGGACTGTATGACGGAGACTGGAGTTGTGGATATTTGACAATAATATTTTGTTTGCTAAAGGATTCTTAAGCTTTTTTCGATGATTACCATGGCCACCGATGAAGGGCGTAAGCGTTCATACACTGGAGTGTCCATCTTTAATCGACAGCACTGGCAAGTAATATTGTTACTGGCGACATTTTGTGATTTTATTGGCGCACAGATTCGTTACTCTATTCCAGAGGAGTTGAAGGTTGGCTCGCTTATTGGGAATGTTGCTCAAGACCTGGGACTTGATATGAAGAGGCTTAGATCGGGCCGTGCCCGTATCGTCACTGAAAGCGTACAGTATACAGAGCTGAAGCCAGACAAAGGGATTCTAGTTGTGAGGGAGAGAATAGACCGAGAGCAGCTATGCGGCGAAATCACCCCATGCAGCTTCAGTTTTGAGATCATTCTAGAAAATCCAATGGAACTACACCAGATCACAGTTGAAATATTAGATATAAATGATAATGCGCCCGTATTTAGGAAAACTGAAATCAATTTTGAGATAAGTGAAGCAGCTACTCTTGGCTCGCGCTTTGTGTTGGGTAGTGCCGATGATCCTGACGTCGGAATAAATGCACTTCAGAATTATATCCTTTCTCAAAATGCCCATTTTGTTTTAAAACAGCAGTCGATTCCGGATGGTAGTAAATATGCAGAAATGGTTCTCCAGAAAGCTTTAGACAGAGAGGAGAATCTACGCCTTTCTTTAAAGCTAATAGCAGTCGACGGCGGAAATCCACAAAGATCTGGCACTGTAAATATCGATGTCACCGTACTAGATGCTAATGACAATGTCCCCGTGTTTAACCAGACCGTGTATAAATCGACTGTGATGGAAAATGCACCGAGAGGTACTTATGTGATAACAGTTAATGCAACTGATGCTGATGCCGGTTCCAATGGATTGATAGTATACTCTTTCAGTGATCTGAAGGAAGATTTAAAACAAACATTTAGGATCGACGAGACCACAGGCACGATTTCTGTTATCGGTGCGATCGACTTTGAACAAAATAAACGATATGAAATACAAGTTGAAGCAAAAGACCAAGGAGGATTCACTGGTACAAGTAAGGTTATTATAGAAGTTATAGATATTAATGATAATCCGCCAGTTATGAACGTCAGGTCTTTTTCTAGTCCTGTGTCCGAGGATTCTCCCATAGGAACGACAATAGCAATACTAAACGTCAAAGACGCTGATTCTGGTAAAAATGGTGAAGTTACATGCTCTATAGACAAAGGCCTTCCTTTCAATATCAAATCATCTCTAGCAAATTATTATACTTTAGTCACGGACGCATTATTTGACCGCGAGACATTGTCTGAGTATAATATCACGATAACTGCAGTCGACTCCGGATCTCCCCCCCTCTCTACTATCAAGACGCTGCGCCTATCGCTGTCTGATGTCAATGACAACCCACCCATTTTCGAGCAGAACATGTATTCAGTGTATTTAATGGAAAATAATTCTCCCGGATTGTCCATTTTCACAGTAAGGGCGAGAGACTTGGATGCGAATCAAAATGCCAGAATCTCATATTACCTAGATGAAAAGCAGAGCGATGGAACTTCGGTATCTTCTTATTTATCTATAAATTCTGAAACGGGAGTTTTGCATGCTGTGCGTTCCTTTGACTTTGAGCAAATTAAGCAGCTACGTTTTATTGTTAAAGCTCAAGACGGTGGCTCGCCTCCTCTGAGTAGTAACGCCACTCTTAACGTGATCATCCAGGATCAAAATGACAATGCGCCTCAGATTCTTTATCCGATACAATCCAGTGGATCCCTTTTGGCTGAGATTGTGCCTCGGTCAGCAGATTTGGGCTACCTCGTCACCAAGGTGGTGGCTGTTGATGTGGACTCTGGACAGAATGCCTGGCTATCTTATAAACTACATAAAGCTGCGGAGAGAGCCTTATTTGAGGTAGGCGCTCAGAATGGAGAGATAAGAACTATTCGGCAAATTACTGAAAAGGACACGGTAAAGCAGAGGCTCACAGTTGTTGTGGAGGACAACGGACAACCCTCTCGCTCAGCAACAGTCAATGTTAACGTGGCTTTGGCGGACAGCTTTCCTGAAGTGTTGTCAGAATTCACTGACATGACGCATGACAAAGAGTACAACGACAACCTGACCTTTTATTTGGTCCTGGCTTTAGCCGTTGTGTCTTTTCTTTTCATCGTGTCTATCATCTCAATCCTGTCAGTGAAATGCTACAGATGGAGACGTGAGCGGATGTTTTATAAATCTAACGGAAATCTCCCAGTCATTCCATACTACCCACCCCTTTACGCAGACGTAGGTGGCACGGGTACTTTACAGCATGTTTATAATTACGAGGTGTGCAGAACAATGGACTCCAGGAAAAGTGATCTGCAATACCCTAGACCTTGTAGTGAAAGCATCATAAGCCTGGATACGTGCGGAAAAGATACACTCTCACGTGTCAACAGGGAAAGGCTGACCATGGATGATACAAACCATCAGGTGAGCTGCATATCTTTACTTGACAACCTTCTGTTATCGTGTTCTTATCCCTCTTGTGTATTTAACGATGAAGTTCACTCACTAATGCTGCAATATTTAAAGTCACCGTTTTCTTTCCATGACATACTATTCATAGAATTGTGACAACATGTATAAAATGTATAAGGCTTGGCTTCAACTTCCCAGTCTTGGTTCCTAGCCATGGTGCTGAAAGCTTACTTCATGGAGTAAGACAGTCGAAAAGCTTAGCTTACTTGCCATTTGTTTGTATTGCATTTGTGTTTTAGAGGTTTTAGGCAAGAAACTGAACTGAGCGAATACTGTATGAAAATACTTTGTCACTTAAGTTAAAAATACATCCAGCGAGCACAAGAGAGCAATTTACCATGACGTCCCCCCAGGTTTTACAGTATTCTACTTATTGTCCATGGCCACTTCCCCGATAACGACGGAGACACGCTCTTAAGAGGGTTTTCTACGATTCATCTTACGATCGTTCGTTTGGTTTTTCCGACTGTTTCCCGAACATGCTCGTAGCGTGAACGCGCATGCACTGCTCTTAAGATGCTCTTAAGGGGAGCTGTCCACGTTAATAGTTCTGAAATATCCTCTGATTTGACGGTGATGTCAGGTGACTGCACGCCACAGCTATAGGCCTACCATTTAAACTTCGGATCTACACATTAATTCACATCAATACGAAAATAGAAACACTTTGACATCTGCATGTAAGCATCCCAAGTAGGTTATATACCACACAGAGACATAAATAATTGTAATTATTTTAAGATGAGATTGTTGCACCATGCAATAATTTTTCGCGGTGCCACTTAAGAACACGTTTGAAGATAAGAAAGAAGTCGAGTAAGAAAGAGAGGAAATGTGTAGGCTTAGATTTTGATGCAGTAGGCTACAGACTAAACCACATGTTGCTTTCTCTGCTTTTTACCTCATAGGCCTAATAAAATATTCACTTAGCAAAGATAATGTCAAACTATTCTGGCAACGTCTCGTTTCATAACTTGATTGCATTTTTGTCCGCTTTTCATCACATTATTATGACCGTTAAATGTAGGCTATTTTGCACGCTAAAATCTGATTCATCACAGGTAAACACAATAAAGAATGGGAACGTAAATTGGATTATGTATTCTAAATTGTAATTCCTCTGTATGTCCTGTTGGTGACCTCAGTGAGAAGTACTGTTAAGACGCTCTTAGCCGGTAACGAGTACTCTGGAGCACTCGTAGATCTACGAGTGTTTTCACGATGCTCTTAAGCTACGATGGTTTCGGGAAACAGTCGGCAAATCTTAAGACGTTCATAAGAGGGACTTTACGACGCTCTTAGGCTTAAGATGCTTTCGGGGAAGTGGGCCCATGTCTTTACAGTGAGGTGTAGTAATCACTCCTCTGTAGTTCTTCTCACTTTATATTTCACACTATAGATACATGTTGTATAAATAACTGTACGCAAATAAGCCTAAATATTAGTCCAAATATTTCCACTTTACTTAGTCTGCTGGGACATGACCTAATGAACTCCTATATCTGTCCGTGCAATTTTCTATGCCGTGTATATGTGATGTGGCCTACGTCTCTGAATCTATAAAATATGGGTTAGCTTTGCATTGCATATGATATCAACTATCCATCACATAAACAACATTACCTTGTTTATATCTTACTCTGTGGTGCGTATGTGCGTTTTATTTCTCATGGCGGCCAGTTTCCTTATTAAAATCCAAAGCCAGATATTCTAACTTTGGACTCTGAGTGCCGCTGTTGATCAGGGGAAATATTTTTGCACTACAGAAGTTGCGTCAGCAATCGGTAGATCCTCCCCTAACATTGCGCTCTGTGGTGTGTGAGGTAGTCTTGATTAGTATGCGTCTCTAAAGGACTGTTCGCAAGGCGAAGACTGGACTTATGGTGGATTTTTGACGCCAATATTGTTTGCAAAATGCTTCTTAAGCTTTTCTCGAGGATTACCATGGCCACCGATGAAGGGCGTAAGCGTTCATACATTGGAGTGTCCATCTTTAATCGACAGCACTGGCAAGTAATATTGTTACTGGCAACATTTTGTGATATTATTGGCGCACAGATTCGTTACTCTATTCCAGAGGAGATGAAAGTTGGCTCGCTTATTGGGAATGTTGCTCAAGACCTGGGGCTTGATGTGAAGAGGCTTAGATCGGGCCGTGCCCGTATCGTCACCGAAAGCGTACAGTATACAGAGCTGAAGCCAGACAAAGGGATTCTAGTTGTGAGCGAGAGAATAGACCGAGAGCAGCTATGCGGCGAAATCACCCCATGCAGCTTCAGTTTTGAGATCATTCTAGAAAATCCAATGGAACTACACCAGATCACAGTTGAAATATTAGATATAAATGACAATGCGCCCGTATTTCGGAAAACTGAAATCAATTTTGAGATAAGTGAAGCAGCTACTCTTGGTTCGCGTTTTCTGCTGGGTAGTGCCGATGATCCTGACGTCGGAATAAATGCACTTCAGAATTATATCCTTTCTCCAAATGCTCATTTTGTTTTAAAGCAGCAGTCGAATCCAGATGGTAGTAAATATGCAGAAATGGTTCTCCAGAAAGCTTTAGACAGAGAGGAGAATCCACGCCTTTCTTTAAAGCTTATAGCAGTCGACGGCGGAAATCCGCAAAGATCTGGCACTGTAAATATATATGTGACTGTACTAGATGCTAATGACAATGTCCCCGTGTTTAACCAGACCGTGTATAAATCGACTGTGATGGAAAATGCACCGAGAGGTACTTATGTGACGACAGTTAATGCAACTGATGCTGATACTGGTTCTTATGGAATGATAGTTTACTGTTTTGGTGATTTGAAAGAGGATTTAAAAGAAATATTTAGTATTGACGAGTCCACAGGCACTATTTATGTTGTCGGATCGATCGACTTTGAACAAAACAAACGATATGAAATTAGAGTTGAAGCTAAAGACCAAGGGGGATTCTCTGGTACAAGCAAAGTTATTATAGAAGTTATAGATATTAATGATAATGCCCCAGTTATGAACGTCAGGTCTTTTTCCACTCCTGTGTCTGAGGATTCTCCCATAGGAACGACAATCGCAATATTAAATGTCAAAGATGCTGATTCTTTTAAAAATGGTGAAGTTACATGCTCAATAGACAGAGGTCTTCCATTCCATATTAAATCATCTCTTGCAAATTATTATACTTTAGTCACGGACGCATTATTTGACCGCGAAACATTGTCTGAGTATAATATCACTATAACGGCTATCGACTCCGGATCTCCCCCCCTCTCTACTGTCAAGACGCTGCGCCTAACGCTGTCTGATGTCAATGACAACGCACCCATTTTCGAGCAGAACATGTATTCAGTGTATTTAATGGAAAATAATTCTCCCGGATTGTCCATTTTCACAGTAAGGGCGAGAGACTTGGATGCGAATCAAAATGCCAGAATCTCATATTACCTAGATGAAAAGCAGAGCGATGGAACTTCGGTATCTTCTTATTTATCTATAAATTCTGAAACGGGAGTTTTGCATGCTGTGCGTTCCTTTGACTTTGAGCAAATTAAGCAGCTACGTTTTATTGTTAAAGCTCAAGACGGTGGCTCGCCTCCTCTGAGTAGTAACGCCACTCTTAACGTGATCATCCAGGATCAAAATGACAATGCGCCTCAGATTCTTTATCCGATACAATCCAGTGGATCCCTTTTGGCTGAGATTGTGCCTCGGTCAGCAGATTTGGGCTACCTCGTCACCAAGGTGGTGGCTGTTGATGTGGACTCTGGACAGAATGCCTGGCTGTCTTATAAACTACATAAAGCTGCGGAGAGAGCCTTATTTGAGGTAGGCGCTCAGAATGGAGAGATAAGAACTATTCGGCAAATTACTGACAAGGACACGGTAAAGCAGAGGCTCACAGTTGTTGTGGAGGACAACGGACAACCCTCTCGCTCAGCAACAGTCAATGTTAACGTGGCTTTGGCGGACAGCTTTCCAGAAGTGCTCTCAGAGTTCACTGACATGACGCATGACAAAGAGTACAACGACAACCTGACTTTTTATTTGGTCCTGGCTTTAGCCGTTGTGTCTTTTCTTTTCATCGTGTCTATCATCTCAATCCTGTCAGTGAAATGCTACAGATGGAGACGTGAGAGAATGTTTTATAAATCTAACGGAAATCTCCCAGTCATTCCGTATTACCCACCTCTTTACGCAGACGTAGGTGGCACGGGTACTTTACAGCATGTTTATAATTACGAGGTTTGCAGAACAATGGACTCCAGAAAAAGTGATCTGCAATACCCTAGACCTTGTAGCGAAAGCATCATAAGCCTGGACACGTGCGGAAAAGATACACTCTCACGTGCCAACAGGGAGAGGCTGACCATGGATGATACAAACCAGGTGAGCTTTACTTTACTTGACAACGTTCTGTTATCGTGTTCTTTTTCCCTCCTGTGTATTTAACAAATAGGTTCACTCACTAATTCTGCGATATTTAAAGTCACAGTTTTTTGCATTACATATTATTGACAAGAACATGTGCACAATTTAGCTTTCAGTTGCTAGCCATGGTGCTGAAAGCTTACATTACTATGGAGTCAGACAGTCGAAGAGCTTACTTGGTATTTGTTTGTGGCTGTATGTCATATTGGAGCACTTGTCTGTTACTTTTACTTGCAGTACAACATATCGGTCTGCAAGTGCCGCTGTTGTTTTATATTGAGGGGAATTGTGAACTATATTAAGGTTGTGTACCTCCTCCGTCCCTGCATAAATAGCGACGACAAAGCTGTGCGGAAAACACGACGACATTTACCGAATGCATCTCCTTTACACTATCTTTGGATAACCTACTTGATTTCTTGTCATTATTGGACAGTATCATTTTTATTGGGGGAATATTTCGATATTGAAATACATTTTGAGGATTCTATTGTGCTTGTTACATCCAAAGAAAATGTCGGACAGGACAATGGCTTGGCAAGTACTGTTGTTTGTTTCTCTCTTTGGACTCAGTACCGTGCATGGACAGATCAGTTACTCGATTCCAGAAGAAATGCCGAAAGGCTCTGTAGTCGGAAACATAGCACAGGATTTAGGTCTGGATGTAAAAAGGCTTAAATCGGGAAAAGCTCGCATTTATACCGGAGACGGAACAGAATATGTAGATCTGATGAGAGAAAGGGGGATCCTTCTTATCAAAGAAAGGATAGACCGTGAAGCCCTGTGCGGACAGACTACGCCTTGCGCGCTGCATTTCCAAGTAATATTAGAAAATCCTATGGAGTTTTACAGTGTTGCAGTTCAGATCACGGATATTAATGACAATGCTCCTAGTTTTTCTGTGGAAGAAATGACGTTTGAGATAAGCGAGTCGTCTCTCCTCGGTGCACGATTTACGCTGGAAAAAGCCATAGATAGTGATGTTGGAATCAATGGCCTCCAAGGCTACGCCCTAAAGCCAAGTGATGTATTTGAATTAGAAACACATACTCATTCTGAGGACACTAAAAGTGTTGTAATGATTTTGAAAAGATCCCTTGATCGAGAGAAAGAAGATCACTTATCTTTACTTTTGACTGCTACTGATGGAGGTGATCCGCAGATGTCTGGGACAGTGCAGATACGCATTTCAGTACTAGATGCCAATGATAACGCGCCGATTTGTTCTCAAAGAGTATATAAATCTAGCGTTTTAGAAAATGCTCCAAAAGATACAGTGCTAACAACAGTGCACGCGTCTGATTCTGACGAAGGGATTAATGCTAAAGTAACATACACATTGTCGAAAACTGCCGCTGACATGTCTGGGTTATTTAAAATAGATGACACTACCGGTGTAGTTACATTGATAGGACAAACAGATTATGAGAAAAACAAACGCTATCAAATTGATGTTCTGGCAAAAGATCATGGAGGTCACTCAGATACATGTAAGGTGATTATTGATGTAATCGACGCAAACGATAACAGTCCAGTTTTAAATGTCATGTCCAAGTCGTCATCAATACCTGAAAACTCTAAATCCGGTACTGTCGTTAGTATTCTTAATATTCAGGACGCAGACTCGGCGGAGAATGGTAATGTTCAGTGCACTATAAATGAAAATATACCATTTATCTTGAAATCTACATCAAACAACTTCTACAGTTTAGTCACAGACGGCGAATTAGATCGAGAGAGAGATTCCGCATATAACATATATGTGACGTGCTCTGATGAAGGTGTACCCTCTCTATCTAGCAGCGTCACTCTCTCCCTACAGATATCAGATGTGAATGATAACGCACCCGTGTTTGAAAGAAGCGAGTATGAAGCCTCCATTTCAGAAAATAATTCGCCTGGCCTCTCAATTTTCACAGTGAAAGCCATGGATATGGATTTTAATCAAAATGCCCGAATTTCCTATATGTTGGAGGAATCTACGGTTAACGGGTTAACAGTCTCCTTCTATGTATCAGTTAATGCTGAGAGTGGTGTCATTCATGCTGTGCGCACTTTTGATTACGAACAGATAAAACATTTTAATTTCCGTGTCAAAGCACAAGACGGAGGATCTCCTCCGTTAAGTACCAATGTTAGTGTTAAAATAAACATTCAAGATCAGAATGACAACGCACCTCAGATTCTGTACCCAGTGCAAACTAGTGGCTCAGTGGTAGCTGAAATTGTCTCTCGTTCAGCAGATGTCGGCTATCTCGTTAGTAAAGTGGTGGCCGTTGATGTAGATTCGGGTCAAAATGCCTGGCTGTCATATAAACTATTGAAAGGGTCAGACAGGGCTCTCTTTGAAGTTGGCACCCAGAATGGAGAAATAAGAACTATACGCCAAGTCATTGATAAAGATGCTGTGAAACAAAAGCTCACTGTTGTAGTGGAGGACAACGGACAGCCCTCTCGCTCTGCTACAGTCAATGTCAACGTGGCTTTAGCGGACAGCTTTCCTGAAGTGCTCTCGGAGTTTACTGACTTTACGCACGACAAGGAATACAATGACAATCTGACTTTTTATTTAGTCCTGGCCCTCGCAGTTGTTTCATTTCTCTTCATTGTGTCCATCATAGCCATACTGTCGGTGAAGTGCTACAGATGGAGACGGGAGCGGATATTTTATAAATCCAATGGAAATCTACCGGTTATCCCATATTACCCGCCCCTTTACGCAGACGTTGGCGGCACGGGAACCATGCAGCATGTTTATAACTATGACGTTTATGGAACAACTGACTCTAGAAGGAGTGATGTAAAATGCCATAGACCTTGCAATGAAAGTGTTATTAGCCTGGATGCCCGTGGAACACTTAGGCCTACACTCCCACATGTCAATTCAGAGAAACTCCTCATGGATGACCAGGTGAGTCTTATTGCTTTTGTTAGATATTAGAATCACACTTTCTGCATGCAGCGTTGGGATGTTGCTATGAATTTGAAATATTTCTATTGAATCTTAAGTTGGTGACACTCTTTCAAATATATCTAAATTAAGTGTATAGCCTAGATGCGTTATTCTTGTGTTTCGGTTGCTGAGTCTGGCTCTGAGGCATAACCTATGTTTATAGGGTTATAGGTTATATGCTAAATATTGGTTCGATGTTGTCTTAACTCTTCAATAGTTTGGGGAATATGCACTAACAGGACTTGTACCTAAATCATTTTGCCAGTAATGCTGTGTGTGGCACTATTTGCCTGGCTCTGTGTGCAGTGGTGCGTGTGCTGACTAGCAGAATATAATGTAATATAGAACACTGGCTAATATGGTAGTGATTTGTGATCTTCGAAAAGCCGTGTGTAGTAATAGTGCAATGTGGGGATTGGACTCCGAGCGCCGCTGTTGGTTCACTTGTTCCAATTCTGTCTGGACGTGCGCTGCACCTCCTCTGTCAGTATGACTACATTTCGAAGAAGGGAGGTTCACTGGCAAACGTTTGGAATATAAACGCACACAAGAATACAAATGTTCCTTTTTTGTCGATTCAACAACCTCTCGTAACACGAGGAGGCATGTTGTGAGCCATTTGGAGTATTTTCATCACGGATTTAAATCACGGATTCCTGCTTTATATCGTTTCTCGCAAGGAAAATGTCGGAAAGAACAATGGCGTGGCAAGTACTGTCCTTTTTTTCTGTAGTATGTCTCAGCTCAGTCTATGGACAGGCCAGTTACTCAATACCCGAAGAGATGTCAAAGGGCTCCGTGGTGGGCAACATAGCGCAAGATCTGGGTTTGGATTTAAAGCGCATTAGATCAGGTAAAGCTCGTATTTACACGGCAGATAGCACTGAATACATCGAGCTGAGTAAAGAGAGAGGGCTGCTCCTCATTAACGAGAGAATAGATCGAGAGGCATTGTGCGGACAGACAACGCCTTGTGCTCTGCATTTTCAGATATTTCTCGAAAATCCTATAGAGTTTTATCACGTTAATGTGGAGATAACTGATATTAATGATCACGCACCGTTTTTCAAGAAAGGTGAAATACATTTCGAGATCAGTGAATCTGCTCTCGGTGGAGCGAAATTTGTCTTAGAGCAAGCTATGGATCAGGATGTAGGCGCCAACGGTCTACAGAGATACTCGTTGAAACCAACTGATCATTTTGATTTAAAATATGTAAGTCAACCAGATGGAGGCAAAATAGTTGAACTAGTTTTGCAAAAACACTTAGACAGGGAAGAGAGGGAGAATTTATCCTTGGAGTTAATAGCTATCGATGGAGGAGAGCCACAGCTTTCCGGAACTGCGCAGATACATATCACTGTTTTAGACGCGAATGATAATGCGCCTGTTTTTACGCAAGACGCTGTTAAAGCTTCGGTGAAAGAGAATTCTCCTATAGGCACTACTGTTGCCACCGTAAAGGCATCTGACCCTGATAAGAATGCATACGGTAAAATTCGGTATTCAATTACAAACACTCTGGATGGTGTCCCCGAAATGTTTGATATAGATGAGGATAACGGTACAGTAAAAATAATTGGACTCATAGATTACGAAAAGGCTTCGCATTATCAGATTAATGTAAGAGCAAGCGACTATGGAGGACTGACTGATTCCTGTAAAGTTATAGTTGATGTCATTGACATGAATGACAACAAACCAGACATAAAAATTATGTCAAAATCAAGTGCACTATCTGAAGATGCCAAACCAGGCACAGTAGTGACAGTTATAAATGTGCAAGATCCAGACTCCAACGAAAATGGAAAAGTGCAGTGTTCAATAACTGACAACATCCCCTTTGCACTGAAATCTTCATCAAACAACTTTTTTAGCTTGGTCACCGATAATGAGTTAGATCGAGAGAGAGACGCTGAATATAACATCAGTGTGACGTGCTCTGATGAAGGCGTGCCCTCGCTCTCCAACAGCGTCACTCTCTCCCTACAGATATCAGATGTGAATGATAACCCACCAGCATTTGAAAAAAGTTCATATGATGCCTCCATCGCAGAAAATAACTCACCAGGCGCTTCTATATTATCAGTAAAAGCCAGAGATAATGACTGGAAGCAGAATGCTCACGTGACTTACATACTGGAGGACTCGTCTGTGAATGGAGTCGCCATAGCGTCGTTTGTGTCTGTCAGTGCCGATAGTGGAGTCATAAAGACAGTGCGCTCTTTTGATTATGAGCAAATAAAGGCATTTCAATTCTTCGTGAAAGCGCAAGATGGTGGCTCTCCTCCACTCAGCAGTAATGTTAGTGTTAAAATATCCATCTTAGACCAGAATGACAATGCACCTCAGGTTCTGTATCCAGTGCAAACTAGCTCTTCACTTGTGGCAGAAGTGGTACCTCGCTCAGCAGATGTTGGCTATCTTGTGACAAAAGTGGTGGCTGTTGATGTGGACTACGGGCAGAATGCCTGGCTCTCCTATAAACTACTGAAAGCAACAGACAGAGCGCTCTTTGAAGTGGGCGCTCAGAATGGAGAAATAAGAACTATCAGACAGGTCACTGACAAAGACCCCGTGAAGCAGAAACTCACGGTTGTGGTTGAGGACAATGGGCTGCCATCCCGCTCTGCTACAGTGAATGTAAACGTGGCGGTGGCAGACAGCTTTCCCGAAGTGCTGTCGGAGTTCGTGGAGTTTAACAACGATAAGGAATACAATGACAATCTGACATTTTACCTCGTTTTGGCCCTGGCTGTTGTTTCATTCCTATTCATCGTGTCCATCATAGCCATTCTCTCAGTTAAGTGCTACAGATGGAGACGTGAGCGGATGTTTTATAAGTCCAACGGCAATCTCCCTGTCATTCCGTATTACCCGCCCCTTTACGCAGACGTAGGAGGAACCGGCACTTTACAGCACGTTTATAACTATGAGGTTTGCAGAACGACTGATTCCAGGAAAAGTGATCTGAAGTATGCCAGTCCACGTAGTCAGAGTATCATTAGCCTGGACTATAGTGGAACACTTACGCATGGCAGAGAGAAGAAACACATTGAGGATCCTACCGGACAGGTGAGCCTGATTTAAATATGAAGTCACTTACGTTTCAAGGTTATTTTCACATTGCTGTAGATGTGCATGAATTGGCACATAAAAACTGTACACATCTGAAGCATCTTTATGTAATATTTCAAGGTTGTTTGTTTGGGCTGTTAGGAACAAGACTGTCATGCACTGACATAATGCCCTATTCGTCCATATATAGGCTACATATTCTAAAACTTATTATTATTATTATTATTGAATTGATAACATATCCTTAATACCTAAAACATATAGATATGTTCTCCCGATTGGTTAAACTATGCAAAATAATTACATGATATTTATATAATTACAACCGGTAATTTGGCATTTAAAATTAGTTTAATATCATTGACCTTTGCGTTTTCTGTGTTTTACTGGACAATACCAGTTGCAGTTAAGTTGATTAGACTCAGAGTGACGCTGTTGGTCAGTCTCTGTCTCCTGAATTGTATTTCCTGTGTTACCTCCCCTTAATCGAATAACATAAGAACGACTGCGCATAGAGCGCAGCTAGAACTAAAGAAAGACCACGATTGGATGTACTAGGGAGCTCGCTTTCTTTCTGAGGACTCTCTGGGCGCCATATTTATCTATTTGTTTTGCGACTGCCACACTGCATGAACACGGACGCTCCTAACGGACTGGTGATTTATTTCAGTTTTGAGATGGACATGTCAAACAAAAGAAAGACATGGCAACTACTCATTTTTATTTCCTTCATCTCGGTAGGGTTAGTAACCGGACAAGTGAGCTATTCGATTCCAGAGGAAATGGCTAAGGGCTCTTTAGTCGGTAACCTGGCTCAGGATTTAGGTTTAGATCCGAAAAGGTTGAAATCGGGTAAAGGTCGTATTTACACAAGAGACAGTGGTGAGTACATTGACCTGAATAAAGACAGGGGCGTCTTACTAATAAAAGACAGGATTGACCGAGAAGCACTGTGCGGACAGACTACGCCCTGTGCTCTGCATTATCAGGTCATTTTGGAGAGCCCTATGGAATTGTATAGTGTGACAATAGAGATAACCGATATCAATGACAATCCCCCGCACTTTGAAAAAGAAGAGATGGTTTTTAGAATTAGTGAATCGGCTACAAATGGTGCAAAATTTGTGCTGGAGAGAGCTATGGATTTAGATGTCGGCATTAATGGCCTACAAGGTTATTCTCTTACGCCTTCGGAAAATTTCGCTCTCAAATTATTACCCCAAGCAGACGGAAGCAAAAATGTCGAAATGGTTCTACAAAAACCTTTAGATCGAGAAAAACAAGACCAGATTTCTTTAGTATTGACGGCTGTAGATGGGGGTAACCCTCAGTTGTCGGGCACGGCACAGATACGCATTAGTGTCTTGGATGTCAATGATAACGCCCCTGTTTTTACACAGGCAGCTTACAAAGCTGTTATCACGGAAAATGCCCCAAAAGGCACATTAGTGACCACTGTCAGCGCCTCTGATTTAGATCAAGGTCCAAATGGCAAAGTAACATATTCAATCAGTAACACACTGGATGATGTCAGACAGATATTTCAAATAAATGAGTACAGTGGCGAAGTCACTCTGATTGGCAGTGTTGATTACGAAAAGGCTCGTCATTATCAAATTAATGTACGAGCAAGCGACCAGGGGGGTCTTACAGACTCGTGTAACATTTTAGTTGATGTCTTGGACACAAATGATAATACGCCGAGTATAAGTATAATGTCTAAGTCAAATATAATATCTGAAGGCTTCGCGCAAGGTACAGCAGTTTCCATATTAAATGTCCAGGACTTAGACACCGGAGAGAATGGCAAAGTCCAATGTTCAATTAATGAAAACATACCATTTGCATTGAAAACTACATCGACTGACTTCTTTAGTTTGGTTACCGATGATGAATTAGATCGCGAAAGAAATTCTGAGTATAATATCACTGTGACGTGTTCTGATGAAGGATTGCCCTCGCTCTCCAGCAGCGTCACTCTCTCATTACAGATATCAGACATAAATGATAACGCGCCATTGTTTGAGAAGAGCACATATGTCGCATCTATTATGGAAAATAATTCCCCTGGTCTGTCTGTATTCACGGTAAAAGCCAGGGACGTTGATTGGAAACAGAATGCGCGTGTTTCTTATATTCTGGAGGAATCTTCGATAAGCGATGTGTCCGTCTTCTCTTATGTTTCTATTAATCCCGAGAGTGGAGTTGTTCATGCAGTGCGCTCTTTTGATTTTGAGCAATTAAAGGATTTTACTTTCCACATAAAAGCACGAGATGGAGGTTCCCCTCCACTCAGCAGTAATGTCAGTGTTAAAATACTGATCCAAGATCAGAATGACAATGCGCCTCAGGTGCTGTATCCAGTGCGCGGGGGCTCTCTGGTGGCTGAAATGATTCCTCGTTCAGCAGATGTTGGATATTTGGTCACTAAAGTGGTGGCTGTTGATGTGGACTCTGGGCAGAATGCCTGGCTCTCTTATAAACTGCTGAAAGCGACGGACAGAGCACTATTTGAAATAGGCGCACAGAATGGAGAAATAAGAACTATTCGCCAAGTTACTGACAAAGATGCTGTAAAGCAAAAGCTCACTGTTGTGGTGGAGGACAACGGACATCCGTCTCGCTCTGCAACAGTCAATGTCAACGTGGCTCTGGCGGACAGCTTTCCTGAAGTCCTCTCGGAGTTCTCCGATTTTACACACGACAAGGATAATGACAACTTGACTTTTTTCCTCGTCTTGGCATTGGCGGTGGTGTCATTTCTCTTCATTGTATCCATCATAGCCATACTGTCAGTGAAATGCTACAGATGGAGACGAGAGAGAAGTTTTTATAAATATAATGGCCATCTCCCAGTCATTCCATATTATCCACCCCTTTACTCCGACTCAGTGGGCACGGGTACTTTACAGCATGTGTACAATTACGAAGTTTGCCGGACAACTGACTCGCGAAAGAGTGACTTGAAATACGGACGACCTTACACCGAAAGTATCATTAGTCTGGATACTAGTGGAGCACAGACACTACGTCGTGCGGATCTGGACACACTGGTCAGCGATGATTCTAAAGATCAGGTATGGTTTAAAATGTAATCTAACATGTAGAAAAATCTCCACCTTTGCTTTAATTTCAAAGACACGTCACTTTTGTCATCCTTTGTCAACATCAAAACATATTTTTGTTATTACATCTTCATCTCAGAGAGCTCGGTAAATGCTTAATTGTTAAGTGTTGAAAGTTTATTATATACTGGGATCCCATATGTCGCTGATCATGGTCCTGAAATGTGTGCACATGACGCATATGCTGATCACAAAAGCACGTGGGGGAAGATTGGGAATCTCTCTCTCTCACTCACTCCTTCACACACACACACACACACACACACACACTCACACACTCACACACACACACAGTACACGTAGATAGTGATGTGTTTACACATTTTGTCTAACGCGCTGTTTACGTTTTGGCATGATTTATGGTATACTGTCGTGGTTATTCTGCTCATGCCCTAATATGCCTTAGTTATTCTTGAGTTGTAGAGGGTATGCATTACTAGGTGCTTTAAATGCTTAAATGGAATGCTTTGGTAAGGTAGGTTACGTGTTGACCAACTGGAACACATGTGTAGTTCAAAGGATTTGACTCAGAGTGCCGCTGTTGACCAGCATGTTGCTGTAAACGATGCAGATTTTTTTTAGCGTTCCTCCCCTGTCTCTAAAGAAAGAAAAGCATAGCTGCCAGAGCACATAGTCAAGAAAATGGAGTAGGAGAAACATCGAAATTTTCCGTTTGGTTTTTTATGAATTTATAAACGCATTAAGGGTCATATTTGTGCTTTTAAGTGTATGGTTATACTGCCTCGATTCACTGCATATCATCTCGGAGCTGTCTGGACAATTTATTTCGCTTGGATGTGGAAATTACTGGAGAGAACAATGGCCCGGCGAGTACTGTTGTTTATTTCGGCACTCTCTATTGGTTTAGTGCAAGGACAAGTCAGCTACTCTATTCCCGAAGAGATGACGAAAGGTTCTGTGGTCGGGAACATAGCACAGGACTTGGGATTGGATCTAAAAAGACTGATATCAGGTAAAGCTCGTATTTATACCGGAGAAAGCGCACAATATATTGAGTTAAGCAGAGAGAGAGGGATGCTTGTTATCAAAGAGAGAATTGATAGAGAGGCTCTTTGTGGACAGACGACGCCCTGCGCTCTTCATTTTCAAATAATTCTGGAGAAGCCGATGGAACTGTATAGAGTTACGGTGGAGATTACCGACATTAATGACAATTCTCCAGTTTTCACAATGAAGGAGATGACATTTGAAATAAGTGAGCTTTCACAGCCAGAAACCCGGTTCGTGTTGGAGACAGCAATCGACAATGATGTCGGCGTCAATGGCCTTCAGATCTACGTGCTAAAGCCTAGCGAACATTTTGCTTTGAAAATGCATAATTTGGCCGATGGCGCAAAGAGTGTTGAAATGGTTTTACAAAAGCAACTAGATCGAGAAAAACAAGACCGCCTGTCTTTATTGCTCACAGCTTTAGATGGCGGAGAGCCTCAGTTGTCTGGCACGATGGAAATTCTTATAACTGTTGTAGATGCCAACGATAATGCCCCGGTTTGTTCTCAGGCTATATATAAGACCACTGTAAAAGAGAATGCGCCAAAAGGCACCATTCTGACTACAGTTAGCGCATCCGATGCTGACCAGGGTTCATATGGTATTGTCACATATGCTCTATCAAGCAATGCAAAAGGTTTGGCAGAATTATTTCAGGTAAACAGTAATGATGGCATGCTAACTTTAATAGGAAGCATCGACTTTGAAAAAAATAAGCAATATCAGATTTCAGTACAAGCGAAAGACCAGGGTGGCCACTCTGATTCTTGCAAAGTAATCGTGGATGTCACCGATGTAAATGACAATAGTCCCGTCATAAATATAATTTCTGAATCAAATGAAATATCAGAGAATTCAGAAACTGGGACTGTTGTAGCTATGATGAATATACAAGACGCAGACACAGCCGAGAATGGCAATGTAAAATGTGCTCTTAATGAGGATATCCCCTTTATCATACAGTCTTCATCCGATGGGTTTTATAGTATTGTCACGGATAATGTACTAGACCGAGAGCAAGTATCGGTGTATAACATCACTGTTACATGCTCTGATGACGGCGTGCCATCTCTGTCAAGTAGCGTAATGCTCTCATTAAAGATAACAGATGTAAATGATAACGCACCTGTGTTCGACAGTGCTATATATGAGGCTTCCATATTAGAAAATAATGCACCAGGTGTGTCAATATTCAGTATAAAAGCAAAAGACGCGGACTGGAACCAAAATGCCCGCGTGTCTTATATTCTAGAGGATTCGTCCGTTAATGGAGTGTCTATATCGTCTTATGTATCTGTTAGTGCTGACAGTGGAGTCATTAATGCTCTTCGTTCATTCGACTTCGAGCAGATAAAGAGTTTTCAGTTCCATGTGAAAGCGCAAGATGGAGGATCCCCTCCATTGAGCAGCAATGTTACCGTTAGGATATATATTCAGGACCAGAATGACAATGCGCCACAGGTACTTTATCCGGTTCAAACCAGCAGCTCTGTGGTAGCTGATATCGTGCCTCGTTCAGCAGATGTGGGCTACCTCGTCACCAAAGTGGTGGCTGTTGATGTGGATTCTGGACAGAATGCTTGGCTGTCATATAAACTGCAGAAAGCGACAGAGAGGGCGCTGTTTGAAGTGGGCGCTCAGAATGGAGAAATAAGAACTATACGCCAAGTTACTGATAAAGATGCTATCAAACAAAAGTTTGTCATTGTGGTGGAGGACAACGGGCAGCCCTCCCGATCAGCCACTGTTAATGTCAACGTGGCTTTGGCGGACAGTTTCCCTGAGGTGCTCTCGGAATTCACTGAGTTTACGCATGACAAGGAATACAACGACAAACTGACTTTTTATTTAGTCCTGGCCTTGGCTGTCGTTTCCTTCCTTTTCATTGTGTCCATAATAGCCATACTATCTGTAAAATGTTACAGATGGAGACAAGAGAAGATGTTTTATAAATCCAACGGGAATCTTCCAGTCATCCCGTATTATCCTCCTCTTTATGCTGACGTAGGTGCCACAGGAACATTGCCACACGTGTATAATTATGACGTCTGCAGAACTACCGATTCTAGAAAGAGTGACATGAAATATGACAGAACGTACAGTCGAAGCATCGTCAGTCTGGATACTAACGGAACATGCACACTGCCTCATTTGCAACCAGAGAAACTGGTTAACGAGGACTCCATGGACCAGGTGAGCCTTAAACATCCGTTTAATGCCACTGACTGGGTGTGCGCCCTGTGTTTAGTGCTTTATCTGTTAAACTATTTGATATGTGTTTCAATGTCTGCCGTACTGATAATTGTAAATTGATTGTGGCTAAAACCTTAGAATATCTTGGCACTGGCCTTGGTGCTGAAACACTGCATATGGCATACTATGGTACTTGCTGTGTGTAATGCTTTCTTGTAAACTTTATTGTATAATGACAGCTTCTGCTTGTACTTCAAGAATGTTTTTGTTATAGCTGGCTGTTTTGTTATATTAAGTCCTGTCTTATTTACTAAGACAATTCAGCTGGACAAACACCCATATTCGTCAGCGAATTCACACTGTGTGCGTGTGTGTTTGAGAGAGAGAGAGAGAGAGAGAGAGAGAGAGAGAGAGAGAGAGAGAGAGAGAGAGAGAGAGAGAGAGAGAGAGAGAGAGAGAGAGAGAGAGAGTGTAGGGGTGGGGATTAGGGTGCATATGGGTGCGTGTGTGTGGATGTGTGTGAAAGAGGGAAAGGGAGAGCAGGGTAAAATGCTGTTGGTGTTGCTTAAATGACATGTTGTATGTACACTAAATTGAATAGTTAGATGAACATGGTTGGATGTACGCATGGAGACACGATGAAGACAAATATCTCTTCTGGGCTTTGTATTTTCTCCTAAATTCAAACATGTGCAATTGCGTGATTTTGACTCAGAGTGCCGCTGTTGGTCAGCATGTTGCCGTGTGAACAGCACATGTCAGACAGTGACACCTCCCAAGTTGGAAATCGTGAAAGGAAAGAGAAGCTTCATATAGAGCAGTGTCATAAGGAAAAACGACAGACGTTTGTGGATATTGTGCCGTGCCGTGAGGATATCTCTCTTTTTTATTCACAAGGGGATTTGCAGAACTTACATTGCAACTTACATTCTCAGGGATTCACTTTTTTTCAAGCACAGCTCTTTCGGTGGAATGCCGGACAGAACAATGGCACTGCAAGTATTGGTGTTTCTTGTCCTTGTTGTCGGTTTAGTGAGAGGGCAAGTCAGTTACTCCATTCCAGAGGAAATGCCAAAAGGCTCTGTTGTCGGAAACATAGCCCAGGATCTGGGTTTAGATTTGAAACGACTGAAATCGGGTAATGGGCGTATATATACTGGAAATAGTGCGACATACATCGACCTGAATAAAGAGAGAGGGGTCTTGCTTGTAATAGAGAAAATAGACCGTGAAGCGATATGTAAGCAGATCACTCCGTGCGCTTTGCATTTACAGATTATTTTAGAGGACCCTATTGAATTTTACAGTGTTAATGTAGAGATTACCGACATAAACGACAATGCACCTGTTTTTAAAACGAATGAAATGAAATTTGAAATAATGGAATCCTTGCTTATTGGTGCGAGGTTTGATTTAGAGAGAGCCATTGACAATGATGTTGGCGTCAATGGTCTTCAGAGCTATTTGCTTGATCCAACTGATAACTTCGCCTTGAAATCGTCAGGTAAATCCAGTAAAAACGTTGAAATGGTTTTACAAAAACCGCTTGATCGGGAGAAACAGCCACATATAGCATTAACATTGTCTGCTATGGATGGAGGCGACCCACAGATGACTGGGACAATGCAGATACTGATTACAGTGCTGGATGCGAATGATAATGCCCCTATCTGTTCTCAGTCACTGTATAAAGCAAGCGTGGAAGAAAATTCACCCAAGGGCACGGTTTTAGCTACAGTAAGAGCATCGGATGCCGATGAAGGATTACATGGTTTAATTCAGTATTCTATTGCTAATGCTGTGGATGGCGCATCGGAGCTCTTTAAGATAAATGATCACAGTGGTATTCTGTCAGTATCTGGAAATATAGATTTTGAAATAATGCATGCTTATGAGTTTGATGTTCGTGCAACAGATCATGGAGGTCATTCTGATACATGTAAAGTCATTATAGATATAATTGATAACAATGACAATAAACCAGTTATCAACATAATGTCAAAATCTAAAGAGATAAGCGAGAATTCTAAATTGGGCACTGTTATAGCAGCGATAAATGTCCAAGATGCAGATTCAGGTGACAATGGAAACATTCGCTGTTCATTACTCGATAGAAATCTTCCATTTACACTTAGATCTGAATCTAGCAGCTTCTTCAGTTTAATTACCGATAATGAAATAGACAGAGAAAGACAATCAGAGTATAACGTCACTGTGCTTTGTTCTGATGAGGGAGTCCCCTCGCTCTTCAGCAGCGTCACTCTCTCCCTACTGATATCAGATGTAAATGACAACGCACCTGTGTTTGAAAAAAGCACATATGAAGCCGCAATAATTGAAAACAACAAACCTGGACACTCTATTTTCGCAGTGAAAGCCACAGATGCGGATTGGAAGCAGAATGCGCGAATTTCCTATATGCTGGAGGACTCTATGATTAACGGGGTGTCTGTGTCCTCGTTCGTGTCTGTCAGTGTTGACAGCGGAGTCATCCATGCTGTGCGCTCTTTTGATTTCGAGCAATTAAAGGATTTCAATTTCCGCGTAAAAGCGCAAGATGGCGGCTCTCCTCCATTAAGTAGCAATGTCAGTGTTAAAATAGTCATCCAAGACCAGAATGACAATGCACCTCAAATTCTCTATCCAGTACAAACTAGTGGGTCTCTTGTCACTGAGCTAGTGCCTCGTTCAGCAGATGTTGGGTATTTGGTTACTAAAGTGGTAGCTGTTGATGTGGATTCCGGTCAGAATGCCTGGCTATCATATAAACTACAGAAAGGGACAGACAGAGCTCTCTTTGATGTTGGCGCACAGAATGGAGAAATAAGAACTATACGCCAAGTCATTGATAAAGATGCTGTGAAGCAAAAGCTCACTGTTGTAGTGGAGGACAACGGACAACCCTCTCGCTCTGCTACTGTCAATGTTAACGTGGCTTTAGCCGACAGCTTCCCTGAAGTGCTCTCGGAGTTCACTGACTTTACGCATAAGGAGTACAACGACAATTTGACTTTTTATTTAGTACTGGCCCTGGCAGTTGTTTCTTTTCTTTTTATTGTGTCTATCATAGCCATACTGTCGGTGAAGTGCTACAGATGGAGACGTGAGCAGATGTTTTATAAGTCCAACGGAAATCTACCGGTTATTCCATATTACCCACCTCTTTACACGGACCCAGTCGGCACAGGTACCCTTCAACACGTCTATAATTATGAAGTCTGCAGAACAGCTGATTCCAGGAAAAGTGATCTGAAATATGGCAGATCCTGTAGCCAGAGCATCATTAGTCTGGACACAGCTGGGACACTTCCTCATGCACAGAAAGGTGCCGTATCATCGGCGGATTTTGACGAACAGGTGAGAAAACCATGAAGGCTAATATGCCTTCAGCTATGTTGCTGACGCAATTAGTTGGTATGCAATGCACACTTCTAACTGTCACTTTAAGATACAGTAATTATGATTAATTTGTGACTTCACTTTCATTGTATTCATCACTAATGCAGCATTCCTATGTGGATATTAGCAAGTGATACTACAGTATTAAGTCCTTCCTCATCTTTTAAGTGGATATTTTTAATTCGGTGTGCAGTTTAGCTAAATGAACTCAGAGTGCCGCTGTTGGTCAGTGTAAATCAACAGTACCTCCCCTTGTCTCGTCATTATCCTCGCTTGTGAAAAATCCCAGCATAGATGCACCGTCCACATTACAAAGAACTCGACGTGAAGAAGATCTCGTTTTCAAAGAAGTAAACAGGATTTCTAAACATATCCACATTGGGATTAATGCTCTTGTCCAAACCATAGGATTGTTTATGGATTATACCATTATTTCGACGCATTGAGAAAATGACGGATAGAACAATGGCACGGCAAGTAGTCTGGTTTATGTTTCTCGTGTCTCTCAGCTCAGTAGTGGCGCAGGTCAGTTACACAATTCCAGAGGAGATGGCTAAAGGCTCTTTAGTTGGTAATATAGCGATGGATTTGGGGTTAGACGTGAAAAGACTAGTTTCAGGCAAAGCTCGTATTTTCACCGGAGATAGCGTCGAGTATATTGAGCTCATTAAAGAAAAGGGTGTCCTCTTGATCAAAGACAGAATAGACAGAGAAACATTATGTGGGCAGACAACGCCCTGTGCTTTACATTTTCAGATTATTCTGGAAAATCCAATTGAATTCTTCCGTGTTACTGTTGAGATAACTGATATAAACGACAATGCTCCTGTTTTTAAAAAGGACGAACTTAAATTTGAAATAAGCGAAATAGCGGCAGTAGGGTCGAGATTTAGCCTTGAGAGAGCTGTAGATCCAGATGTCGGTATAAATAGCCTCCAAAGCTATACTCTGAAACCGACAGAACATTTCAGTTTGAAATTAAATAGCCAAGCAGATGGGAGTAAAAAGGTTGAAATGGTTTTACAGAAACCTCTTGATAGGGAAAAACAAGAGAAGATGTCTTTGTTGTTAACTGCTTTGGATGGGGGTGAGCCGCAGATGTCTGGTACAGTTCAGATTCATGTCACGGTGCTAGACGCAAACGACAACAGACCTATTTTCTCCCAGTCTGTATATAAAGTAAGTATTGCTGAGAATTCGCCAGTGGGAACGTTATTAACAGTCGTTACGGCAGTGGACAGTGACAAAGACGCAAACGGCTTGGTGTCCTACTCTATTACAAGCAGTACTGATGGAGTAATTGAACTTGTGACTATAAATGAGGAGAATGGAGAAATCCGTTTAGTTGGACAACTGGACTATGAAAAAGCCAAACATTACCAGATCGATGTTGATGCCAAAGACCACGGTGGCCTTTCAGATTCCAGTAAACTCGTTATTGATATACTGGATGTGAACGATAACAAACCACTGATTAACGTCATGTCAACATCCAAGTCAGTGCCAGAAAATTCGGCACCAGATACTGTTATAGCTATTATGAGTGTCCAAGACCCAGATTCAGAGAGAAATGGGCAGGTTCAGTGCAGTATTGACGATAATATCCCATTTATAATTAGATCGACATCAAATGGTTTTTATAGTGTAGTTACTGAGAATGATTTGGATCGAGAGACAGAGTCATCTTATAACATTACTGTAATATGTTCTGATAATGGAGAACCATCTCTCATGAACAGCCACACTCTCTCCTTACAAGTATCAGATGTAAATGATAATGCGCCAGTGTTTGAGAAGAGCTTCTATGAGGCTTTCGTTATGGAGAACAACTCTCCGGGTCTCTCTGTATTCACAGTAAAAGCCATAGACGCAGACTGGAACCAAAATGCTAGAATATCCTACATGTTAGAAGATTCCTCGATTAATGGCGTGCCTGTCTCTTCATACGTATCCGTCAGTGCTGAGAGCGGAATTATCCATGCGGTTCGCGCTTTTGACTATGAGCAAATAAAGGAGTTTGTATTTCGAATAAAAGCTCAAGACGGCGGCTCCCCTCCCCTGAGTAGTAATGCTACTGTTAAAATATTGGTGCAGGATCAAAACGATAACGCACCGCAGGTTTTATACCCAGTACAGACTAGTGTTTCGGCCATTGCTGAAATTGTTCCCCGTTCAGCAGATGTTGGCTACCTCGTCACGAAAGTTGTTGCTGTTGATGTGGACTCTGGTCAAAATGCCTGGCTGTCTTATAAACTCTTGAAGGCAACAGACAGAGCGCTGTTTGAAGTTGGTGCACAAAATGGAGAAATAAGAACTATACGACAAGTCACAGATAAAGATGTTGTGAAGCAAAAGCTCACTGTTGTAGTGGAAGACAACGGGCAGCCGTCTCGTTCAGCAACTGTGAATGTTAACGTAGCAGTGGCCGACAGCTTCCCCGAAGTGCTCTCGGAGTTTAGTGACTTTACGCACGACAAGGAGTACAATGACAGCCTGACATTTTACCTCGTTTTGGCCCTGGCTGTAGTTTCATTCCTATTCATTGTGTCCATCATAGCCATACTCTCAGTGAAATGCTACAGATGGAGACGTGAGAGGATGTTTTATAAGTCCAATGGAAATCTCCCTGTTATTCCATATTACCCACCTCTTTACGCGGACGCAGGTGGCACTGGAACACTGCAACGCGTTTACAATTACGAGCTGTACAGAACAACTGACTCCCGAAAGAGTGATATGAAATATGGAGGTCAAAGCACTTTGGACACAAATGGATCACAGACACTTCCTCATATGCAGAGAGACAGAATGAGCACTGAAGACTTAAATGAGCAGGTGAGCTCCTTAGCATTTATTAATATGATCATGCATTGCACATTCCATTCTCATTTCTATGGAGAATTTCTATTTTTTCCCCCATGTCATGTCTTATGTTTTCTCTCAGCAAAGCTTTGGTAGTGTATACTGTACATTTGGTTGCTTCAAACGTTTGCACGTGTGTGGCTTGGTCTGTTGCTGGCCATGGTTCTGAACATGGCTCTTGACGCAGGCCAGTGATCTTTGTTTCTGAAGTGCATATTTTTGAAGAGTGAATACTGCTGCTATATTGCTATATGAATGTATACCACTACAATTCTACATTTTTACAATTAGACATATATCAGACAAATATACAGGCAAAGTGTTTTTTTAGCTATAATCTTTTTTTTTTTTTTTCTGAAACTCACACATCTGACCCCAATCTATTTGTCTTATTGGGGTACTATTCATATACATCTGAACTTCACCTAACCTTTAAAACAAACACCGAGAATAAGTTAGTCATTCTGTGTGTGTTATTTTCAATTTATTTGTTTTGTTAAGATGTACCAGTATGGGTTGTATGGCTGCACTTTATGTTGATCAAATATATCTTAAATGCAGTGAAATGTAAGTGCAGTTCAACTGATTTAACTCAGCGGGCCGCTGTTGGATAGCATGTTGTGAATGTAGACAGTCCTACTGTCGGTACCTCCCTCTTACATATCTTTATTTGGCGAGTGGAAGGGAACAGAGCTGAGAAGGATCGTGCGAAGCCGAATATGTGATATAAAAACTACTTGTTTTCAATCTATGCAAGGGACAACAAACGCATTAGCGTCATTACTTATAGCGGCAAGAATCATAATCGCTTACAACTACCTTGGATTGTATCGTTCTCATCGAATTTGACGACGAAATGTGTACAAAAGGAATTGCTCGGCAAGTACTATTGTTTGCTTTGGTCTTCTTTCTTAGCACCGTCCACGGACAGGTCAGTTACTCTATTCCGGAGGAGATGGCTGTTGGATCTGTGGTTGGTAACATAGCACAGGATTTAGGATTGGAACTGAAAAGACTGAAATCCGGCAGAGCTCGAGTTTATGCTGGAGACAGCACGGAATACATCGAGCTGAATAAAGACAGGGGACTCCTCACCATCAAAGAGAGAATAGACCGAGAAGCACTATGTGGACAGACTACGCCTTGCGCACTAGATTTTCAGATTATTCTGGAGAATCCGATGGAATTATACAGGATAACAGTTGAAATAATAGATGTAAACGATAATGCTCCCACGTTCAGAAATAGTGAAAAACGTTTTGAAATGCCTGAATCCGCTGTTGTTGGATCGAAATTTCTGTTAGATAAAGCAATGGATCTAGACATTGGTATAAATGGCCTTCAGACATACACATTAAAACCAACAGAAAATTTCGAACTGAAATTACATAGCCAGGCAGATGGCAGTAAAAAAGTTGAAATGATTTTACAGAAGCCTCTAGACCGAGAGAAACAAGAGGACATATCGCTTGTTTTAACAGCAATGGATGGCGGAGAGCCATTAATGTCGGGGACGGTAAAAATACATATCACAGTATTAGATATCAATGACAATGCGCCAGTTTTCACCAAAGCTGTGTATAAAACAGTTGTGACTGAAAACTCACCAAAAGGTACTGTGTTAACCAGTGTTAATGCTTACGACGCAGATAAAGGGTCAAATGGTCAAGTTAGTTATTTAATCCCGAACAGTCAGCATGACGTGTCCGATTTGTTTTTTGTGCAGGAAAATGGCGAAGTGATATTAGTTGGAGATATCGACTATGAAACAGCCAAGCATTACGAGATTGATGTAGAAGCAGTGGATAAGGGCGGGCTATCGGATTCAAGTAAGATAATCGTAGACGTTGTTGACGTTAATGATAACAACCCGACTATTAATATAATCTCTAAATCCAGTTCAGTAAATGAAGACTCGGCCGCAGGCACAGTCATAGCAATGATTAGTGTCAATGATCCAGATTCTGAAAAGAATGGTCGAGTTCACTGCGTTATGGGTGATAATATCGCTTTCGCTATTAAATCAACTTCAAACGGATTTTATAGCATCATTACGGACAGTGCATTGGACCGTGAAACAGACTCGGGTTATAACATTAGTGTGACTTGTTCCGATGAAGGCGTGCCTTCACTCTCTAGCAGCGTCACTCTCTCATTGCAGGTGTCTGATGTAAATGATAATGCGCCTGTTTTTGAAAAAAGTTCATATGCTGCATCCATTGTGGAGAATAACACACCAGGCATTTCAGTATTTTCCATTAAGGCTGTGGACGCAGATTGGAAACAGAATGCCCGCGTATCGTATATTTTAGATGAATCGTCGACAAATGGAGTGCCTATCTCTTCATATGTCTCTGTCGATGCTGAAACCGGGGTCATTCGTGCCGTGCGTTCTTTCGATTATGAGCAGATGAAGGACTTTGTGTTCCGCGTAAAAGCGCAAGACGGAGGGTCTCCTCCGCTAAGCAGTAATGTCAGTGTTAAAATAACTATTCAAGATCAAAACGACAACGCACCACAGGTGCTCTATCCCGTACACACCAGTGGCTCCCTGGTGGCTGAAATGGTGCCTCGGTCAGCAGATGTAGGCTATCTCGTCACAAAAGTGGTGGCTGTCGACGTAGATTCTGGACAGAATGCCTGGCTCTCTTATAAACTACAGAAAATGACAGACAGGGTCTTGTTTGAAGTTGGTGCTCAGAATGGAGAAATAAGGACTATTCGCCAAATCACTGACAAGGATGCAGTGAAACAAAAGCTCACTGTTGTAGTGGAAGACAACGGACAGCCAGCTCGCTCGGCGACTGTGAATGTTAACGTGGCGGTGGCAGACAGCTTCCCTGAGGTGCTATCAGAGTTCACCGACTTCATGCCGGATAAGGAGTATAACGACAACCTGACGTTTTACCTGGTGTTGGCTTTAGCCGTAGTTTCATTTCTCTTCATTATATCCATCATATCCATACTGTCGGTGAAATGTTACAGGTGGAGACGTGAGCAGATGTTTTATAAGTCCAATGGAAATCTCCCTGTTATTCCGTATTACCCACCTCTTTACGCGGACGCAGGTGGCACTGGAACACTGCAACGCGTTTACAATTACGAGCTGTACAGAACAACTGACTCCCGAAAGAGTGATGTGAAATATGGAGGTCCTTGTAGTCAAAGCATCATTAGTCTGGACACAGGTGGATCACAGACACTTCCTCATATACAGAGAGACAGAATGAGCACTGAAGACTTAAAAGACCAGGTGAGCATGGTTCATAAGCTTTCCACACATTGCACTTGTCGTTACACACACACACACACACACACACACACACACACACACACACCACACACTTCCCCCTTTTTCATATAGTGTTTAAAGTAATCTAGGTCTGCTCACACATTTTAAACAGTTTGTGCAAAACTAGTGCAAGAAAGGCCTATATGCGAGTAGATCTGCAGTGATTTGCAAATCGCTGACCATGGTCCTGAATATACATTCAGCCACTGCAAAGTTAAAGCATACTTAGATGCTGGTGGTTCTTGTTGGCCTAAGAGGCATGCACATGTAGAGAGAAGACTTGTATGACATATTTAGTGCAATGAAATCTCTGACCAGTTATGCATCTTAGCACTGATTAGCTGATTAGGTGCAATGGTGGTGCAATTCCACAGGTTATCCGATTTAGATATTTTCATAGGTTCCTTCACTGCACTCTGACTGCACATCTTTACTAGTGCAGTCTATTTACCAGTGTAGTTCTATTGGTTCGGCTCAGAGGGCCGCTGTTGGCCAACAGTATGTTGCCGATGAACATAGACCATACTACAAATAGTACCTTCCCCATCATTAGTACATGACCAGTGTAAAAGAAAGAACAAAACGGAGCTGTATCCTTACGCTAAATGATAATTTCCTTAATACGTTGGATTATCACACCTTAGATACCTATTCCGAGCTGCAAATATGACTCGTCATGGCTTCTTTTGGATTGCACGGTCTCCGACGGGATTTTTTTCGACTAAAGGAATATCACAACTAGTCCTTTTGTTCATGTCGGTCGTCTCACTAAGCTCAGTGTCTGGGCAGGTCAGTTACTCGATTGCCGAGGAGATGGCTAAAGGCTCTGTTGTCGGTAACATAGCGCAGGATTTGGGATTGGACCTGAAAAGACTGAAATCAGGTAAAGCTCGTATTTATACGACGGATAGCACAGAATACATCGAGCTTAATAGAGACAGGGGGATTCTTGTAATCAAAGAGAGGATAGACCGAGAGGCATTATGCGCACAGACTACGCCTTGCGCTCTTCACTTTCAGATCATTCTGGAAAATCCAATGGAATTATATAGAGTAACAGTAGAAATTACCGATGTAAATGATAATGCCCCAACATTTAGAAATAGCGAAAAACGGTTTGAAATACTTGAAACAGCAGTGGTAGGATCAAAATTTGTATTAGACAAAGCGATGGATCTCGACATTGGTATCAACGGCCTTCAAAGCTATACATTAAAACCAACAGATAACTTTGCATTGAAACTACATAACCAAGCGGATGGTAGTAAAAAGGTAGAAATGGTTTTACAGAAACAACTAGATCGCGAGAAAGAGGAGAATATGTCGCTTCTTCTGACAGCTATGGATGGCGGTGAGCCTCTTATGTCGGGCACAGTCCACATATACATCACTGTGTTAGATGCTAATGACAACGCTCCTGTTTTCACAAAGGCTGTATATAAGAGCGTAATACCTGAAGATTCCAAAAAAGGAACATTGGTTACATCGATCAGTGCATCCGATGTAGATAAAGGAAGCAACGGACAAGTAAGTTATTTCATTTCAAATAGCCTCGATGGCGTATCTGATTTGTTTCATATCGAGGAAAACGGTGACATAGTTTTAGTGGGGAAGGTAGATTACGAAACAGCCAAATATTACCAGATTGACATAGAGGCAGTAGATAATGGTGGATTATCAGACTCGAGTAAAATAATCGTAGATGTAACTGACGTCAATGATAACAGCCCTGTTATTAATATTATTTCGCAATCCATTTCAATAAATGAAGACTCTCCAGCGAACACAGTGGTGGCGATGATTAGTGTAGATGACCCAGACTCTGAGAAAAACGGCGAAGTGCACTGCGGAATGAATGCTAACATTCCTTTTGCCATCAAGTCAACATCAAATGGTTTCTACAGTGTTGTTACTGACAGTGCACTTGACCGTGAAACAGACTCCCAGTATAATATTACAGTGACGTGCTCTGATGAAGGTGTTCCATCGCTTTCTAGCACCATCACGCTCACCTTAAAGATTGCAGACGTGAATGATAACGCACCTCTGTTCGAAAAGAGTACATATGAAGCATCTGTTGTTGAAAACAACTCGCCAGGCCTCTCTGTATTTACAGTTAAGGCCGTAGACGCAGACTGGAAGCAGAATGCCCGCGTCTCCTATATTCTGGATGACAGCAAGATTAATGGAGTAGCTGTCTCTTCGTATGTGTCAGTCAATGCTGAGAGTGGAGTCATACACGCAGTGCGTTCTTTTGATTACGAGCAGATAAAAGACTTTCAGTTCCGTGTGAAGGCCCAAGATGGAGGCTCACCTCCCTTAATTAGCAATGTTAGCGTTAAAATAGTCATCCAAGATCAAAATGACAACGCACCACAAATTCTTTATCCAGTACAGACAAGTAGTTCTATTCTGGCAGAAATTGTGCCTCGGTCAGCAGATGTGGGCTATCTGGTCACCAAAGTGGTAGCTGTGGATGTGGACTCTGGACAGAATGCCTGGCTCTCGTATAAACTTGTAAAAGCAACCGATAGAGCCCTGTTTGAAGTAGGCGCTCAGAATGGAGAAATAAGGACTGTTCGCCAGGTGACCGACAAGGATGCAATGAAACAAAAACTAACAGTGATAGTCGAAGACAACGGACAGCCCTCTCGCTCAGCTACAGTAAACGTCAATGTGGCGGTTGCGGACAGTTTTCCAGAGGTTCTCTCGGAATTTACTGAATTTACGCACGACAAGGAGTATAATGACAATCTTACATTTTATCTTGTTTTGGCGCTGGCTGTGGTATCTTTCCTCTTCGTCGTTTCCCTTATAGCCATACTGTCAGTGAAATGCTACAGATGGAGACGCGATCGGATGTTTTATAAATCTAATGGACAGCTTCCAGTAATTCCATACTACCCACCCCTTTACGCAGACGTTGGGGGCACGGGTACATTGCAACACGTGTACAACTATGAGGTGTGTCGCACCACTGACTCCAGAAAGAGTGATCTGAAATACAGCAGACCCTCTAGTCAGAGCATCATTAGTCTGGATACTAGTGGAACTCTGACTCTACGGAATGCACAGAGAGACAAACTGGTCATGGAAGACCAAGAAGACCAGGTGAGCAGAACATGCTAACAGTTTTTGTTAATGTATTTTACCTAGGTCTACAGAATAGTTTGTTTTTTTTTATTATAATTTTGAATTGTATAATATACATATTTTATAAAACATAATTGTTATTAGTTGATCTGACCTTTATAATGATTTTTTATAATAATTGGCATGAGTTTTGTGAAGCCCGTTGCACTTTTTTATTTATTCTTCCTCCTTGTGCTCACTCCAATCCTTATATGCGTTGAGATATACAATAGCACGATTAACGGTACATTTTAAGAATATGTATTCTGTCTAGCTGAAGATCCTCAGTGCTTTCCAAATCGCTGGCCATGGTACTGAATAATACTCTGAACACCTCTGTCTTCTCAGTCTCTGAATACTCTGTTCTTATATCAATGGCAAAATATTTGCATGCTGTTTGCTGAACTTGTTTGGATTTTTTAAGAGATCATCTACCCAGAATGTCAGTTTATGTTAGTTTGTGCGGCATAAGTCTCTGACAGTAGAGATGAAAAGAATTTCAGGATTTTCATTGTCAAGTGTTGTTCAGTTTAGCACATGTATGTATGTGTGGATCCACTTTATCATCCCATTACGTTTTCTGATGTTTATCAATATGGTAGAATGATGGTGCAGTTCTGTCAAATCGGCTCAGAGGGCCGCTGTTGACCACTAGTATGCTGCTTAACTCAGACCTTACTACTACCTCCCACACAACCCTTACGTCGTCAGTGTAAAATAAAGGCACAGTAACGGAGCTGTGGATTTAAGATGTAGGTTACATTCCTTTTTAAGCAATACCAGAGATGACTACGCGTCTCCCATCTCTTCCTTTCTGCAATTGCGACTTGTGATACATTTTCTCGATTCTACTGTCGATCCAGGCTTAAGCAGCACAATTTTTCGTCCAGAAGAATGGCACGGCAAGTCCTATTGTTCCTGTCCATCATCTTACTTGGATCAGTGCACGGGCAAGTCAGTTACTCCATTGCTGAGGAGATGGCTAAAGCCTCTGTTGTCGGTAACATAGCGCAGGATTTAGGATTGGACCTGAAACGACTGAAATCAGGTAAAGCGCGTGTTTTTACGGGGGGTAACACCGAATACATCGAGCTGAATAAAGACAGGGGAGTCCTCGTTATCAAAGAGAGAATAGACCGAGAGGCATTATGCGCACAGACTACGCCTTGCGCTCTTCATTTTGAAATCATTCTTGAAAATCCAATGGAGTTATATAGAGTAACAGTAGAGATTACCGATGTAAATGATAATGCACCAACATTTAGAAATAGCGAGAAACGGTTTGAAATACTTGAATCAGCAGTAGTAGGATCAAAATTTGTATTGGACAAAGCAATGGATCTCGACATTGGTATCAACGGCCTTCAGAGCTATACATTAAAACCATCAGATAACTTTGCATTGAAACTACATAATCAAGCGGATGGTAGTAAAAAGGTAGAAATGGTTTTAAAGACGCAACTAGATCGCGAGAAAGAGGAGAATATATCGCTTCTTCTGACAGCTATGGATGGCGGTGAGCCCCTTATGTCGGGTACAGTTCAGATATATATCACTGTGTTAGATGCTAATGACAACGCTCCTGTTTTTACAAAGTCTGTCTATAAAAGCATAATACCTGAAGATTCCAAAAAAGGAACATCGGTTACTTCTGTCAGTGCGTCCGATGCAGATAAAGGAAGCAACGGACAAGTAAGTTATTTCATTTCAAATAGCCTCGATGGCGTATCTGATTTGTTTCATATAGAGGAAAACGGTGACATAATTTTAGTGGGTCAGGTAGATTATGAAACAGCCAAATATTATCAGATTGATATAGAAGCAGTTGATAATGGTGGATTGTCAGACTCGAGTAAAATAATAGTTGATGTAACTGACGTCAATGACAACAGTCCTATTATTACTGTTGTATCGCAGTCCATTTCAGTAAATGAGGATTCTCCTACAAGCACAGTTACAGCAATGATTCGTGTGAATGATCCGGATTCTGATAAAAATGGCGAGGTGCACTGCGGAATTAATGACAACATTCCCTTTGCCATCAAGTCAACATCAAATGGTTTCTACAGTATTGTCACTGACAGTGCACTGGACCGAGAAACAGACTCCGAGTATAATATTACTGTGACGTGCTCTGATGAAGGTGTTCCATCGTTTTCCAGCACCATCACTCTCACCTTAAAGATTACAGATGTAAATGATAACGCACCTCTGTTCGAAAAGAGCGCATATGAGGCATCTATTGTTGAGAACAACTCTCCAGGCCTCTCTGTATTTGCAGTCAGGGCCGTAGACGCCGACTGGAAGCAGAATGCCCGCGTCTCCTATATACTGGATGACAGCAAGATTAATGGAGTAGCTGTCTCTTCGTATGTGTCAGTCAATGCTGAGAGTGGAGTCATACACGCAGTGCGTTCTTTTGATTACGAGCAGATAAAAGACTTTCAGTTCCGTGTGAAGGCCCAAGATGGAGGCTCACCTCCCTTAATTAGCAATGTTAGCGTTAAAATAGTCATCCAAGATCAAAATGACAACGCACCACAAATCCTTTATCCAGTACAGACAAGTAGTTCTATTCTGGCAGAAATTGTGCCTCGGTCAGCAGATGTGGGCTATCTGGTCACCAAAGTGGTGGCTGTGGATGTGGACTCTGGACAGAATGCCTGGCTCTCATATAAACTTGTAAAAGCCACCGACAGAGCCCTGTTTGAAGTAGGCGCTCAGAATGGAGAAATAAGGACTGTTCGCCAGGTGACTGACAAGGATGCAATGAAACAAAAACTAACAGTGATAGTCGAAGACAACGGACAGCCCTCTCGCTCAGCTACAGTCAACGTCAATGTTGCAGTTGCGGACAGTTTTCCAGAGGTGCTGTCGGAATTTACTGACTTTACACATGACAAGGAATACAATGACAATCTTACATTCTATCTTGTTTTGGCGCTGGCTGTGGTATCTTTCCTCTTCGTCGTTTCTCTTATAGCCATACTGTCAGTGAAATGCTACAGATGGAGACGCGATCGGATGTTTTACAAATCTAATGGACAGCTTCCAGTAATTCCATACTACCCACCCCTTTACGCAGACGTTGGGGGCACGGGTACATTGCAACACGTGTACAACTATGAGGTGTGTCGCACCACTGACTCAAGAAAGAGTGATCTGAAATACAGCAGACCCTCTAGTCAGAGCATCATTAGTCTGGATACTAGTGGAACTCTGACTCTACGGAATGCACAGAGAGACAAACTGGCCATGGAAGACCCAGACTATCAGGTGAGCGCAACATGCATTACCTTTTCCTTAATTTCTATACACGGTTGAGAAATGTCACCCTGGATTTTATATTCGATTGTTTGTCGTCGAGCCCTGTCGTCGAGCCTTGTGCGCGCACAACGACACACCCACAGACACACACACACACACACACACACACACACACACACACACACACACACACACACACACACACACACACACACACACAGACTTTATTATTTCATAGACATGAGTTTGGTGAAGTGCTTTAATACATTTTATTAATTTTCCTTTGTCAAGCATTTGATGAAAATGATTAGACATACTGTTATGAAACGTTATATGTATGACGCTAGCGTTTGGTTTGGTTACATGGTAAAGGCTCCCAGTAATAATCAAGATAATGTGTATCGTGGTACTTGAGAGTTGACATAGACTCGTTGTTTCGTAGTACGTGTAATTCAACAGATCTGACTCAGAGTGCCGCTGTTGATCAGCGTGTAGGATTGTGTCTATGGACTCTGACAGTCCCTCCCTTTATCATCTCAGCATAAGAGACAGAAAAAGAATCTTACAAACATCGCTGGAGAACAGGGAACAGCCAGGGCACTATACGGTCGAGGACGTTGGTCTTTTGATCTTTTTCTGGCTATTCAAACGACAAAAACATGTGTTGTTATCAATAGGACGAGCAGGACAAAGGAATACCTTGGCTTTCTTTCACAGATTGCATCGTGTTAAATATCTCACAAAGAGAAAATGTCGGACATCACCGTCGTGCGGCAAGTATTGTTCGTTCTGCTCCTCTTCCTCTGTTCGGTGCATGGGCAGGTCAGCTATTCTGTTCCCGAGGAGATGTCGAAAGGTTCGTTAGTCGGTAACATAGCGCAGGATTTGGGTCTAGATTTGAAAAGGCTGAAATCGGGGAAAGCACGTATTTATAGTGAGGACAGTACTGAATACATCGAGCTGAATAAAGACAGAGGGATCCTGCTTATCAAGGAGAGAATAGACAGGGAGACATTGTGCGGACAGAGGACGCCATGCGCCCTGCATTTCCAGATTATTCTTGAGAATCCAATGGAATTATACAGCATTAATGTTGAAATCACAGACATAAACGATAACCCACCGAGTTTCGAAAATAATGAAATGAAGTTTAAAATCAGCGAATCGGCAGTTATCGGGGCCAAGTTTGTATTAGAGAGGGCAAATGATGCTGATGTTGGAGTGAATGATCTTCAGAGCTACTCTTTAAATACCAATGATAATTTTGTGCTGAAATTAAAAAACCAGCCAGATGGAAGAAAAATTGTGGAGATGGCTTTGCAGAAGCCCTTAGATCGAGAAAAGCAAGAAATGTTGACACTGGTCTTAACGGCCGTTGATGGAGGAGACCCACAGTTATCTGGCACGGCACAGATACACATCACTGTCCTAGACGTAAATGATAATGCGCCTGTTTTTACGCAGCCGATTTACAAGGCCAGTATAACAGAGAATGTAGCAAAAGGCACAGTTATAACAACGGTCAGTGCGTCCGACGCTGACCAAGGGTCTAATGGAGATATCACATATTCCATAACAAACATTATGGATGAAACACGCGACATGTTTGAAATAGGTGAGAAAACCGGAGTATTACAGTCAACAGGAAAAGTAGATTATGAAAAGGTGCGACATTATGAGATACATGTTCAAGCTAGTGATGAAGGGGGTCTAACAGATTTGTGTAAAGTTCAGCTCGATGTTTTAGACACGAATGACAACGCACCCACAATCAATGTATTATCAATGTCAAACGTTATTGCTGAAGATTCGAAGCCTGGGGTTGTAGTAGGCATGTTTAAAGTGCAGGATCCGGATTCTGGAGAGGACGGTAGAGTTCAGTGCTTAATCATGGATAATTTACCATTTACACTAAAAACGACAACAAATGGGTTTTACAGCCTCGTTACAGGTGCTGATTTAGATAGAGAAATGAATTCAGTGTATAATATCACAGTGACGTGCAACGATGCGGGGTTGCCGTCGCTCTCCAGCAGCATCAGCCTCTCATTACAAGTATCAGACGTCAATGACAACGCACCCATGTTTGAAAGGAGCTTGTATGAGGCCTCGGTTGTAGAAAACAACACACCGGGCATCTCTATTTTCAGGCTGTTAGCCAAAGACGCAGACTGGAACCAGAATGCCCGAGTGTCTTACATATTGGAGGAATCCTCTGTTAATGGAGTCTCTGTCTTGTCTTATGTGTCTGTCAATGCTGAGAGCGGTGTCATTAATGCAGTCCGCTCGCTTGATTATGAACAACTGAAATCTTTCCATTTCCGCGTAAAAGCGCAGGATGGGGGTTCTCCTCCACTGAGTAGCAATGTTAGCGTCGTTATACTTATTCAGGACCAAAACGACAACGCACCACAAATTCTATATCCAGTACATACCAGTGGCTCCCTTGTAACGGAAATCGTGCCTCGTTCAGCTGATGTGGGCTATCTGGTCACCAAAGTAGTTGCTGTTGATGTGGACTCTGGACAGAATGCCTGGCTCTCTTATAAAATCCAGAAAGTGACAGACAGAGCGCTGTTTGAAGTTGGGGCTCAGAATGGAGAAATAAGAACCATTCGACAAGTTAATGATAAAGATGCTGTGAAGCAAAAGCTCACTGTTGTTGTGGAGGACAACGGTCAGCCCTCTCGCTCTGCTACAGTCAATGTGAATGTGGCTCTGGCAGACAGCTTCCCTGAAGTGCTGTCGGAGTTCAGTGATTTTACGCACGACAAAGAATACAATGACAACCTGACTTTTTACCTCGTCTTGGCCCTGGCTGTAGTTTCTTTTCTCTTCATCGTGTCCATAATAGCCATACTATCAGTGAAATGCTACAGATGGAAACGTGACAGGATGTTTTATAAATCCAACGGAAATCTACCGGTTATTCCGTATTACCCGCCCCTTTACGCAGACGTAGGGGGCACAGGAACTCTACAGCATGTGTACAACTACGAACATTACAGAACAACCGACTCCAGAAAGAGTGATCTGAAATATGTCAGACCTTGTAATCAAAGCATCATCAGTCTGGATAACACTGAAATACAGACTCTACCGCATGCGCACGGCGAGAAACTGATTGACGACACTGACGATCAGGTGAGGGATTTTCGAAGCAAAAATATATTTTCTACTATGCAATGCTGTGCTATGCTATACTATAATATTGTATGAACAACTTGGTTTGTTTTTATTAGGTATTGTATTTAAATCAATTCAGTCAGAGATGATGTAATGAATTTATTTGCAAAAGGTTGCTGTTCTTGTTTGTGCGGAAGTTCCACTGTTGGTAATGCGACCATCATTTTTTCAGATATTAAATGTGAAGCATTTTTATAGAGTTGTTCATAGACATGTACAACGTCCATACTGACAGTCTAATGATTTTTAATTCGTGGTTCTACTTCTTACCTTTTATAGTATCACTGATTTGCATTTCTTGCACCTGAAATAGGCCTATACATTCTTTAAAAGTCACCCCCTCCATATCAGTGGCGTGAAGTTCATCTTGTGGGACTTGTAGTAGAGCTCGGGGCCTTTGGTTAGGCTTGAAGAGTAGCTAATGACGGTGAAGGCTCTTTGTCATTTGAGTGAATTTGTGACAACTCTTGTTATGTTTCTCTTCACATGATTTTTTATTATCAAACTTTAACAGCTACATCGATTAATTCTTCCCATGCTAAAAATGTGTAGTTCAACAGATCTGACTCAGAGCGCCGCTGTTGGTCAGCGTCTAGAATTGTGTGTGTATGGATTCCGATAATCCCTCCCTTTATCACCTCAACATAAGAGACAGAAAAAGAATCTTACAAACACCGCCGGAGAACAGGGAACAGTCAGGACACTATGGTAGAGGACGTGGATATGTAATTCTGGCTATTCAAAGGACAAAAAACTGTTATTATCAACAGGGGGAGGACGATTTGGAATACCTTTCTTTTACGGATTGCATCGTGTTAAATATCTCTCACAAAGAGAAAATGTCGGACATCACCGTCGTGCGGCAAGTATTGTTCGCTTTGCTCTTCTTCGTCTGTTCGGTGCATGGGCAGGTCAGCTATTCTGTTCCCGAGGAGATGTCGAAAGGTTCTTTGGTCGGAAACATCGCGCAGGATTTGGGTTTAGATTTGAAAAGGCTGAGATCGGGGAAAGCACGTATGTATACTGAGGACAACACTGAATACATTGAGCTGAATAAAGACAGAGGGCTTCTGCTCATCAAGGAGAGGATAGACAGGGAGACATTGTGTGGACAAAGGACACCATGCGCCCTGCATTTCCAGATTATTCTTGAGAATCCAATGGAATTATACAGCATTAATGTTGAAATCACAGACATAAATGATAATCCCCCAAGCTTCGAAAAGAATGAAATGAAGTTTAAAATCAGTGAATCGGCGGTTATTGGGGCCAAATTTGTGTTAGAGAGGGCAAACGATGCTGATGTTGGTGTGAACAATCTTCAGAGCTATTATTTGAATACCAATGATAATTTTGTGCTTAAATTGAAAAACCAGCCAGATGGTAAGAAATTTGTGGAAATGGTTTTACAGAAGCCTTTAGATAGAGAAAAAGAAGATACTTTGTCACTGGTTTTAACAGCTGTAGATGGAGGAGACCCACAGTTATCTAGCACTGCGCAGATTCATATCACTGTCTTAGATGCAAATGATAATGCGCCTGTATTTACGCAGACGATTTATAGGGCAAGTATTGAAGAGAATGTGCCAAAAGGCACAATTTTATCAGCAGTCACTGCTTCAGATGCTGACCAGGGCTCATACGGAGACATTATATATTCCATAACAAATATTATGGATGAAACACGCGACATGTTTGAAATAGATGAGAAAAGTGGAGTGTTGAAGTTGAAAGGAACAATTGATTATGAAAAGGCTCGACATTACGAAATAGATGTGCAAGCGAGTGATGAAGGGGGTCTAACTGATTCGTGTAAAGTACAAATCGATGTTTTAGACACGAATGATAACGCACCCTTCATCAGTATATTATCAATGCCAAGTGTAATTGCTGAAGATGCAAAGCCAGGAGTTGTAGTTGGCATGTTTAAAGTACAGGATCCAGATTCTGGAGAAGACGGACGAGTTCAGTGCTTAACTACAGACAATTCACCATTTACACTGAAAACAACAACAAATGGGTTTTACAGCCTCGTTACAGATGCTGATTTAGACAGAGAAATGAATTCAGTGTATAATATCACAGTGACGTGCAACGATGCGGGTTTGCCGTCGCTCTCCAGCAGCATCAGCCTCTCATTACAAGTATCAGACGTCAATGACAACGCGCCCATGTTTGAAAAGAGCTCGTATGAGGCCTCGGTTGTAGAAAACAACACACCGGGCATCTCCATTTTCAGGCTGTTAGCCAAAGACGCAGACTGGAACCAGAATGCCCGAGTGTCTTACATATTAGAGGAATCCTCTGTTAATGGAGTATCCGTTTCCTCTTACGTGTCTGTCAACACTGAGAGCGGTGTCATTAATGCTTTGCGCTCATTTGATTATGAGCAGCTGAAATCTTTCCATTTGCGCGTAAAAGCACAGGATGGTGGTTCTCCTCCACTGAGTAGCAATGTTAGCGTTGTTATACTTATTCAGGACCAAAACGACAACGCGCCACAAATTATTTATCCAGTACAGACTAGTGGTTCCCTCGTTACTGAAATTGTGCCTCGTTCAGCTGATGTGGGCTATCTGGTCACCAAAGTAGTGGCTGTTGATGTGGACTCTGGACAAAATGCCTGGCTATCTTATAAACTCCTAAAAGCGACAGACAGAGCGCTGTTCGAAGTTGGTGCACAGAATGGAGAAATAAGAACCATTCGACAAGTTAATGATAAAGATGCTGTGAAGCAAAAACTTACTGTTGTAGTGGAGGACAACGGACAGCCCACTCGCTCTGCTACTGTCAATGTGAATGTGGCTTTGGCAGACAGCTTCCCTGAAGTGCTCTCGGAGTTCAGTGATTTTACGCACGACAAGGAGTACAATGACAATCTGACGTTTTACCTCGTCTTGGCCCTGGCTGTAGTTTCCTTTCTCTTCATCGTGTCCATAATAGCCATACTATCAGTGAAATGCTACAGATGGAAACGTGATCGAATGTTTTATAAATCCAACGGAAATCTACCCGTTATTCCGTATTACCCGCCCCTTTACGCAGACATAGGGGGCACAGGAACTCTACAGCATGTGTACAACTACGAACATTACAGAACAACCGACTCCAGAAAGAGTGATATGAAATATGTCAGACCTTGTAATCAAAGCATCATCAGTCTGGACAATACTGAAATACAGACTCTACCGCATGCGCACGGCGACAAATTGATTGACGACACTGACGATCAGGTGAGGGGTTTGAGGTTTTCTACTATACTATGCTATGCTATAATAGTCTAGTAGAGTATATGATGAACATCTTCTTTTCTTTTTAAAGAAAAGACATTCCTTGTATTATTTTGTGTAAAATCCAATATTGTGAGTTGCAGTGTGACCATCGTTTATTTGTTATCAGAAACGTTTCAAAAGAATTGTGCTAAATATGTAGTGTCCATCCTCTGGAAGACATGTATAACCTCCATCCATACTAACAGTCAGTCTTATGCCATTTTCACATGTGGTTCTACTTTTTTTTCACCACCCTAATTTACAGGTATTGCTCCTAAGATATTAATTCTTGAAAAGTCTTCCTCTGCATTTAAGTGGCTTGTAGTTCGTCTTGTTGGACTCGTAGTGACGCTGTTGGTTAGTGCGCTGCAGCTGATCGAAAATATATCAGGCAGTTCCTCCCACTCGTCTCCATATTGTCGAGAGGAGCAGTCGAACGCAGACCGCTGTACTGTTAACATTAGCAGCAAGACGGGATCATTCTTTTGTTTGTTTCGGGAATATTAAAGGACCTTTGGAGGAGGCAATTTGGATTACTATTCTCGCGAAGGTTTCAGTTTAAGGAAGCTTTTGAGAACAAAAATACGATGGGCAAAAACAGGACATGGCAAGTACTATTATTCTTTTGCGTTTTAGGTCTAGGTTTAGTGCTTGGACAGGTTAGCTATTCAATTCCAGAAGAAATCCCTAAAGGCTCCTTTGTTGGAAACATAGCACAAGATTTGGGGTTGGATTTGAAAAGACTGAACAAGGGCAAAGCTCGCATTCACACAGGAGATGATACAGAATACATCGCGCTGAACAAGGACAGGGGAGTCCTTTCTATCAAAGAGAGAATAGACCGAGAGACATTGTGCGGGCAGACTACGCCATGCGCTCTACATTTTCAGATCATGCTAGAGGATCCCATGGAATTCTACACAGTCACGGTCGAGATAACAGACATAAATGACAATCCCCCCGTTTTCAGACAGAATGAAATGAAATTTGAAATAAACGAATTGGCACAAACAGGGGCGCGTTTCGTTTTAGAGAGAGCAAATGACCAAGACGTCGGCGTCAATGGTCTCCAAAGCTATACACTGAATCCCTCAGATCATTTCGTTTTACAGTTACATAGTGACCCAGACGGCCACAAAAATGTAGAAATGGTCTTACAAAAGTCATTAGATCGAGAGAAAAATGATCATTTAACATTAATGTTGACGGCTTTGGATGGAGGAGATCCCCAACTGTCTGGAACAATGCAGATTGAGATCGCAGTGTTGGATGCGAATGACAACGCACCAGTCTGCTCTCAGTCAGTATACAAGGCAGCCGTAGCAGAAAATGCACCAGTAGGCACCCTTTTAACTACAGTTAGTGCGTCGGACGCCGACCAAGGCTTACATGGAATAGTGTCATATTCAGTTTCGACAGAAGGAGCAAATTCACTGTTTGACGTTGACCCCCGCGAAGGAGTGGTAAAATTAATTGGAAATATTGATTATGAAAAACAGAAATATTACCAATTAAACATTCAAGCAAGAGATCACGGTGGACATGTTGATGTATGTAAAGTGATGATCAGTGTTAATGATATAAATGATAATAAACCCGTCATAACTATTATGTCGAAGTCAAAAGCGATATCTGAGGATTCAAAAAAAGATACAGCGGTAGCTATACTTAGTGTACAAGACCCAGACTCTGGAGAAAACGGAAAGGTCCAGTGTTTTATAAACGACAATATACCGTTTTCACTCAAATCTACATCAAGCAACTTTTTTAGTCTGGTCACAGATAACGACTTGGATCGGGAGGGGCAGAAAGATTATAACATCACGGTGACGTGCACTGATGAAGGAGTACCCTCGCTCTCCAACAGCGTCACCCTCTCCTTGCAAATATCAGATGTAAATGACAACGCGCCTGTATTTCAAAAAAGTTCATACGAGGCCTCAATTTTAGAGAACAACTCACCGGGTCTTTCTATTTTCGCCATTAGCGCTCAAGACGCAGATTGGAACCAGAATGCTCGTATCTCGTACATGCTAGAGGAATCCACAATAAATGGAGCATCTGTCTCAGCTTACGTATCTGTTAATGCTGACAGTGGAGTGATTAATGCATTGCGTTCTTTTGACTACGAACAAATCAAAGATTTTCAGTTTCACGTTAGAGCCCAGGATGGAGGCTCACCCCCACGGAACAGTAATGTGAGTGTGAGAATTAGTATTCAGGACCAGAATGACAACGCCCCTCAAGTGCTATATCCAGTGCATACAGGCAGCTCCCTCTTTGCTGAAATCGTGCCACGTTCAGCAGATGTGGGCTATCTTGTGACAAAAGTTGTGGCTGTAGATGTGGACTCTGGACAGAATGCCTGGCTCTCATACAAACTGCAGAAAAACACAGAGAGGGCGCTGTTTGAAGTTGGGGCTCAGAATGGAGAAATAAGAACTATTCGCCAAATCACCGATAAAGATGCTATTAAACAGAAACTCACTGTTGTAGTGGAGGACAACGGTCAGCCCTCTCGTTCTGCTACAGTCAATGTGAATGTGGCTTTGGCTGACAGCTTTCCAGAAGTGCTCTCAGAGTTCAGTGATTTTACGCATGACAAGGAATATAATGAAAACCTCACCTTTTATCTAGTCTTAGCCTTAGCGGTAGTTTCTTGTCTTTTTATCGTGTCTATCATTGCGATTTTTTCAGTGAAATGCTACAGGTGGAGACGAGAGCGGATGTTTTATAAATCCAACGGACATCTCCCTGTTATACCGTATTACCCGCCTCTTTACGCAGACGCTGGAAACACAGGAACTTTACAGCACGTGTATAATTATGAGGTGTGCAGAACAACAGACTCTCGAAAGAGTGATCTGAAACATATGAGACCTTGCAGTCAGAGCATAATTAGTCTCAACACCAACGGAACCCTTACACTGCCGCATGCGCACAGAGAAAAACTCATAATTGAGGATTCAGACGATCAGGTGAGATTATTTTTAAACATTTCTGGGTTGTTTTACATCACACTTTCAGTATGTAAACAAAGGGAAGTAACTTATCTCGAATACAAATATTAGAGTTGATCTAGTGTTGTCGCTGGCCTTGGTGCTGAAATGAACCAGTCGGACAAGGCTCTCTCTCTCTCTCTCTCTCTCTCTCTCTCTCTCTCGTCCACTCACTTACACGCACACACACACACACACACACACACACACACACACATACACAATGACCTGACACACACGCTTTTATACATTTAAATGCATAACATTTCAATGCATTTAAAGTTTATAACTGTGATTACGTTTTGTAATATGTGCTCACTGCTCAGGTTTATGACATTTCACAATACTTTTTTATTTGTGTAGTGTGATAGGTTGCACTCTAAGTGCCGCTGTTGGTCAGGGTTTTAGATTTGGCTGACATTTTAGAGGTACCTCCCCATAACGTCACAGTGAATCAAAGAAAGAAAGACAGCCTTAACCCGTATCCGTATTCGGGAAAACACCTCAAGTCGGGCACTGTTTCTTTCGTTGCAAGTTGATACCTTGGTGTAAGACAACGGCGCTACACAGAGCTATATTGGAATACATGGCTAATTGGATATCTACGTTCTGCTGACGGGAAAGGCTGTGTTTTGGACTGAAATCTGAAAAGAAAAATGTCGACCAGGACAATGGCGCGGAGCATACTGGTATTAGTGGTGATGTTCGATCTCTGTTGTGTGCACGGGCAGGTCAGTTACTCCATTCCAGAAGAAATGTCGAAGGGCTCTTTAGTAGGTAATATAGCGCAAGATTTGGGCTTAGATATAAAACGACTGAAAACAGGCAAGGGCCGAATATTCACGGGTGACCAGGCAGACTATATTGCGCTAGACAAGGACAGGGGCATCCTTCTGATCAAAGAGAGAATAGACAGAGAAGCGCTGTGTGGGCAAATATCGCCATGCGCTTTACATTTTCAGATAATTCTTGAGAACCCGATGGAGTTATACAGTGTGACGGTAGAAATTACAGATATTAACGATAATGCTCCCAGTTTTGAAAGGAGTGAAATGAAATTTGAGATAAGTGAAAATGCTGCAATTGGTGCTCGTTTCATGTTGGAGATAGCAGTTGATCCGGATGTTGGTACAAATGGTCTCCAAACCTACACCCTAAATCCTACAGATAATTTTCAACTGAAATTAAATCAGCAGCCAGACGGTGGGAAGACAGTCGAAATGGTTCTCCAGAAATCTCTGGACCGAGAGAAAAATGAAGATATGACGCTGGTGTTCACTGCAGTTGATGGAGGAGAACCACAGATGTCAGGGACCGTGAAAATACACGTTACTGTGTTAGATGTAAACGATAATGCCCCAGTTTTTACGCAGCAGATTTACAAAGTCTCTGTAAATGAAAACTCTCCGAAGGGAACGCAATTGACCACAGTAAGCGCCACTGATGCTGACAATGGCTCTAACAACATAGTCACCTACTCTTTGTCACGAAGCGCTGCTAGTATATCCGACATGTTTTCTGTAGACAGGCGTAATGGAGAAGTTACGTTGATCGGTCAACTGGACTATGAAAGAACACGAAATTATCAGTTTTTTGTTGAGGGTAAAGATGAAGGGGGGTTTTTAGATTCCTGCAAAATTATTGTGGATGTTATAGACATAAATGACAACAGTCCAGTTATTAGCACTATATCTAAGTCCAGCACAACAGCTGAGAATGCCCCACTTAATACAGTAATTGCTATGATCAGCGTGAATGATCCGGACTCCGGCAATAATGGCCAGGTGAGCTGCAGTATCAATGAACACATTCCATTTGCTATCAAGCCATCGTCTAATCGTTTCTACAGCATAGTAACTGATAGTGAATTAGATCGGGAGGAAAACTCTGAATACAACATAACTGTAACATGTTCGGATGAGGGTGTACCCTCCCTCTCCAGCCGCACAGATTTGTCTTTAAAAATAACCGATATAAACGACAATGCGCCTGTGTTTGAAAAGAGCTCGTATGAGGCTTATATTTTAGAAAACAACACACCGGGCCTGTCGATTTTCACTGTTAGAGCGCGAGACGCAGACTGGAATCAAAATGCTCGCGTGTCATACATATTAGAAGAGTCCTCGAATAACGGAGTGCCTGTGTCGTCTTACGTTTCTGTTAATGCAGAGAGTGGTGTAATTCATGCTGTGCGGTCATTCGACTATGAGCAGATTAAATCATTCACATTCCACATAAAAGCGCAGGACGGAGGCTCTCCACCACTGAGTAGCAATGTTAGTGTTAAAATAATAATACAAGATCAGAATGATAATGCACCCCAGGTTCTATATCCAGTGCAAACGAGCGGATCTTTGGTCACTGAGATTGTTCCTCGTTCAGCTGATGTGGGCTATCTGGTCACCAAAGTGGTGGCTGTTGATGTGGACTCTGGACAGAATGCTTGGCTCTCTTATAAACTCCTAAAAGCGACAGACAGAGCCTTGTTTGAAGTTGGTGCACAGAATGGAGAAATAAGAACCATTCGACAAGTAAATGATAAAGATACAGTGAAGCAAAAGCTCAGTGTTGTAGTGGAGGACAACGGACAGCCCTCTCGCTCAGCTACAGTCAATGTTATTGTGGCTTTGGCGGACAGCTTTCCTGAAGTCCTCTCGGAGTTCAATGATTTTACGCACGACAAGGAATACAATGACAACCTGACTTTTTATCTCGTCTTGGCCCTGGCTGTTGTTTCTTTTCTCTTCATCGTGTCAATAATAGCCATACTGTCAGTCAAATGTTACAGATGGAAACGTGACAGGATGTTTTATAAATCCAACGGAAATCTACCGGTTATTCCGTATTACCCGCCCCTTTACGCAGACGTAGGGGGCACAGGAACTCTACAGCATGTGTACAACTACGAACATTACAGAACAACCGACTCCAGAAAGAGTGATCTGAAATATGTCAGACCTTGTAATCAAAGCATCATCAGTCTGGATAACACTGAAATACAGACTCTACCGCATGCGCACGGCGAGAAACTGATTGACGACTCTGATCAGGTGAGGGATTTTAAGCAACTTACTTTATATAATTATGATATTATTTTCATACCATGTTTGTATTTCGGTATGCACTGAATCCTTAATAGAAAGCCACTTGAAGTGTGACTTTCGCAGTGTGCAATTCAGAGTGCAGTATTTTTCAACCCCATGTGTTTGCAATACTGTACATAGTGTGTGCTTAATTGTGTCTATGCAAATGAGTTCGTACTTATTAATGCGTACTTATTCCCGCATTTCTAATACATTACATTATGTGTATTAACTGAAATATCACTGTGGAATTAGCCTCAATGGGTAGAGATATTTAGTAACAGTACGGCTGTTACATGTAGAAACGATAGACGTACACTATTCAAAATTACTGATTTGCACTTCTCATTCTTCATATGAGTGCACTTACGTTGTAATTTCTCAAAACAAAAACTTAAACCAGACTTAAATCATGTGTAGTTCCTGTGGTTTGACTCGTAGTGCCGCTGTTGGTTAGTGAGTAGCAGCTGAGTGAAAATATATTAAGCAGTTCCTCCCACCTGGGATCATACATTGTCTAGAGGAACAGTCGAACGGAGGCCGTCGTACTGTTAACATGAAAACCAAGACAGGATATCTCTTTTGTTTGATCCCGGAGTATTAAACGAATTGGATGTACGCTTTTGGGATTACTATACTCGTAGAAGATTTGCATTTGAAGAACTGGTAGACAGTATTTGCAGCATTTTTTTCGAGGAAAATGGAGAAAATCGGAATATGGCAAGTACTATTATTCATCTGCGATTTCAGTTTAGGGCTAGTGTGCGGACAGGTTAGTTATTCAATTCCTGAGGAAATGCCCAAAGGCTCATTTGTTGGAAACATAGCACAAGATTTGGGATTGGATTTGAAAAGACTGAGCATTGGCAGAGCTCGCATTTACACCGGAGAGGATACAGAATACATCGCGCTGAACAAGGACAGGGGAGTCCTTTCTATCAAAGAAAGAATCGACCGAGAGACATTGTGCGGGCAGACTACGCCATGCGCTCTACATTTTCAGATCATGCTAGAGGATCCCATGGAATTCTACACAATCACGGTAGAGATAACAGACATAAATGATAATCCCCCCGTTTTCAGACAGAATGAAATAAAATTTGAGATCAATGAGTTTGCGCAGACAGGCGCCCGTTTTGTTTTAGAGAGAGCAAAAGACCACGATGTTGGTATTAACGGTCTCCAAAGCTATTCATTGAATCCCAACGATAATTTCGTGCTGAAACTACATAGTGACCCAGAGGGTACTAAAAATATAGAAATGGTTTTACAAAAGTCACTAGATCGGGAGTTAAATGAGCATTTGTCATTAATTTTGACGGCTTTGGATGGAGGAGACCCTCAAATGTCAGGAACAATGCAGATACAGATCACAGTGTTAGATGCAAATGACAACGCACCAGTCTGTTCTCAGTCCGTCTACAAGGCAGCCGTAGCAGAAAATGCTCCACTAGGCACAATTTTAACTACAGTTAGTGCATCTGACGCCGACCAAGGCTCACATGGCGTAGTGTCATATTCTGTTTCCTCAGAGGATGCAAATTCTTTGTTTGACATTGACTCTCGAGAAGGAGTGGTGAGATTAATTGGAAGCATTGATTATGAAAAACAGAAATACTATCAATTGAATATCCAGGCTAGAGATCATGGGGGACACTCTGATGTTTGTAAAGTTATGATTAATGTGAATGATATAAATGATAATAAGCCAGGCATAAGTATTATGTCGAAATCAAAAGCAATATCTGAAGACTCAAAAACAGGTACAGCTGTAGCTATACTAAACGTGCAGGACGCAGACTCTGGAGAAAACGGAAAAGTCCACTGTTCCATAGACGACAATTTACCGTTTACACTTAAATCAACATCAAACCATTTTTTCAGTTTGGTGACTGACAACGACTTAGATAGGGAGAGACAGAAAGATTATAACATCACGGTGACGTGCACTGATGAGGGAGTGCCTTCGCTCTCCAACACAGTCACCCTCTCCTTGCAAATATCCGATGTAAATGACAACGCGCCTGTGTTTGAAAAAAGTTCATATGAGGCCTCAATTTTAGAGAACAACTCACCAGGTCTCTCCATATTCGCCATTCGCGCACAAGACGCAGATTGGAACCAGAATGCGCGTATCTCATATATGCTAGAGGAATCCACAATAAATGGAGCATCTGTCTCAGGTTATGTATCTGTTAATGCTGACAGTGGAGTAATTAACGCATTGCGCTCTTTTGACTACGAACAAATAAAATATTTTCAGTTTCACGTTAGAGCCCAGGATGGAGGCTCACCCCCACGGAACAGTAATGTGAGTGTGAGAATTAGTATTCAGGACCAGAATGACAACGCCCCTCAAGTGCTATATCCAGTGCATACAGGCAGCTCCCTCGTTGCTGAAATTGTGCCTCGTTCAGCAGATGTGGGCTATCTTGTGACAAAAGTTGTGGCTGTAGATGTGGACTCTGGACAGAATGCCTGGCTCTCATACAAACTACAAAAAACCATGGAGAGGGCTTTGTTTGAAGTGGGCGCTCAGAATGGAGAAATAAGAACTATCCGCCAAATCACTGATAAGGATGCTGTAAAGCAAAAGCTTACTGTTGTAGTGGAGGACAACGGACAGCCCTCTCGGTCCGCAACAGTCAATGTTAACGTGGCATTGGCGGACAGCTTTCCAGAAGTGCTCTCAGAGTTCAGTGATTTTACGCATGACAAGGAATATAATGACAATCTCACCTTTTATCTAGTCTTAGCCTTAGCGGTAGTTTCTTGTCTTTTTATCGTGTCTATCATTGCGATTTTTTCAATGAAATGCTACAGGTGGAGACGAGAGCGGATGTTTTATAAATCCAACGGACATCTCCCTGTTATACCGTATTACCCGCCTCTTTACGCAGACGCTGGAAACACAGGAACTTTACAGCACGTGTATAATTATGAGGTGTGCAGAACAACAGACTCTCGAAAGAGTGATCTGAAACATATGCGACCTTGCAGTCAGAGCATAATTAGTCTCAACACCAACGGAACCCTTACACTGCCGCATGCGCACAGAGAAAAGCTCATAATTGAGGATACAGACGATCAGGTGAGCTCATCTTCAGACATTTCTGTATATCACACGTTTCTTATGTAAACAAAATGACGTGACTGATCTCGTCAATGGAGTGTTGTTGCTGACCTTGGTGCTGAATTGATTTAAACTGAGTTGGTGTTTAATTGAAACACACTCTCTTTCTCTCTCCGTCTGTCTATCTGTCTCTCTCTCTCACTCACTCACTCACTCACATACTCACACACACACACACACACACACACTTACATCAGTTTAAATGCCTACACCCACAATGGGCCTGTGTTTAACTAACATGACTGAAGTCATTTTGATGGAATGTATATAATGTTTTTTTTAGATTGTGTAGTTTGATAAATTGGACTCTAAGTGCCGCTGTTGGTCAGGATGAACATTTTAAAGGAACCTCCCCATAACGTCATAGTGAATGAAGAAAGAAAGCCACCCCGTAAGCCCCGTATCTGTATTCGGGAACACATCGGGTCGGACACTGTTTTCTTTTGCTGCATATTGATATGTTGGTTTAAGATCACGGCGCTGCAAAATACTACTTTGGAATATATGTCATATCGAATATCTAGGCTACGTGTTGACTGGACAGACTGCGTTTTGGACTAATTTCAGAAAAGAAAAATGTCGGCCAGGACAATGGAGCGAGTCGTACTGGTATTGATGTTGATTCATTTTTTGTGTTCGGTGCATAGCCAGGTCAGTTACTCCATTCCAGAGGAAATGTCGAAGGGCTCTTTAGTGGGTAATATAGTGCAAGATTTAGGCTTAGATATAAAAAGACTGAAAACAGGCAAGGGTCGAATATTCACGGGTGACCAGGCAGACTATGTTGCGCTAGACAAGGACAGGGGCATCCTTCTGATCAAAGAGAGAATAGACCGAGAGGCACTGTGCGGACAAACATCTCCGTGTGCTTTACATTTTCAGATAATTCTTGAGAACCCTATGGAGTTATATAGCGTAACAGTAGAAATTACCGATATTAACGACAATCCTCCCAGTTTTGAAAAAAGCGATATGAAATTTGAGATAGGCGAAAATGCTGCAATCGGTGCTAGTTTCATTCTGGAGATAGCAGTTGATCCGGATGTTGGTGTCAATGGTCTCCAAACGTACACTCTGAAACCCACTGATAATTTTCAACTGAAATTAAACCAGCAACCAGATGGTGGAAAGATTGTAGAAATGATTCTTCGGAAACCTCTAGACCGAGAGGAGCAGGAAAACATGATGTTGGTTTTAACTGCAGTTGATGGAGGAGAGCCACAAATGTCAGGGACAGTTCAAATACACATTACTGTTTTAGATGCAAACGACAATGCCCCAGTTTTTACGCAGGACATTTACAAAGTGTCTGTTGGTGAAAACTCTCCTAAAGGGACACGTCTGACTGCAGTCAGTGCCACTGATGCTGACTATGGGTCTAACAATGTCGTGATATACTCTTTGTCACGAAGTATTGCAGGTATATCTGACATGTTTTCGGTTGATAGAAAAACCGGTGAAGTTACTTTGATCGGTCAGCTCGACTATGAAAAGGCACGAAATTATCAGTTTTTTGTTGAGGGTAGAGATGAAGGAGGACTTTCGGATTCTTGTAAAATAATTGTAGATGTTGTAGATGTAAATGACAACAGTCCAATTATTAGCACAATATCGAAATCCAGTACAATAGCCGAGGATGCCCCGTCTAATACAGTGATCGCAATGATCAGCGTGAATGATCCAGATTCGGAAAACAATGGTCAGGTCAGCTGTATTATCAATGAAAATATTCCTTTCGCAATCAAATCTACATCAAATCGTTTCTACAGCATAGTAACTGATAGTGAATTAGATCGGGAGACACACTCTGAATACAACATAACTGTAACCTGCTCGGATGAGGGTGTACCCTCCCTCTCCAGTCGCGCAGATTTGTCTTTAAAAATAACAGATGTAAACGACAATGCGCCTGTGTTTGTAAAGAGCTCGTATGAAGCTTCTGTTTCAGAAAACAACACACCGGGGCTGTCGATTTTCACTGTTAGAGCGCGAGACGCAGACTGGAATCAAAATGCTCGCGTGTCATACATATTAGAAGAGTCCTCGAATAACGGAGTGTCTGTGTCGTCTTACGTTTCTGTTAATGCAGAGAGTGGTGTAATTCATGCTGTGCGGTCGTTTGACTATGAGCAGGTTAAAGCCTTCACATTCCACGTAAAAGCGCAGGACGGAGGCTCTCCTCCATTGAGTAGCAATGTTAGTGTTAAAATAATAATACAAGATCAAAATGATAATGCACCCCAGGTTCTATATCCAGTACAAACGAGTGGAACTTTGGTGGCTGAGATTGTTCCTCGTTCAGCTGATGTGGGCTATCTGGTCACCAAAGTGGTGGCTGTTGATGTGGACTCTGGACAGAATGCCTGGCTCTCATACAAACTCCTAAAAGCGACAGACCGAGCGCTGTTTGAAGTTGGGGCTCAGAATGGAGAAATAAGAACCATTCGACAAGTAAATGATAAAGATGCCGTAAAACAAAAGCTCAGTGTTGTTGTGGAGGACAACGGACAGCCCTCTCGCTCTGCTACAGTCAATGTTAATGTGGCTTTGGCGGACAGCTTCCCTGAAGTGCTCTCAGAGTTCAGTGATTTTACGCACGACAAGGAGTACAGTGACAACCTGACTTTTTACCTGGTCTTGGCCCTGGCTGTAGTTTCTTTTCTCTTCATCGTGTCAATAATAGCCATACTGTCAGTCAAGTGTTACAGATGGAAACGTGACAGGATGTTTTATCAATCCAACGGAAATCTACCGGTTATTCCGTATTACCCGCCCCTTTACGCAGACGTAGGTGGCACAGGAACTCTACAGCATGTGTACAACTACGAACATTACAGAACAACCGACTCCAGAAAGAGTGATCTGAAATATGTCAGACCTTGTAATCAAAGCATCATCAGTCTGGATAACACTGAAATACAGACTCTACCGCATGCACACGGCGAGAAACTGATTAACGACTCTGAGGATAAGGTGAGGGATTTTAAGTAACTTACTCTATTATATACGATATTATTTTCAGCACGTATCATTTTATGTCGGATAGAAAACTACTTGGAATGTCATTTTTTGCAGTGCAATGCCTCCGGTGTATTGACTAACACTGCGCATAGTGTGTGCGTAATTGTGTCCATGGAATTGAACTGCGTGTTTGTGCCCACATTACTCATACACTACATGCTGTATATTAACTGAAATATAACTGTAGAATTAGCTTTAACAAGTAGAAGTATTTGGTATTTAGTAACAGCAAGGCTGTTAATTTTAGAAGCAGTACACTATTCCAAAATAGTGATATTCCATATTCCATATTCCACTATTCCGCGATAGTCCATTTGCGTTTTAAATGCTTAAAAAAGCATATACTTATATTGTGTGTAGTTCCTGTTGTTTGACTCGTAGTGCCGCTGTTGGTTAGTGAGTAGCAGCTGAGTGAAATTATATTAAGCAGTTCCTCCCCCTCTGGACCATACATCGTCGAGAGGAACAGTCGAACGGAGACCGTCGTGCGGTTAACATGAAAACCAAGACAGGATACATCCTTTGTTTGTTCACAGAGTATTAAACGAATTGGATGTACGCTATTTGGATTACTATACTTACCGAAGATTTGAATTTGAAGAACTGATATACAGTAGTTGTACCATTTATTCCGAGGAAAATGGAGAAAATCAGGATATGGCAAGTGCCATTATTCATCTGCGTTTTCAGTTTCGGAGTAGCGTACGGGCAGGTTAGTTATTCAATTCCAGAAGAAATGCCGAAAGGCTCCTTTGTTGGAAACATAGCGCAAGATTTGGGGTTGGATTTGAAAAGACTGAACACGGGCAAAGCTCGCATTTATACCGGAGACGATACAGAATACATCGCGCTGAACAAGGACAGGGGAGTCCTTTCTATCAAAGAGAGAATAGACCGAGAGACATTGTGCAGGCAGACTACGCCATGCGCTCTACATTTTCAGATCATGTTAGAGGATCCCATGGAATTCTACACAGTCACGTTAGAGATAACAGACATAAATGATAACCCACCTGTTTTCCGAAAGAATGAAATTAAATTTGAGATACACGAATTGGCACAAACAGGGGCGCGTTTCGTTTTAGAGACAGCAAATGACCAAGACGTCGGCGTCAATGGTCTCCAAAGCTATACATTGAATCCGACCAATAATTTCATACTGAAATTACACAGTGACACGGATGGTAATAAAAATGTGGAAATGGTCTTACAAAAATCGCTAGATCGAGAGAAGAATGATCACATAACCTTAATGTTGACAGCTTTAGATGGAGGCGACCCGCAGATGTCTGGAACAATGCAAATACAGATAACAGTGATTGACGCCAATGATAATGCCCCTGTCTGTTCTCAACCAGTTTATAAGGCTAGTGTAGCAGAACACGCTCCAAAGGGGACTGTTCTGACCACTGTTAAAGCCACAGACGCCGATCAAGGCTCATATGGCAAGATATCATATTCAATTTCTACAGAGGATGTAGAGTCATTGTTTACGATAAATTCCGATGAAGGTGTGGTACAGTTAATTGGGGATCTTGACTATGAAAAGCAGAAACATTACCAGTTCAATGTTCAGGCCAGGGATCACGGGGGCCATACTGATATTTGTAAAGTGATGATCAGTGTGAATGATATCAATGACAATAAGCCAAGCATTAGTGTAATGTCGAAATCAAACGCAATATCCGAAGATTCAAAAAAGGATACTGCAGTTGCGATACTTAATGTGCAGGATCAAGACTCTGGAGAAAACGGAAAAGTCCAGTGTTCAATAAACAATAACATACCATTTTCGCTTAAATCAACTTCAAATAACTTTTTTAGCCTGGTGGGGGACGGCGATTTAGATCGGGAGCGACATCCAAATTATAACATTACTGTGACTTGTACTGATGAGGGAGCGCCTTCACTATCCACCAACCTCACGCTCCACTTACAGATATCAGATGTAAACGATAACCCACCTGTGTTTGAAAAGACCTTATATGAGGCCTTCATTCTAGAAAACAATTCACCAGGTGTCTCCATACTCACTATACATGCAAACGATGCCGACTGGAATCAGAATGCACGTGTGTCATACATGCTGCAGGAATCCACAATAAACGGAGATTCCATCTCGGCCTATGTGTCTATAAATGCCGACAGTGGAGTTGTTCATGCCGTGCGCTCTTTCGACTATGAACAAATTAAACATTTTCAGTTTCAAGTTAAAGCTCAGGATGGAGGTTCGCCTCCACAAAGTTCTAATGTGACCGTGAAAGTTGTTATTCAAGACCAAAATGACAATGCACCCCAGGTGTTATATCCAGTGCATACAGGCAGCTCTCTTGTAGCTGAAATTGTCCCTCGGTCAGCAGATGTGGGTTATCTTGTGACAAAAGTTGTGGCTATAGATGTGGACTCTGGACAGAATGCCTGGCTCTCATACAAACTACAGAAAAACACGGAGAGGGCGCTGTTTGAAGTGGGCTCTCAGAATGGAGAAATAAGAACTATTCGCCAAATCACCGATAAAGATGCTGTTAAACAGAAACTCAGTGTTGTAGTGGAGGACAACGGGCAGCCCTCTCGCTCTGCTACAGTCAGTGTGAATGTGGCTTTGGCGGACAGCTTCCCTGAAGTGCTGTCGGAGTTCAGTGATTTTACGCACGACAAGGAGTACAATGACAATCTGACTTTTTACCTGGTTTTGGCCCTGGCTGTAGTTTCTTTTCTCTTCATTGTGTCCATCATAGCCATACTGTCAGTCAAGTGTTACAGATGGAGACGTGACAGGATGTTTGACAAATCCAACGGAAATCTACCGGTTATCCCGTATTACCCGCCTCTTTACGCAGACGTAGGGGGCACGGGTACTCTACAACACATGCACAATTATGAGGTTTACCGCACTACAGACTCTCGTAAAAGTTGTCTGAAATATGGCAGACCTGGCAGTGAAAGCATCATTAGTCTGGATAACACTGGAACATTGCCACCTGCGCAAAGAGAAAAGCTGATCAATGAAGATGTTGATGATGAGGTGAGCAAATTGCCATATTCTATGAACTTATGACATGACATCTTGGTACTGAAATAACGTCATCATACTTGTCCTTTTATTACAAAAAAGTTTTTACTGAAAACGTCTGTCGGCCTAACTTTTGTATTGGTGATGGTGACATGCATTTTCGCATTGACGGATATAATCATGAAAACGTATGGTATGCCTGGACATCTTTTATTAGTTTTAAACTTTTTAGTTTTTACGTCATTCAACTTTTTCTGAACAAACTTGTATATATGTTATTTATGTATTCATGACCAATATTGAAATGCTTCTATTTATGAGTTATGGCACAAACAATGATCAGGCGCCTGCAATGTGCAAAACTATACTGTTTTGGTCATATGTTTGCAGTTCATTATACTGGACTCAGAGCGCCGCTGTTGGTTAGCTTCTTGCAGTGAACCACAGATGGGTATGGACAAATACCTCCCCTCAAAATGTTAAAACAGTCGAGACAGAAGGCACGGCGCACATAACGCTCCGGATGCGTAGGAATATTTCTCATGCTTGGGATTTTTATTCTTTTTTTTTCTCACAAGGAAAGATTCTTTGGTGCAATCATTCACGGCAAGAACGGTGTATCGGAGAGGATATGATACATTTTGAAATATAATTGTCCGTGTAATTTGCTTTCTACCGCTGAGGAAAATGTCGGCCAGAACAATAGTGCGGCAAGTACCACTACTGATTATGCTCCTTTTCTATATCAGCTCGGCACATGGACAGGTCAGCTACTCCATTCCCGAGGAAATGGCGAAAGGCTCGGTTGTCGGTAACATTGCACAGGATTTAGGCTTAGACCTGAAAAGACTCAAATCGGGTAGAGCACGTATCTACACTGGGGACAACACGGAATACATCGAGCTGAGTAAAGATAAGGGGATGATTGTTATCAAAGAGAGAATAGATCGCGAAGCATTATGCGGTCAAACAACGCCTTGTGCTCTTCATTTTCAGGTTATTCTAGAAAACCCTATGGAATTTTATAGTGTAACAGTCGAGGTAACTGACGTTAATGATAATGCTCCGTCTTTCAAAAATAATGAAATGGAATTTAAGATCAGCGAATTGGCTTTACCCGGAGCAAGATTTGTGCTCGAGAAAGCTACGGATTTAGACATAGGTACTAATGGTCTGCAGAGTTATTCTGTGAAGCCCACAGACAATTTTGCGCTTAAAGTACATAACGAGGACGATGGCGGAAAAAATATCGAAATGGTCCTTCAAAAACCTCTGGACAGAGAAATAAAAGACCATATAGCTTTGATCTTAACAGCCACAGATGGTGGTGATCCGGAATTATCGAGTACAGCTGAAATTCATATCACGGTTTTGGATGCGAATGACAACGCGCCTGTCTTTACGCAGGCGCTTTATAAAGCCACCATCTTCGAGAATGCTCCCAAAGGCACAATTTTAACAACAGTTCGAGCAACTGATGCTGACCTGGGTTCCAATGGCAAAATAACTTATTATATTACAAATAAAGGGGATGGCATTTCTGAACTGTTTAAGATTAATGAGTCTGATGGAGAAATTAAAGTGATAGGCGATATTGATTTTGAAAAAGTGCAGCGTTTTGAAATACACATACGATCAAGTGATGAAGGTGGGCTTACAGATTCGTCTAAAGTGGTAGTGGATGTAATGGACATAAACGATAACATGCCAGTTATTAATCTCATGTCCAAATCACCCGTGCTGTCCGAGGACTCAAAACCTGGCACGGTCATAACAATGATAAACATTCAGGATCAAGACTCTGGAGACAATGGTAAAGTGCACTGCTCTACGGACGACAACATACCTTTTACATTGAAATCGTCCACAAATAACTTCTTCAGTCTGGTAACCAATGGTGATTTAGACCGAGAACAAAACCCTTCATATACCTTCAGTGTGACGTGTTTTGATGAGGGAGTGCCCTCACTGTCCAGCAGCGTCTCTCTTTCATTACAGATATCAGACGTGAATGATAACGCGCCCATATTTGAAAGAAGCTCATATGAGGCTTTCATTCTTGAGAACAACTCTCCGGGGTTATCCATATTTTCAGTAAAAGCGAAAGATGCGGACTGGAACCAAAATTCTCGAGTTTCATATATAATTGAGGACTCGTTAGTTAATGGAGTATCTGTTTCCTCTGTCGTGTCGGTTAATGCTGAAAGCGGGGTTATTCACGCAGTGCGCTCTTTTGATTATGAACAGATTAAAGATTTTACGTTTCTTATTAAAGCGCAAGACGGGGGCTCTCCTCCTCTAAGTAGTAGCGTTAGGGTAAAAATAATCATCCAAGACCAGAATGACAACGCACCACAGATTCTCTACCCTGTACATTCTAGTGGTTCTATGGTTGCTGAAATCGTGCCTCGTTCAGCAGATGTGGGCTATCTGGTCACCAAAGTAGTGGCAGTGGATGTGGACTCTGGACAGAATGCCTGGCTCTCATACAAGCTGCAGAAAGCAACAGGCAAGGCCTTGTTTGAAGTGGGCGCACAGAATGGAGAAATAAGAACTATTCGTCAAGTCATTGATAAAGATACTGTGAAACAAAAGCTAACTGTTATTGTTGAAGACAATGGCCAACCCTCTCGCTCTGCTACAGTTAATGTTAATGTGGCTTTGGCAGAGAGCTTTCCTGACGTGCTCTCAGAATTCAGTGACTTTACGCACGATAAGGAATACAACGACAATCTGACGTTTTACCTTGTCTTGGCCCTGGCCGTCGTTTCATTCCTCTTCATTGTGTCCATCATAGCCATACTGTCAGTCAAATGCTACAGATGGAGACGTGAACGGATGTTTTACAAATCCAACGGAAATCTACCGGTTATCCCGTATTACCCGCCTCTTTACGCAGACGTAGGGGGCACGGGTACTCTACAGCACATGCACAATTATGAGGTTTACCGCACAACAGACTCTCGTAAAAGTTGTCTTAAATATGGCAGACCTGGCAGTGAAAGCATCATTAGTCTGGATAACACTGGAACATTGCCACCTGCACAAAGAGAAAAGCTGATCAATGAAGATTTTGACGATGAGGTGAGCATAATCATTCTGAAAATATGCTATTGTCATTGCGTTGGCTCTGATGGATACTATCAGGCTCTCAACCACCTTTAATACTCTTTCTTGTTTGTAATGACAACAGGTGCATTTTCATGTTTTCAGACATTTATTTGGTTTTCTGCTCATGAAAGGGAGGCATATTCATTCAGTGAGATGCATGAGGTGGTGGAAACCGTTATTCATACCGTCCCTGTAGGGTATGCAATTCTTTATTGATGTATTTCCAAGGTCAAGTGTGTTTATTAGAGTCTCCTTCACATGTTTGATATACATCTTTATCAAATCCTAATGTCCCTTTGTACTATAAGGTATACAATTGAATGATAGTTGTCTGATATATTTTTGGTTTGATGGACTAGTTCGTTCTAGTTATGTTTTTGTAGTTCATTACATTGGACTCAGAGTGACGCTGTTGGTCAGCGTGTAGCAGTGAACATAGGGTATCACAAACACCTCCCCTCATCATTATCCTAGCCAAGGCAGACCGGATGCACTAAGATTCAGACGATCTTTGTTACATTTAGAATCCACAGCATTTTACTCTGGGATATACTGTGCCACATTTCTTTTTTTTTTTTTTTTGCTGCCAACGTCACGACAGAACCCTTTTTGGAATATATTGTGTGTGAATTGTGTTATTTTTCCGCTGAGGAAAATGTCGAACAGAACAATAGTACGGCAAGTACCTCTATTGCTTATGTTTGTTCTATACAGCTCGACGCACGGGCAGGTCAGTTATTCCATCCCTGAAGAAATGGCGAAGGGGTCTGTAGTCGGTAACATTGCGCAGGATTTGGGTTTAGACTTGAAAAGACTTAAGTCAGGGAAAGCACGTATATACACAGGCGATAACACGGAATACATCGAGCTGAATAAAGAAAGGGGAGTCCTCTTAATCAAAGAAAGAGTCGACCGCGAAGCTCTATGCGGCCAGACAACGCCTTGCGCACTACATTTCCAGGTTATTCTAGACAATCCTATGGAATTTTACAGTGTAACAGTCGAGATCATTGATGTGAATGACAATGCACCGTCTTTCAAAAAGAATCAAATGAAATTCAAGATTAGCGAGTCCGCTCTTCCTGGCACTAGGTTTGTGCTAGAGAAAGCTATGGATGCAGACATCGGTACAAATGGTCTTCAGAGCTATTCAATTCATCCTGAAAACAATTTTGCATTAAAATTGCAGAACTTAGCAAATGGTGGGAAAACGGTCGAAATGGTCTTACAAAAGCCGCTGGACAGGGAAACCAAAGAGCATATAGCTTTAATTTTAATAGCCACGGATGGAGGCGATCCGAAATTATCAGGCACAGCTGAAATACACATTACTGTTTTGGACGCTAATGACAATCCTCCCGTTTTTACGCAAGCGATTTATAAAGCCACCATCACAGAGAATGCACCAAAGGGCACATTATTAGTGACAGTTAGCGCCACTGACGCCGACTTGGGCTCCTATGGCAAAATATCGTACTCGATAACAAATAGTGCAGATGATACACTTGAGCTGTTTCAGATAAATGAGGATGACGGTGAACTTCGTCTGATTGGCGATATGGATTATGAGAAGGTGCAGCATTTAGAACTAGACATACAAGCAAGTGATGAAGGAGGTCTTACTGATTCGTCTAAAATTATAGTGGATGTAGTGGACACCAATGATAACAAACCAATCATTAATATTATGTCCAAATCACCCGTGCTGTCCGAGGACTCCAAACCTGGCACAGTCATAACTATGATTAACATTCAGGACCAAGATTCGGCAGACAATGGTAAAGTCCACTGCTTGACAGATAAAGACATGCCCTTTACATTGAAATCGACTTCAAATAACTTCTTCAGTTTAGTAACCGACGGTAATTTAGACCGAGAACAAAACCCCTCATATAATATTAGCGTGACGTGCTCTGATGAGGGAGTGCCGCCACTATCCAGCAGCATTTCTCTATCCTTACAGATATCAGACGTGAATGATAATGCGCCCGTGTTTGAAAAAAGCTCGTACGAGGCTTTTGTTCTTGAAAACAATTCTCCAGGGCTCTCTATATTCACAGTAAAGGCAGTAGACGCAGATTGGAACCAAAATTCTCGAGTTTCATATATTATGGAGGAATCTATGGTTAATGGCGTACCTGTTTCCTCTTTCGTGTCGGTTAATGCTGAAAGCGGGGTTATTCATGCAGTGCGATCATTCGACTATGAACAGATAAAAGATTTTACGTTTCATGTTAAAGCACAAGATGGAGGCTCCCCTCCACTAACAAGCAGTGTTAGTGTAAAAGTTTTTATTCAAGATCAGAACGACAACGCACCACAGATCTTGTACCCTGTACAGTCTAGTGGTTCTCTAGTAGCTGAAATCGTGCCTCGTTCAGCAGATTTGGGCTATCTCGTCACCAAAGTGGTGGCAGTAGATGTGGATTCTGGACAGAATGCTTGGCTCTCATATAAACTGCAGAAAGGAACCGACAGAGCCCTGTTTGAAGTAGGCACACAGAATGGAGAAATAAGAACTATTCGTCAAGTCACTGATAAAGATACAGTGAAACAAAAGCTCACTGTTGTAGTGGAGGACAACGGACAGCCCTCTCGCTCTGCTACAGTCAATGTTAATGTGGCTTTGGCGGACAGCTTCCCTGAAGTCCTCTCAGAATTCAGTGACTTCTCGCACGACAAGGAGTACAACGACAATCTCACTTTTTATTTAGTCCTGGCATTGGCTGTGGTGTCATTCCTCTTCATAGTATCCATCATAGCCATACTGTCTGTAAAATGCTACAGATGGAGACGTGAGCGGATGTTCTATAAGTCCAACGGAAACCTCCCTGTCATTCCATACTATCCACCCCTATACGCAGACGTAGGGGGTACAGGAACTCTCCAGCATGTTTATAATTATGAGGTGTGCCGAACGACAGACTCCAGAAAGAGTGGTCTGAAGTACGGCAGATCATGCAGTCAGAGCATCATTAGTCTGGACAACGGTAGCACTCTTCCACACGCACAGAGAGAAAACCTTATCAGTGATGATTTTGATGATAAGGTGAGCAGAATATTTTTTAAGAAATTAAAGTTCTCTGTATGAAAGTAGGTTTGTAACCTGGTTGAAGTGACTGTTAACTGAATGTTGTTCTACACATGAAGCACCTCACTGCTTATGTTTGACATTCCATCAGTATGCATAGGGCTTTTATCTCTGAGTCGCTGTCCGTGGTACTGGACCTGTTCTCTCAGTCTTTCTACTTTTGCAATGGCTTTCCTACACATAATGCATCTCACTGCTTGTGTTTTAAAATCCAGCACTAGGCATAGGCCTTTTGTATCACGAAGTCGCTGTCCGTGGTTCTGAAACTGTTATCTCTCAGTTGTCTGTCTACTTATCTGCTGATATGCATGCTTTCTTGCCAATGGACAATAGTTGTGGTGTTTCCGGTATGGCCTTGATGTTTCATGTTAGCCCAATTCATCACGTCCTTCTCATTACTACATTTTCATACACGCCTGACTGACTTTTCAATGTCCATGTACCATTTGATTTCTGCCGTGGCCCACGTTAACCGTGTCCATGATGCCTTACATTTGATGTGATGGGATGGAGACGTGTGTAGTTCAGTGGATTGGACTCAGAGTGCCGCTGTTGGTTAACGTGTTACCGTTTTCCGTAGATATTTCCATCTGGACCTCCCTCTTTATCTCCGATGTAGACCAGACGGGAGCAGCGAAACGTCGAGTATAACATTTGGGAGAATGAGAAAAGGAAACACATCATTTTACACATCACTTAGCCTACTCGCGGAATTTTGTGGCTTATTGTTCCATTTAAGTTCGAAGCTTTACTTCTGTTGGTGTGGACCTAACCGATCGGATTAATCATTTATTCTGTGGACGGATCTATATTCGCGATTTGTTTCCTCACGCAGAGAAAATGCCGGAAAGAACAATGGCGCAGCAAGTACCTCTGCTTATGTTTCTCCTGTCTGTTGTCTCGATGACACAAGCGCAGGTCAGCTACTCTATTCCCGAAGAAATGGCGAAAGGGTCTGTAGTCGGTAACATAGCGCAGGATTTAGGTTTGGATTTGAAAACACTGAAATCGGGCAAGGCACGCATTTATACAACTGACAAAGCTGGTTACATCGAGTTGAATAAAGACAGGGGACTTCTCGTTATTAAGGAGAGAATTGACAGAGAAGCATTATGTGGTCAGACGACGCCTTGTGCTTTGCATTTTCAGATTATTCTAGAAAGCCCCATGGAATTTTACAGTGTAACCGTCGAGGTCACTGATGTGAATGATAATTCACCGTCTTTTAAAAAGAACGAGATGAAATTCAAAATCAGCGAGTCTGCTGTACCCGGTGTTAAATTTGTTTTGGAAAGAGCGATGGATTCGGATGTTGGTAGTAATGGTCTCCAGACCTATTCATTAACTCCTACTGACAATTTCGCACTGAAATTGCAAAACCAGGCTGATGGTGGTAAAACTGTTGAGATGATTCTACAGAAACCTTTAGACAGAGAAAAGAACGAACAAATTACTTTGATTTTAACAGCCGTGGATGGAGGGGATCCAAAATTAACAGGCACAGCAGAAATACATATCACAGTGTTGGACGTAAATGATAATGCGCCTGTTTTTACGCATGCTATTTACAAAGCAACCATAACTGAGAATGCTCAAAAAGGCACATTAGTAACAACAGTTAGCGCATCTGATGCAGACCACGGAACTAACGGTAAAATAACATACTCCATTACTAACAGTGTGGATAATATACCTGAATTATTTGAAATAAATGACGCTGATGGTGAATTAAGAGTACTTGGTCAAATTGATTATGAAGAATCTCATCACTATGAAATACATATACAAGCAAGTGACGAGGGGGGTCTTACAGATTCATCCAAAATTGTAGTTGATGTTATTGACACAAATGACAATAAGCCAGTCATTAACATCATGTCGAAATTGAGCATGATATCTGAGGACTCCAAACCTGGCACAGTCATAACAATGATAAACATTCAGGACCAAGATTCTGAGGAAAATGGCAAAGTCCACTGTTTAATAGACGACAACATTCCGTTTACACTGAAATCAGCATCTAGTAATTTCTTCAGTTTAGTCACTGAAGGCAGTTTAGACCGAGAGCAAAATCCTGCATACAACATCACAGTCGTGTGCTCTGATGAGGGGACCCCCTCGCTCTCGAGCAGCATGACCCTCTCCTTACAGATATCAGATGTGAATGATAATGCGCCTGTGTTTGAAAAAAGCTCTTATGAGGCTTTTGTCCTGGAAAATAATTCGCCGGGGCTTTCCGTATTCACTGTAAAAGCAAAAGATGCGGATTGGAACCAAAATGCAAGAGTGTCTTATATGCTAGAGGAGTCCTCAATTAATGGCGTGTCAGTCACGACTTACGTCTCAGTCAATGCTGAGAGTGGAGTCATACATGCTGTGCGTTCGTTTGATTATGAGCAAATCAAACATTTTACTTTCCGCGTTAAAGCGCAAGATGGTGGATCCCCTCCACTAAGCAGTAATGTAAGTGTTAAAGTAATTATCCAAGACCAAAATGATAATGCGCCTCAGATTCTATATCCAGTGCAGACTGGGGGCTCTTTAGTAGCTGAAATTGTCCCTCGGTCTGCAGATGTGGGCTATCTTGTCACCAAAGTGGTGGCTGTAGATGTGGACTCCGGACAGAATGCCTGGCTCTCATACAAACTACAGAAATCAACAGACAGGGCGCTGTTTGAAGTGGGCCCACAGAATGGAGAAATAAGAATTATCCGTCAAATCAGTGATAAAGATGCAGTCAAACAAAAGATCACCGTCGTAGTGGAGGACAACGGACAGCCCTCTCGCTCGGCAACAGTTAACGTTAACGTGGCTTTGGCGGATAGCTTTCCTGAGGTGTTATCTGAGTTCAACGAAGTGAAACAGGACCGGGAGTTCAATGACAATCTGACTTTTTATCTAATTTTGGCACTGGCCGTTGTTTCATTTCTTTTCATAGTCTCTGTCATAGCCATTCTCTCAGTGAAATGCTATAGATGGAGACGTGAACGGATGTTTTACAAATCCAATGGCAATCTGCCAGTCATCCCATATTATCCACCCCTTTACGCAGACGTTGGGGGCACAGATACTTTAAAACATGTCTACAACTATGAGGTGTGCAGGACAACAGACTCCAGAAGGAGTGATTTAAAATATGCTAGACCATGCAGTCAAAGCATCATTAGTCTGGACACAACCGGAACTCAAACTCTTAAGCAGAGGAGCTTGCTCTGTGACGATTCAGACGACCAGGTGAGGTTCAAGTAGTAATTGTTTTATTGTTGTTGTTTCTATTGTTATTGTAAGTATTCCCCTCAATGTTCTGTTCATATTTTCATTATAGGGTGTAAACATGTGGGCACACGGTGTACTGCCTTGGCATGCTTATACAAATAAGCTACTGTAGGAATATAACCATATTATATCAACATACACCACGCATACTTGTACTCATTGTCCTGCAGTTTTTGCCTAGTGCTCTAAGTGCCGCTGTTGATCAGTGTTTAAACCTATAAAACGTTTGGTCCTCCCACTAGCTTAACATTCATACACTCACACATCGAGTGTGTCTTTCTTTTAGCGTGTTTACAGGAAGGCTTTGGTTGCGTTGATCATACAGAGCAACCAATGTAGCCCGAACAGCAATTAGATTTGTACAGTAGATACAAAGGAGCTTTCTTATCACTTTTCTTTATCAGTCATTCTTTTTCCGTTTACAACATGGCGATTCATTGTTATGAGGATACAAAGATAACCATCTCGATGCTGCGGACATGGCGGACACAGATCCTTGTCCTTTTCTTCCTTGTCGCGGAGGTTGCGCACGGCCAGGTCCGTTATTCCATCCCCGAGGAAATGGCGAAGGGATCAGTTGTGGGAAATATCGTTCAAGATCTCGGGTTGGATATTAAGAGACTAAAATCTGGACGGGCTCGGATCTTTACTGAGGACAGTCGTGAGTACATCGGTCTGAATGCGGATAAAGGGACGCTGGTTGTGAAAGAGAGAATAGACAGAGAGGAGCTGTGCGCGCAAGTAACCCCTTGCTCTTTACATTTTCAAATCATTCTGGATAATCCTATGGAGCTTCATCGTATAGATGTAGAAATTTTAGATATTAATGATAACTCCCCGTTTTTTGCCAAGAAAGAAATGAATTTTCAGATAAGTGAATCGGCAGTACCAGGTGCTCGCTATGCACTAGACAGTGCAAAAGATGCTGATGTTGCATCAAATGCGCTACAGTCCTACACTCTGCAGCCAAACGATCATTTCACGTTAAAAACCATTACTCGACCTGATAATACTAAATATGCTGAGATGGTGCTGAAAACCCCATTAGACAGAGAGAAAAATGAGGAGCATAAATTACTATTAACTGCGTATGATGGGGGCAGTCCTCAAAAATCTGGAACAATCCGAATCAATGTCATTGTTCTGGATGCAAATGACAACGCACCAGCATTTAGTCAATCGCTCTACAGAGTATCTGTACTAGAAAATACTGTATCTGGAACAGTTGTCTTGAGAATCAGTGCAACTGATGCAGACCAGGGGACAAATGGAGAGGTCATGTATTCTTTATCTCAAAGTAGTGACAGCATATCTGACCTTTTTGATATTAATGGACACACGGGGGATATTGTCGTCAACGGACAGATAGATTTCGAAAAATCCAAAACGTATGAATTAAATGTTGTGGCAACAGACAAAGGAGGTTTAACAGATACAAGTAAAGTTCTTATAGAGGTCTTAGATGTAAACGACAACGCCCCTGTAATCAGCGTAATATCCTTTTCAAACCCAATACCCGAAGATGCTGCTCCAGAGACCGTTATTGCCATTCTCAATATAAAAGATTTAGATTCTGAGAAAAACGGAAGGGTCAAGTGCAACATTAATTCGAATTCTCCCTTTAAGATAAAGCCGTCTTCTTCAAATTTTTACAGCTTAGTTACCGACCAGATTTTGGATCGTGAAAAGGAGTCTGAGTATAACATAACGGTTACAGCTACCGATGAAGGGTCACCCTCTTTGTCGACTAATAAAACTATGACACTGAAAATATCTGATGTAAATGACAATGCACCTCTTTTTCGACAGCAGTTATACACGGCGTATATTATGGAAAATAACTCACCAGGAGTGTCCATATTTGCTGTGGAAGCGCGTGATAAAGATTCAGGGAATAATGCAAGAGTGTCTTATTTCCTTGACGAATTTAGTATTAATGGGGTAGCTGCTACAGCATATGTCTCTGTGAATGCAGAGAGTGGCGTGATTCTAGCTGCTCGTTCTTTCGACTTTGAGCAAATAAAGGAATTTCATATTCGCGTAAAGGCACAGGACGGAGGCTCGCCGCCTCTCAGCAGCAACGTGAGCGTAAAAATAATTATTCAGGACCAGAATGACAACTCACCTCAGATTCTATATCCAGTACACACTAGTGGCTCCCAGGTTGCAGAAATTGTGCCTCGCACAGCAGATGTGGGCTACCTTGTCTCTAAAGTAGTCGCTGTTGATGTGGATTCTGGTCAGAATGCTTGGCTATCATACAAACTACAAAAAGCAACTGACCGAGCACTTTTTGAAGTTGGCGCACAGAATGGAGAAATAAGAACTATTCGCCAAGTGACTGATAAAGATGCTGTGAAACAAAAGCTCACTGTTGTAGTGGAGGACAACGGACAGCCCTCTCGCTCTGCTACAGTTAATGTCAACGTGGCTTTGGCGGACAGCTTCCCTGAAGTGCTCTCGGAGTTCAGTGATTTTACGCATGACAAGGAGTACAACGACAACCTGACTTTTTATTTAGTTTTAGCTCTGGCTGTAGTGTCTTTTCTATTCATTGTCTCTATCATAGCCATACTGTCAGTGAAATGCTACAGATGGAGACGTGACAGGATGTTTTATAAGTCCAATGGAAATCTACCAGTTATTCCATATTACCCACCTCTTTACGCAGACGTAGGGGGCACGGGTACTCTACAGCATGTTTACAATTACGAAGTCTGCAGAACCACTGATTCGAGAAAGAGTGATCTGAAATACAACAAACCATGTAGTCAGAGCATCATTAGTCTGGACAGCGCTGGAACACAGACACTGACGCATAGGCAAATGGATCAGTTGATTCTGGAAGATTCTGAAAAGGTGAGCGGTGTTTTGGGATATGTGTGCCAATAATAAGAATATTTATATGTAATTCTCAAAATCGATATGTATATGTACATAAGATGATATATGTTGTCCTGTATCCTTATATGCCTCTCCACTTGGCATTTTCATCTTCTTTCGATGGTGGCAGTTCGAAAGACAGTTTCTAAAGAAATGTTCACTTCATTATGTAGCCTGTGTGCAATGTTTGGTTAGTGCTCTAAGTGCCGCTGTTGATCAGTTTTAGTATAACTGTATTAAAGGCATCATACGTCAGTCCTCTCTGGCTGTGGTCCCTCCCTCATTGCAGCAGCTCTCTGCGCGTAAAAGGACGTGACAGTCGTCTTTTATATCGGTTGCATTGTATATTTCCCAACAACGTCAGGATAGGATTTTATTCCTTTCTTGATCTACTTGTTTAGTTATGTGGAATTTTCCTACTCCCAGCTTCGACGGATGTGTATCAGTATCGAGAGTTTGGAAATGGCAGATGCGGCTCTTCGTCGCTTTTGTTTGCCTTGCGCTCGGTGCGCACGGCCAGGTCCGTTATTCTGTTCCCGAGGAAATGGCTAAGGGGTCGTTGGTGGGAAATATCGCTCAGGATCTTGGTTTGGATGTTAAAAGGCTGAAATCAGGGAGAGCGCGGATCTTTACCGAGGACAGTCGTGAGTATATCGGTCTGAATGCGGACAAAGGGACATTGGTCATAAAAGAGAAAATAGACAGAGAGGAGCTATGTGCCCAGTTGTCGCCATGCTCTTTACATTTCCAAATCATTTTGGAAAATCCGATGGAGCTTCATCGTATTGATGTAGAGATTCTAGACATGAATGACAACGCTCCTGTGTTCTCCAGAAAAGAAATCGACTTTCAGATTAGTGAGTCGTCCCTTCCAGGGGCAAGATACTCTCTGGATAGTGCAAACGATCCGGATGTCGGACTGAATACACTCCAGAGCTACACTCTTAATCCAACTGAGCATTTTACCTTGAAGACAGTAGCTAATAATGATGGATCAAAATATGTAGAAATGGTTTTACAAACGCCACTCGACAGGGAAAAACAAGAGGAGCACAAGTTGATTTTGACAGCATTTGACGGTGGTAATCCGCAGAAGTCTGGCACAGTAAAGATCAATGTTGTTGTTATGGATGCGAATGACAATGCGCCTGTATTCAGCCAGTCTGTGTATAGGTCTTTGTTACCTGAAAATTCTGCTCACGGTACTGTTGTAGTTACAGTGACTGCAACGGACGAAGACCAAGGAACAAATGGAGAATTGACATATGTGTTTTCTAAAAGCACGGGTAGCGCCATGAATCTTTTCAAAATCGACCACAATAGTGGCGCTATCACAGTAAATGGTAACTTAGACTTTGAAAAATCAAAACAATTTCAACTAAATGTAGAAGTAGTCGACAAGGGCGGTTTAACAGATACATGCAAAGTCATTATTGAACTTACTGACGTCAATGACAATGGGCCAGTCATAAGTGTAATATCTTTTTCCAACCCGATCCCCGAAGACTCCACCCCTGAGACAGTTATAGCGATGCTGAACATAAAAGATGTTGATGCAGGGAAAAATGGGCAGGTGAAATGTTCAGTTAATCGAGATCTACCTTTCAGAATCACGTCATCTTCTTCCAATTTTTATAGTTTAGTGACTGATCAGGTTTTAGATCGCGAAAAAGTGTCAGAATATAACATAACAATTACAGCTGTAGACGAAGGTTCACCTCCTTTGTCTACAAATCAAACAATTACTTTGAAAATATCTGACGTCAATGATAATGCCCCTGTATTTCAACGACAATCTTATACATCATATATTATGGAAAATAATTCGCCGGGTGTGACCATATTTGCCGTCGAGGCCAAAGACAAAGATATGGGTAATAATGCAAGAGTGTCATACTTTCTTGATGATCTTCCTGTCAATGGAATATCTGCGTCAGAATACATCTCTGTAAATGCAGAAAGTGGAATGATCATTGCAGCTCGCTCTTTTGATTATGAGCAAATAAAGGAACTCAATTTCCGCGTAAAAGCGCAGGACGGTGGCTCACCACCCCTCAGTAGTAACGTGAGTGTGAAAATAATTATTCAGGACCAGAATGACAATGCACCGCAGATTCTGTATCCAGTGCAGACGAGTGGCTCTCTCGTTGCTGAAATTGTACCTCGTTCAGCAGATGTGGGCTATCTGGTCACTAAAGTTGTGGCTGTGGATGTGGACTCTGGACAGAATGCCTGGCTCTCATATAAGCTACAGAAAGCAACAGATAGAGCCCTTTTTGAAGTGGGGGCTCAGAATGGAGAAATAAGGACCATTCGACAAGTGACTGATAAAGATGCTGTGAAACAAAAGCTCACTATTGTAGTGGAGGACAACGGACAGCCCTCTCGCTCAGCTACTGTCAATGTCAACGTGGCTTTAGCGGACAGCTTTCCTGAAATTCTCTCGGAGTTCACTGACTTTACGCACGACAAAGAATTCAATGATAACCTGACTTTTTATTTAGTTTTAGCTTTGGCTGTAGTCTCATTTCTGTTCATTGTCTCTATAATAGCCATACTGTCAGTAAAATGCTACAGATGGAGACGTGAGAGGATGTTTTATAAGTCCAATGGAAATCTCCCCGTTATTCCATACTATCCACCGCTTTACGCAGACGTGGGGGGCACGGGTACTTTGCAACATGTTTACAATTACGATGTCTACAGAACAACGGACTCAAGAAAAAGTGATCTGAAATATGGTGGGCCTTGTGATCAAAGTATCATAAGTCTGGATACCAATGAAACGCACACCCTCTCGCGTGCGCAAAGGGAGATAAAGGATTTTGATGGTGCTGACGACAAGGTGAGACATGTTATTTAGGGCGCACCAACTTTAATTCTGATAAAGTGTTTTCTTTATTTAAGATTTCTGAGCTAGGATTTCTGTTTTATTTACTTCATGTTCAGTTGTGTACACAACTCTTTTTGTTAGATGTCTCTTACCTGTAACATTGATTAGAATGGACTTTTGGATACACTACAATGCCTTACGCAATGTTGTCACAATGGACGATATTCACAATCATAGATTGTTGTGGCTCATTTAGTAGATGTTTATAGTAAGGTGCAACCTGCATGTTCATTTGTATTTGTATTGCAACTGCAGTATTGTATAAGGTCTCTAAGTGCCGCTGTTGGTCAGGTTCATTTCAAATGAAACACCATAGCCGTAGGTCCACCTACACTGTCTGACATCATTTTAGTAGCCTACACGGTCGCATCTCAAACAGCTCCTAGTAAAACATACATCGCATTGCCGACATACAATTGGATATATTATCACTGGATTTTGCGATTTCAAGGGTGGATCCAGAGGAATTTCGACATTGGCTTTACATTGTTTTGTTCTCCAGTGTGGTTCCATCATGGGAAGCCTTTGTTGCAGCGATGCTTGTAGACTGATCGGGACATGGCAGACGCGGCTTCTCGTGCTTTTTGTCTGCATTGTAATGGTGGTGCGTGGCCAGGTTCGTTATTCTGTTCCCGAGGAGATGGTAAAGGGCTCGCTAGTGGGAAATATCGCTCAGGATCTTGGTTTGGATATTAAAAGACTGAAATCTGGACGGGCTCGGATCTTTACTGAGGACAGTCGTGAGTACATCGGTCTGAATGCGGATAAAGGGACGCTGGTTGTGAAAGAGAGAATAGACAGAGAGGATCTGTGCGCGCAAGTAACTCCTTGCTCTTTACATTTCCAGATTATTCTGGATAATCCTATGGAGTTGCATCGTGTAGATGTAGAAATATTAGATATTAATGACAATGCCCCTAGTTTTTCGAGGAAAGAGATTGATTTTCAGATTAGTGAATTGGCTGTTCCAGGCTCAAGGTACTCCCTGGATAGTGCACACGATCCTGATGTGGGTCTGAATACGCTTCAGACATACAATTTACACCCATCTGATCACTTTTCGTTGAAGACAATATCTCGTCAAGACGGTTCCAAATATGTTGAAATGATTTTACAAACTGCACTTGACAGAGAGAAACAAGAGCAGCATAATTTGATTTTAACTGCTCTAGATGGAGGAACCCCACAAAAATCGGGCACAGTAAAGATAAATGTTTTAGTTTTGGATGCAAACGATAACGCACCAGTATTCAGCGAAAGCGTTTATCGGGTGTCTCTAGCCGAAAATGTATCACAAGGGACCGTTATTCTGAAAGTCAGTGCATCTGATAAAGATCACGGCACTAACAGTGACATTACATATTCATTTTCTAAGAGTTCTGGTAAAGCTTTAGATATTTTCAGTATTGACTCGAAAACTGGTGACATTGTCGTGAACGGAGCCTTAGATTTCGAAAAAACAAGACAGTATGAACTGAATGTCGAAGCCACTGATGGAGGGCTAACAGATACCAGCAAGGTGTCGATAGAGGTTGTGGATGTAAATGACAATGCTCCTGTTATTAATGTAATTTCATTCTCTAGTCCGATTCCCGAAGACTCTGTTCCAGAGACTGTGATCGCAATGTTTAATGTTAAAGACGTTGACTCTGGAAAAAATGGACAGGTGAAATGTTCAATTGACCGAGACTTGCCCTTTCGAATAATATCAACATCCAATAATTTTTATAGTTTGGTCACCGACCAAATCTTAAATCGCGAAAAGGTGGCCGAATATAACATAACAATTACAGCTACAGATGGTGGATCACCGTCTTTCTCAACCAATAAGACTATGACACTTAAAATATCAGATGTCAATGACAATGCCCCTGTTTTCCAACAACAGTCATACACAGCATATGTTATGGAAAATAACTCACCTGGGGTGTCCATATTTACAGTCACAGCCAGCGATAAAGACTCCGGTAACAATGCACGAGTATCCTATTTTCTTGAAGACCTCTCGGTCAGAGGAATTTCACCTGCTGAATACGTGTCTGTAAATGCAGAGAGTGGACAGATTACTGCAGCTCGGTCTTTTGATTATGAGCAAATAAAAGAATTCCATGTATGCGTAAAAGCGCAAGACGGAGGCTCTCCGCCTCTTAGTAGCAATATGACGGTGAAAATAATCATTCAAGACCAGAATGATAACGCACCACAGATACTGTATCCAGTGCAGACCAGTGGCTCCCTGGTGGCTGAAATTGTGCCTCGCACAGCAGATGTGGGCTATCTTGTCTCTAAAGTAGTTGCTGTTGATGTGGACTCTGGACAGAATGCCTGGCTCTCTTACAAACTTCAGAAAGGAGCAGAGAGAGCTTTATTTGAAGTTGGCGCACAGAATGGAGAGCTAAGAACTATCAGACAAGTCACTGATAAAGATGCCGTGAAGCAAAAGCTCACTGTTATAGTGGAGGACAACGGTCAGCCCTCTCGCTCAGCTACAGTCAATGTTAATGTGGCTTTGGCAGACAGCTTTCCTGACGCGCTGTCTGAATTCAGTGACTTTACGCACGACAAGGAATACAATGACAATCTCACTTTTTATTTAGTCTTGGCCCTTGCTGTTGTTTCGTTTCTATTCATCGTGTCCATAATAGCCATATTGTCAGTGAAATGTTACCGATGGAGACGTGAGCGGATGTTCTACAAGTCCAATGGAAATCTCCCTGTTATTCCGTATTATCCACCACTTTATGCAGACGTAGGGGGGACAGGTACTCTTCAGCACGTATACAACTATGAGGTGTGCCGCACCACTGACTCCAGAAAAAGCGATCTGAAATATAACAGACCTAGCCAAAGTATTATGAGTCTGGACTCAACTGGAACGCTTACGCTGCCGCATGCACGAAAGGATATAACACATACTGATGGTACAGACAACCAGGTGAGCTCCATTGAGTCCTACAAAGTATAGGTGTCTATCATCACCTGTATTTGCTATACTTTGCTTATATTTTAACATGTATGCTATTATGCAGGATTGCAGTATATACCCGTTTTGTTTTGTTTTGTTTTGTTTTGTTTTTAAAAAAAAAACAATCCCTATACACTGTTCCACATTAATTGTTTAATCTCAGTCCAATCTAATTTATTCAACAGTTTCATTATTTCATTCATATCATTCAAATTGATGATCTCAGGCGCTGTGATCGACGTGACTCGCGTGATTTTATTGTTCTGAATTGACTAGGTATTTCGGTTGCAGTATATGATACAGACTCTAAGTGCCGCTGTTGATTAGTTTGAGTTCATTCTAAAACGCTATTATATAGGTCCACCCTCACAAGGCATCATCATTTTAGCAATGGAAGCTTATTCGTAAAACCTCGCCGACGAGTAGATCAAAACAAACTATTTCAAGAAGACGGTTGTGGGATATCTCGTCAGTCTGACGGTATTCAGTGTCTGGAGAATTTGTTTCCATTTAGCCTCATTGTGGATACAATATGGGAAGACTTTGTTGCTTCAAAGCCGCCGTTAAGGTTTGGAAATGGCAGACGCACCTTCTAGTCCTCGTTCTTTGTGTCGCAGAGATGGTGCATGGCCAAGTCCGCTATTCTATTCCCGAGGAAATGGTGAAAGGCTCGCTGGTGGGAAATATTGCGCAGGACCTTGGCTTGGATATTAAGAGACTGAAATCTGGCAGAGCTCGCATCTTTTCTGAGGACAGTCGTGAGTATATCGGTCTGAATGCTGATAAAGGGACGCTGGTTGTGAAAGAGAGAATAGACAGAGAGGAGCTGTGCGCTGAGGTGTCCCCCTGCTCCTTACACTTTCAGATTATTTTGGATAATCCTATGGAGTTGCATCGCGTAGATGTAGAAATATTAGACATTAATGACAACGCTCCCAGTTTTCCTCGGAAAGAAATAGATTTTCAAATAACTGAATTCGCTGTCACTGGTGCTAAATATTCTCTAGATAGCGCGCATGATCCAGATGTAGGCTTAAACACGTTTCAGACATACACGCTTCATCCCTCTGATCATTTTGCTTTGAAAACAATATCTCGTCATGATGGCACTAAATATGTGGAGATGGTCTTAAAAACGCCACTCGACAGAGAAAAACAGGAGGAACACAAACTGGTTTTAACTGCATTTGATGGCGGTAGCCCACAGAAATCAGGCACCGTCAGGATCAGTGTGGTCGTTTTGGATGCTAATGACAACGCTCCCATATTTAGTGAATCAGTTTATAGAGTATCCTTGTCGGAAGAGGCAGAGCAGGGCACGGTAGTGATTAGAGTCAGTGCGACTGACATGGACCAGGGTATAAATGGAGAGATCACATATTCTTTTTCTAAAAATACTGGCAAAGCCTCGAGTCTCTTTAATATTGACTCAAATACCGGTGACATTACTGTCAACGGTGTTTTGGATTTCGAAAAATTTAAACAATATGAACTTTACATTGAAGCTACAGATACAGGGGGATTAGCAGACACCAGTAAAGTTCTAATAGAAATGATTGATGTTAATGATAATGCCCCCGTAATAAGTGTTATGTCCTTCTCCACTCCTATTTCCGAAGACTCCGCTCCAGGGACTGTCATTGCAATGTTTAATGTGAAAGATATGGATTCAGGTAAGAACGGACAGGTAAAATGCACCATTGATCGAAATTCACCATTTCGCATTCAATCGCCTTCAACAAATTTTTATAACTTGGTTACTGATGGCGTTTTAGACCGGGAAAAGGTATCCGAATACAACATAACCATCACAGCTACAGATGAAGGTTCACCGTCATTTTCGACCAACAAAACAGTGACAGTGAAAATATCAGATGTCAATGACAACGCCCCTTATTTTCACCAACAGTCATATGTAGCATATATTATGGAAAATAACTCACCAGGGCTGTCTATATTTGCTATTACTGCCAGTGATAAAGACTCTGGCAACAACGCACGGATATCCTACTTTCTTGATAGCGCGTCCTTCAGTGGAGTATCCTCCTCTGAGTATGTTTCTGTAAATGCAGAGAGTGGAGCTATTATAGCACTTCGTTCTTTTGATTATGAGCAAATAAAGGAATTCCACATATGCGTCAGAGCGCAGGATGGAGGCTCTCCTCCCCTGAGTAGCAATGTGACCGTGAGAATAGTTATCCAGGATCAGAATGACAACGCACCTCAGGTTTTGTATCCAGTCCAGAGTAGTGGGTCTCTGGTGGCCGAAATGGTTCCCCGTTCAGCAGATGTGGGCTATCTTGTCACTAAAGTAGTGGCTGTTGATGTGGACTCGGGGCAGAATGCCTGGCTGACATACAAACTGCAAAAGACAATAGACAGAGCTTTGTTCGATGTCGGTGCGCAAAATGGAGAAATACGGACAGTGCGTCAAGTCACTGACAAAGATGCTGTAAGGCAAAAGCTCACTGTCATTGTGGAGGACAACGGACAACCACCTCGCTCAGCTACAGTCAATGTTAACGTGGCGGTGGCTGACAACTTCCCTGAAGTGCTGTCTGAATTTGCTGACATTTCTCATGATAAGGAGTACAACGATAACCTGACATTTTACTTAGTCTTGGCATTGGCTGTCGTCTCATTTCTGTTCATTGTGTCCATCATAGCCATACTGTCTGTGAAGTGCTACCGATGGAGACGTGAGCGGATGTTTTATAAGTCCAACGGCAATCTCCCTGTTATTCCATACTACCCACCTCTTTACGCAGATGTAGGGGGCACAGGGACTTTAAAGCAAATCTACAATTACGAGATGTGCGGAACGACTGACTCCCGGAAGAGTGATATGAAATACATCAGACCCTGTAGTCAGAGCATTCTCAGTCTGGACACTAGTGGCACACAGACCCTCTCCCGCATGCCTGAAAACATGCGCACAGGTGGAGATGCAGACATACAGGTGAGCCAGGGGTCATGCAAGTTTAAATGTCACTCAAAGTGATGTATTTGTATTCATTGTATAGTACATCTCTATTACCAAATCATATTACAAAAGCATATTTCCAAAGCCTCAACTGAGCTGACATGACTTCAAGTCTTGTATGAGGACGGCTGAGGCGACCATATTATAAACACAATGCATTTAAATAACTCTCAGATCTCACATGTCTATCTATCAGTCAACTTATAATGTCTGTGGTATCCGTTGTTTTTGTTTTGTTTGTTTTACGAAGAGTGCCCCTGTGATAATCTTCATCTATACAGTAGGGTAATGTTTTCGTATATGTAATTATTTATTTGAACTCTATGTGTCGCTGTTGGTTGGTAGTGGATCATTTGAAAGGCCAGAAAAAAGTACCTCCCACTTCTAACCATTTGCGCATGCCAAAAGAATAATTTTATTTGGTTCATTTGTCCATCTGTGTAATGCTGATCACTGGACTGACATCTTCAGCAGCACTGTGAATATTTACTTAAGATGAATACCATTACCGTGTATTAATTTAGCTTTTGCACATCATCATGAGAAAGGAACGTCGTGGACTTGTTTGGATGGCAATCTTTGCTCTGTCTACCCTCTTTTTTGGAGGGGCAGCCGGGCAGGTTCGCTATTCTGTCCCGGAGGAGATGGCTCCTGGATCCTTTGTTGGGGATATCGCAAAGGACTTGGGTTTGGATGCCAAACGACTAATCACAGGGAAAGCGCAGATTTTCTCAAAGAGTGGCCGTGCATACGTGGACCTAGACCGTGAGAGAGGACATATTGTCATTAAGGAGAGAATTGACCGTGAGTCGCTATGTGCGAGCACAATGTCTGCATGCAGCTTCAGCTTCGAGGTCATTCTTGAGAACCCTATCGAGCTTTATCGGGTAACGGTGGAAATATTAGACGTAAATGACAACAGCCCTGCGTTTCCAAAGAATGAGATTGAGATAGAAATAAGTGAATCGGTCACACCCGGTACGCGTTTTACTCTTGAAAGCGCAGTCGACCCAGATGTCGGAATTAATAGTATTCAGAGCTATTCTGTCCATCCGACAGATCACTTCACACTTAAGAAACAGAACCGACCAGGTATCAGTAAAAATGTTGAGCTTGTGTTGCAAACACCCCTAGACAGAGAGAGACAACAGCATATGTACTTGACCCTTACTGCTGTAGATGGGGGCAACCCAAAACGATCCGGTACAGTGAAAATTCACATTATTATTCTTGATGCAAACGACAACGCACCAGTTTTTGCTCAAGACTCGTATAAAATATCAGTTCCTGAAAATGCAGCGAAAGGTACATTGTTGATTACAGTAAATGCTACGGATGCTGACACTGAATCATACGCTCGCATCCAGTACTACTTTGAACATGCAGGGGCTTCGATAAATGAACTATTCTCCATAAATGCCTCCACCGGTGAAATACGGTTGATTGGTCGACTTGATTTTGAAAAATCTCCCATCCACGAGTTTAGAGTCCAAGCTAAAGATCGTGGAGGATTATCAGATTCAGCTGAAGTAATTGCTGAAGTAACCGATGTGAATGACAATGCGCCAACTATGGCCCTGATGTCCTATTCAAATAGCCTGCCTGAGAACGCACCACCGGGAACTGTTGTCGCCATGATAAATGTCCAAGACGGGGACTCTGAAGAAAATGGTAGAGTAATATGCACGATTGATAGTAGCCTGCCATTCAAAATCAAGTCATCTATGACCGACTACTACAGTCTTGTAACTGACTCAGATTTAGACAGAGAACACATATCAGAGTATAACATAACAGTAACCGCAAAAGACGGTGGTAGTCCACCTCTGTCTAGTTCGAAGACATTGTCGGTTAAGATATCAGACATTAATGACCATTCTCCTGTATTTGAGCATGACACATACAACGCTTTCATAATGGAAAATAACTCCCCATCTTTGTCTGTATTATCACTGAGAGCTAGTGACGCAGATTTGGGCCCAAATGCACGTATATCTTACTTCATAGGGGAAACTGATTTTAAAGGCGCACCGGTTTCATCTTTAGTATCTATTAACTCAGAAAGTGGAGTGATTTATGCGACAAAATCATTTGACTACGAACAAGTTAAATCTTTTAGCATAAACGTAAAGGCGCAAGATGGCGGATCTCCTCCGTTAAGCACTAACGTGACAGTAAATGTTTTCATTCAAGATCAGAATGACAACGCACCACAGATTTTGTACCCTGTACAGACTGGTGGTTCTCTCGTGGCTGAGATTGTACCTCGTTCAGCAGATGTGGGCTATCTTGTCACTAAAGTGGTGGCTGTTGATGTGGACTCTGGACAGAATGCTTGGCTCTCTTATAAACTCCTAAAAACCACTGACAGGGCATTGTTTGAAATTGGCACTCAGAATGGAGAAATACGAACTATCAGACAGGTCACGGACAAAGATGCTGTGAAACAAAAGCTTACTGTTGTAGTGGAGGACAACGGACAACCCTCTCGCTCAGCCACAGTCAATGTTAATGTGGTTTTAGCGGACAGCTTTCCAGAAGTGCTCTCGGAGTTCAGTGATTTTACACACGATAAGGAATACAACGACAACCTGACTTTTTACCTGGTTCTGGCTTTGGCTGTAGTGTCCTTTCTCTTCATCGTGTCAATCATAGCCATCCTGTCAGTGAAATGCTATAGATGGAGACGTGAGCGGATGTTATATAAATCGAGCGGAAATCTACCAGTCATTCCGTATTATCCACCCCTTTATGCAGACGTAGATGGGACAGGAACATTAAAGCAAATGTACAATTATGAATTGTGTGGAACAACAGACTCCCGAAAAAGTGAGCTGACGTATGTCAGGCCTTGCGGTCAGAGCGTCCTAAGTGTGGACCTCAGTGGCACGAGGACAGTGCCAAGACAGAGCAAGGCAGTGGAGGATTCTATTGATAGCTTGGAGGTGAGACTTCAAGTGATGTAAGAATGACATGTAACCATTGCCATTTAATTCAAGTGATTTTGAGTGATATAATGAAAGTAGTCATCATTTAGTAATTTATTTATGTTACTGTTAAAACCTTAACCCATTTAACTGGCACAGAATTCAGGGAGAAAACGAATTCACAGCTGCCTTTGATACACAGAAGAGTGCAGAGCAGCAGTGGTCAAAGCGGGAAGGGGCACAGGGACAGGGCAGTCACTACAGGCTTTACAGTGCTTAATTTGCTGTCGCTTTACCTAGGTTTTGACATCATCAAATTCACCACTCATGCTTTTTTACCCTGCAAGTCATTTGTCTGGTCTAAAGCCAGTAATAAGCAGAGGGTTTGATCCACAGCAGCCATTGAAAGCTTGGCAGATATGTATTCCGAGCACCTTGTCATGGAGACCGCATCACTGTTGTTGCCGTGTTGCTGGATGTTTTAATTTTCTAACATTGGTCTTTTCTACAGTCTTTACAAAGGTGTTTGTCACTGCAGGCTACCAAGTACTTAGTGTCTTTCGTTACTGTCTGTGTCCACTAACAGTGAGTCCAGGCCCACGGAGGATGCAGTGCTGAGAGGGAGTGGAAAGTGGGGGGATAAAAGGAGGCTAACGGAGGAGAAAAGAAGTGTGTACGGCCTAAAAGTGGTATCTGATGGAGGACTCTGCAGCACCTAGGGGGAAAGGCAAGGGAAGTAGGAAAGGCTGTTGATGGGAAAGGAGGAGAGAGGGAGAAGGAGGGGAGAAGAGGAGAGAGGGAGAGAGGATGCAGCCAGTGGAGGGAGGGGCGCTGCATCACGCGGAGTGCTGTGGGGATGCAGAGCGGCACTGTGCTGCCTGACGGCCTCTCTCAGACACTCTCTGGGTGCTATTTATTCACTGACCCACTTTCCCATCTTTTCCGCTCTCTCACACACACACGCACACACACACACACTACCGCAGTAGCCTGGCCAATCAGGTGTGATGGCTGGTGGGGGAAGGATGCTGAGGGAGAGTGAGAATCGCAATGATGGAGGTGGGAACGGTTTTACAGCTGAATTGTGGCGTCAGGGTAGAGTTTGGAGCTCAGGGTGGCTGATGGAAAGAGGCATGAGTCTACACTACAGTATATAGCTGTGCCTCTCTCTCTGCCTTTTGCTCCCTCACACACATGCACACACTGGTGCTGATGCAGGCTGGCCAATCAGGTTTGAGGGTAGGAGGTGGGGGGAGGGGAAGATGCTGAGGGAGAGTTATAACCACGGTGATGGAGATGCCCACGGGGAGATTCTGGATAGGACAGAGAAAGAGTGAGGGGACGAGGATGGCTGATAGCCAGCAGCATGTGAATATAGTATATATGCTTGTATTGTTGGTGTTTGTGTACCTGTTAGATGGATGAAAGGCTCTGGTACTGGGAGTCAGAGAATAAATTCAGCTTTGTTACATATTCAGATTGCTAATTGGACACACCAGACACTCTCTAGGTCACTAGCTCTCCTACATTTTCATTTTGAGATCCTGGGCATCACATTTTGAAATGCTACAGTACTGGAATGGATTGGCATGCTGAAGGTTATTAGTATAAAAACAGAATCCTGTACGTTAACAGTAAGTCATGCCTCAATGTCATAACCAAGCAGGCCTCTGTCAAAAGAAAAGCTGCCATGACAATGTGAAGAGCTGGAGAAAAATAGTCTTTCCCCTCCACCACACACCTGTCCCCAGGACACTCGGCGCTCTCTCCACATACGGGACTTGTTTACTTTGTGTGGTGGGACCTCATAAACTCTCTCTGCTTCCCGCTCTGTTAACCGCAAGAGCAGATTAAGAGGGTCTATTACCGCTCCCAGACCCTTGAGGTTACCCCGTTTTATTGTGTGGGAGGAAGTCAGCCCCATATGGCCCTCATGTGTTCCTCAATTAAGAGTCTCCGGTAGGTAGTGTGCTCAACATACCCAGGCCACATGCCCTGAGAGGAGAGAAATGCATCTCTATTAGTCTGTATGGTGAGGATGGGACCAGCAGTGGACATGAGATTCAGCAGTGCGATGTCCAAAATGAATAGATCAAGATGAAAGCGTTATGTGTCCATTTCACGGCCGTGAGGGTCAGTCTGTTGTGACTTTAAGCTTGGCGCTCCGTGTGTTAATCTGTCGCACATCTGGGTTCACTTTGCTTGTGCTTTCATGGATAATCTCAGGTTCTTACGCTCATTAGCGGCAATGCTTTTATCGTGTGTCATAAATCGTTCTGCCGTTAAACATCCATCACTGCTGGACGTCATTCCTAGAAACTCCTTTCTTCTCTCAGGTACAGTGGCGAATGTAATTGACCGCTCATGCTTTGATAGCTACCGTGGGCCCATGGGAAAGCGCGGGGTTGTAGTGTAGTTTCTCTAACACAGTGATGCGTTGCCAGAATCTTTGGTCATTAATTCCGTCTGACTGTGGGGTTGATTGCAATTATTTTTGTTTTCTTCCTTCTTTTCCCTCCAACCCATGTGGTCTCTGCTTTGATGGTTAGCAGATGCTTAAGTAGACTGTGCCTGATTTTGCTAAAGGTTCTGGTGTGTGTGTGTCTGTTTGTGTGTGTGTGTGTGTGTGTGTGTGTGTGTGTGTGTGTGTGTGTGTGTGTGCGCATTTCCTATCTGGATAGAATCTAAACAGGATGCCATTAGTCTGGAGTGCAGCTCTACATATGATAATCCCAGAGTTATGCTCCTGTGTGACTTGATCTTTGATTAGAGATTAGATAGCTGAGCCGTTCGTGTTACACTTTGACGCATCCTGACTTGACTGCTTACGTAGTCTGGTGCACATCCTGTACATACACACATTCGGCACTAGATTAATGTGATGGTATCCTACTGACCTCTCCAGATCTCAGGCATCTCATCAGATTGTGCATATAGCCATATACTCTCGACCTCTTGAGAGTACCGGTAGTGCTCTCAGGTCAAGGCCTTGGTAACATGTGTAACTGACCACACAAACAAGCAAACTGCAAGGTTGCACTTGATCCTTCAAGAGGGATCCCAGTATGTTATTTTGTCACATGCCCTGTATGGAAATTGTGTGTGTTTGCCTTTTGTCTGTGAACAGTTGTGGTTAAAGTGACAAGTCTTTCCACTTTGCTCTTGTATTTGAAGAGGGCTGCAGATTACTTGTATGTGTGTGTGTGTGTGTAAGAGGCCCTGCTGTCTCAGAGCTGACACAAAGAGTGAATGTCATTAAGCTAATAGCATTAGCGCTGTCCTCAGTTCATGTTTTGACGAGCATGTCTGCTCTTGTTAGTTCTCAGAGAATGGCTGTGTGTGTAACACTGTGCGTGGGTCCAGACCTTTGTCCATACATAACCCTATAATGTAGTTACCATGCTGGAAAGGCATTGCCTCTACCATGACTTTTTCACAACTGTGTCATGTAGATCAATTGAAATTCTGCTGTTTTTGTTATAGTATATTAGAGGTCAAGTATGGGTCACACTGTACAGTAAAGACATCAGCGCTTTGCCTACAGTGGGATGTTAGGACATCATGACCACTGTGGTCTGAATTCGCTTGGCTTTTGAGACTCACACCAGCCATCACACACACACATACTGTGCAAACACACACAGAGCGAGACCTATGCATGTCTGTGTTTGTAGGTCTCCGTGTCCTTATATACACACATCCAGTGTGTGTATGTGTGTGTATGTGTGCGTGGGCTGTGTGTGTTACCCCACTGGCTCGTGCCGCAGGCTGATCCTGAGGAGATTACCATGGGCTTAATGAGGCCAGTGTCCCAGTAGGACAGCATAGCCTCTGTTCATAACACACACACACACACACACACACACACAACACACACACACACATACTCACAGGATTGATCAGAAAGCTATGTGCATGGACACTCCCATTATCTCTCCCTAATGCAGTCTTCATTTCTTTGCTTGATGTGTTTTACATAAATTTCCCTGAAAGAACAGGTGTGGCATCTGTCTATGCACTAAACAGATTGTTGACATGGACACACACAAACACAAACACACACACACACATGTGCTTGTGTTTGCAGGCAGTCTTCCCTCCGAGGCAACAGACTTGAATCTCATCCTTCCACTCTCTCTCCCTCTCTCTCTCTCTCTCTCTCTCTCTCTCTCTCTCTCTCTCTCTCTCTCTCTCTCTCTCTCTCTCTCTCTCTCTCTCTCTCACTCCTCTGCCTCTGCGTTTCTCCCCTCCCCCTCTCCAGCTGCACCCCTCTGCAGTCTGTCTTTGTGCTCTGTTCCGCCTGTGAATGTAGACCAAATGAAGCGCTGTATGAGCATATCACAGCAGAATACATGTCAATCAACACTCTGGCTCTTTTAGGACCATAATACTACATAGATCATATGGCATTTACATGAGTGTTAAGATAGAGAATAGAGAGTCTATAGACCTTTTTTATTAGTATCCATAGTCCTGCATTGCCTTATATTTTCATTCATGGATTGCATGTGTATGGCAGTGTTTGATGGTGTGGAGCTGTGAATAACTGTGTTCTCACATATTGGCATCCTCGACACATCCTGGTTCAGCCTGTGCTCATCTTTCAGCCTGCTAGCATTTTTTTTTTTCACTGCAACCTCTCCTGATGGGATGTGTTGCCACGGCAACAAGCTGACTCATTCTCAGGGCTGTACCATTGCTGAGTCCACAGGGGGGCAGCAAGGGGTGCAGAGCAAGATGAGGAATACATTTGCACTGTGCTAAAACAGTCAAGAGTGTGAAAGCACCCTTTAAGTGGACTGTGCTCTGTGGCTGGGTTTGTGTCCTATTTGGGTCTGTGGTGTGGGGGAGGGGTTGGGAACATGAATACAGAAGTGTCCTATCTGTGCAGGCATGGGTGCTGCACCTTTATTTATCACCACCAGTGCTTTCACTCTGTGTGCCTAATATTCAATAGCATCTTTAGAGTCCTTCCTGCATTTGTATGTGTCTCAGTTCAGCATGTACTTTGCACCCATATGATTAGCAGTACATGTCTGACAGTGTTACAGTCTCTTTTATCATATTTTCTGCACATTTTCCATTTCCTTTCATTGTAAACTAGTAAGATGGCTGATGTTTTCCTTAGACTGCACCATTTGTGAAATATTCCTTCAACACACATTCAAGCACAGCATACCTACAAACATACACATGCACAAAGAGATCTTTCTTTCTCTCTTTCTTTCTTTCTTTCTTTCTTTCTTTCCTTTTTGCTTTGTTTTTCTCCCTCGTTTGGCCCTGACTCCTTAATTAAGCATAGTGTATCTCTGGGCATCGCCTGCAGTCCCCTTCTGCCTCCATCTCATAGGTTCTCCCTCCTTCCTCTGCAGAGGAGTCATTGCAACACTGCAGGTCTTTGCTTTATGGAGTCAGCCCAGAATAGCTCAGGGTCGCAAAGCTCCATGGGAGATGGAGTTTTTCATCCACTGTTTCTGTGATGCAAATAGTGAAGTGAAATTTGCATTCGTTGTACCTTTTGTATCATTATTGTTGTCCCATATGGTACTCTCTTAATATTATTTACTTTAGAGTATGTCTATACTCCATGTCTATCTCTTTGCATGTAAGGTCTGACATATTTGAGGTTTAAATGGTGTTCACCAAATGTGTCAGTACTTTCTGTGCATTTCTCTCTTTCTCTCTTCTTTCTCTCATTTCAGTATATTAGGATTTATGTATTTCTCCGCTCAAATGTAATTGTAATTTCCTTTGTGTGTGTGTGTGCATTTGTGTGTGTGTGTTTGTGTGTGAGTGAGAGAGAGAGAGAGAGAGAGAGAGAGAGAGAGAGAGAGAGAGAGAGAGAGCGAGACTACCACACCACATTACTGGTATACAGTATGATCAATCATGCAATGCAACGATGGACATACATTCTGTCTAAACATACACACGAAACAAAATGAGTCATAAATACAAGCCCCGTAACCACTGACTTTCTCTCTAGGTGCCCATGGTAAGTATCAGCGGTGTGCACTGTGGAAGACTGCCCTGCCTGTGTGTTGAACAACACTCTAAACGTGTTCTCCATTTTGTTTCTCTTCTTTCTCCCCATGTTGATGTCTGCTCCCCATCTGCCTCCTGCTTGTCTCCTGTGTGTCTCTACATAAGGTAAGCAATGCTCTGTTTTCAACCCTCACTAAGGCATCACGTCACACACCACAGACAGACTTTAGGCCGCATGAATAGGAAGATATGATGGCTGAGCTGTAGACTGTAGGCCAAAGTGTCGTCTCACAAAGCTGTTGCAACAACCACGCCCCTGGTTATTAGTAAACACTCATTCAGCCGTGGCCTACTGGTTAGAGCTTTGGACTTGTAACCGGAGGGTTGACGGTTCGAACCCCGACCAGTAGGAACGGCTGAAGTGCCCTTGAGCAAGGCACCTAACCCCTCACTGCTGTAGCAGGCAGCTCACTGCATCGGGATTAGTGTGTGCTTCACCTCACTGTGTGTTCACTGTGTGCTGTGTGTTTCACTAATTCACGGATTGGCATAAATGCACAGACCAAATTTCCCTCACGGAATCAAAAGAGTATATATACTTATACTTATATACTTAGTATGTACTGTTACAGAGGGGATGTTGGCTTACATGTAAAATCTGTGGTCATCTTGACTAAAGACAAGTTTTATTGGTGAATAGCAAACTTATGGGGCATCAAAAACAACAGCTTTGGGGATGAACTATACTGGTCAAGGCCTTGTCACATGTGTGTTGTGTGAAAAGGTTCAAACCATGGAAAAGGAATGTTTTGACCTACAACGTTGTTCAAATTTTGTCCATAAGAATGGGTAAATACTTTTCTATGACCACATTGAAATCAGTTGAAAACTCATCTTGTGGTTATATTTGCCTTGTCTCATTGTTGGGTGTATTTATAAAAATGCTCTTCAGATGCTCTGAAGATCTTGGTGTACAGTGGAGTGTCATAATCCTTACCAGTTCAGTTTACATTGCAGAGAACCAGAGCAGGCAGAGAATCATTGAAGTAGCACTGACTTTTTTTTTCTGAAAGGTAACATTACAAAAACATGTAATATAGCATGTCTACATGTTATGTTCATGTGAAAGAATGTCAAATTATATAAGCTATAGTCACTAACATGCCTTTCCTTTAGCGTTTCAGTTGTAATATATGATCAAGATCCACACATTTATACCCTAATTTGAACTCATGTGAATATGTTTCACACCCTATGCACATCAGAATTATATTGTGTGTCTGTTCATGTTGGGATAGGATCGTAATTGCTCTTTTGAATCATTAGCATAGCTTTGCATTTAAGTGAGCAAAAGGATATGAATTGTTCTTTTTATTGTTGCCCATATTCTCGCTGCTTTATCTACTCTCGGCAGAGACAAAGCCCTGATGTTGTTGATGTTGTTCGTCCTTCTGCGTGTGTGAGCATGGGCGGTGTTTTGTTGTTGTTGCGAGAGGTCTTTGTGCTTCCGCTCTGCAGCACGCCCCTCTCTCGCCAGCGTGCAGTCACACGAGCTCGCCGCCTGTGTGGCGCTGTCCACCTGCATGGTGCTGAAACCGGCTCTTTCATTCATGCAGTCTCCGTGCGCACAACCCTCCCTTTCTCTCTCGCTGTTTTTCTTACCGTCTCGCTGGCTCGCCCTATTTTAGTTACGGCCATTGCAACCTTCAATTCTTCAGTTTTAAATCATTTGAAAGTGTTTACTGGAATATAATTATAAAGTTATTGTAAGGCTGTGCACCATCGTCATCGGTGCCATACACATTCATAGGCAGGTCACGTTGCAGACGCCCATGTTGCTAGGCAGATTCCCGGAGAGATTGATCTCTGTTTGGATGGAATCAGCTAAACAAGTATAGCGACTGTATCTGTATATTGTCTTTTATATGTATTTATATATGTCTTGGTTAAATAGCACAACAACAAAATGATCTTCCATGGGTTCGGTGGTGTTTTATGTTTCTATGAATATGGCTCGTCTGTGTTGTGACGTTTCTCAAGTTATCGTGCCTTTAAGAGCGTGACGTGACGAAGAGTCCTCCTCCCTTTCTCGCTGTCCTACAGACCTGAATACCGACTTCCACAAGCTGCCGGTTCTCCGTGTTTGCCTCACGGGGCGCTGTAATGATGAGAATAGATTGCGGTTTACAACATGCTCCACTGGGCGGCACCAAAGAACTCTTGACATGGCATCCCACATTCAGGACTCCAAAAAAGAATATGAATCAATAGGAAAACTTTATTTATAAAGCAACAAATCCACATCTCATCAGCGATATTGTTAGTAATAATAATAATAATAATAATAATAATACATATTAGTATTAAATCGAAATAAATAATTATTATTATAATTAATAATCATAATAATAATGATGGTGGCGGTGTTTTATAAACACACAGTAGTCTACCTTTGGTCATTTATTATATGCATGACGTAAATTCCTCCCCCCCCCCCCATATACTTCTTACAGTTATTAGTGTGTGTGTGTGTGTGTGTGAGAGAGAGAGAGAGAGAGAGAAAGAGAGAGAGACAGACATAGAGAGAGAGAGAGAGAGAGAGAGAGAGAGCTTAGAGCTGAGATGATGCTAATCTAGTCTCTGTATCTTTACCATACTAATTTGTTATTGGCTGTGGATGCTGGGATCCTCTTGGTGAATAGTGTACCAACATTTACAAAGAGATCTACTCCTTGCTGTTAATGCAGCTCTTTAGCCCTACGATGAGTAACGTTAATGCTCAGAATTGTGAGGTGGCGCTCAACAGTGATTCCGTCACAGTAAAACATGCGTATGGATCATTATTGCGTTGATTGTCTTTTCCATAGCTAAAGTGGAGGCTTAGTCGATTCAATTTATGTACATTAATTCGGAGAACGGTAGTATATCCAGCATGCAGTCCTTTGACTACGAGAAGCTGAATGTGTTTCAAATTCAGGTGCAGGCATCAGACCATGGGTCACCGTCTAAACGAGGCAATGCCACGGTTCTTGTTTTTATTCTTGATGAAAATGACAATGTACCCACTGTCATATATCCGTCCATAATCAGTAACAGAGAAGGTCCGCACATTTGCTCTCCGTTTTTTTATTTTATGTGTGTGGGGGATTGAAGTCAAATAAAAAATAAAAAAACGGAGAGTGTGCGGACCTTCTCTGTTACTGGATCTTGGACTTTTGGCTCCTGCACCTTAATTTGGATGTGCGCACGTTCCCAAACTGATATATCCGTCCATAGCCATGGGCTCGCTCTCTCACCAAAGGATGTCCCGCGCGGCCATAGCGGGCCACCTCGTCACCAAGGTGACAGCTGTGGACGCTGACTCTGGCCATAACGCGCGGGTCTCTTACAAGTTGGCAGAGGCTACAGACGAGTCTCTGTTCACTGTGAGTGTTTATGGACCCTTTCAAGAGAGTTCCATTATCAGCATCATAACTGGCCCCACAAGACTTCCGTTTTAACATTCCATATGTTATCTTAATGCAGAGGAAGTAGATTGGGGCCCAAATAGAATGTTCAAGCATTGTTTTTGTTTACCTTGTTGAAAGGGAGAGGTGAGGACTAGACGCGCTGTTTCAGAGCAGGATGATTCCTCTCAGCGGCTGCTAATAGAAGTCAGAGACAACGGAGAGCCGGCCCAGTTGACCACCGCTACCATAGCCATACTCTTAGAAGACGGGATTCACAAACCTATTTTAGATATTCAGTAAACATCTTATATATATATATATATGTAGTTCAAAATAACAATTCATTGTCATTTTACTGTTTTTTGTTTTTTTTTTGTTTAATGTGTCCATTTGGGTATATGGAGCTGTCCACTAAAAAGTGCTGAAGTGCTGACATTGTGTTACCATAATGACTTGGATCCAGTGTTTTGTGTGTGTGTGTGTGTGTGTGTGTGCCTGCGTGCGCATGTGTGCCTGTGAAAGAGAGTGAGAAAGATAACTATATACAATATTTATTGAATCAGGCATCAGACCATGGCATCACCACCTCCTTGAAACAGGGGGGACTGGTCAAACTATTTCATTATTTTGTTGCTCCTTTAACTTTTATTTACACATCTTGGAAACAATACTTTACTTAATTATCTGCACCCCATATACACCAGCAGCGGCATGGTGCACACTAGTAAGATCCTGTGTGCAGTTATAGGTTACTTTGTGTGTTGTAAGATCATCTGTTTTATTGTGTTATTATAGTAGAAAATTGTGCTTTGACTCAGTCATGACAGTTACAATGTGTCTACTGTTCCTTTAAATATCAGTACAGCTCACCCTCTCTCCATTGGAGAGATCTCCACCAATTGGATGTTGCATATTGTAAAGAGATCCACTCTTCTCCCCACCTCCCCAGAATCCCCGCAATGAGCAGAGCAGATGAGAGGCTGGGCTGCGCTTGATAATGACATGTAGGATGAGTTAAGAGTCAACTGTATATGAAGTGATATACTCTGCAATGTGCTGAACTCTTCGTGTGGGCTGTGCAGTTTTCTCCACGATGGATGTCGGATGTACAACAAAGCATTTGGAATGGAGCGCACATTGGTTTCTCTTGTTTTCGTTGTTGTGGAATGTAGCAGATGCGCAGACACGTTACTCTGTTCCAGAGGAGTCCAAGAAAGGCTCTGTTGTTGGGAATTTAGCGAAGGACCTGAGCATAAGCTTTTCGGAAATATCGAGTAGTAAACTAAGTATCGCCTCGGAGAATGGTAAGCAGTATTTCAGTGTGGACTTCAAGAAGGGCGATCTGATCGTGAATGAAAGAATAGACAGAGAATCGCTGTGTGGACAAAGCTCGAGTTGTGTTTTGCCAGTGCAAGTGGTGATAGAAGAGCCACTCCAGCTTTACAGGGTGGAGGTGGACATTCAGGACATTAATGATAACTCACCAGAATTTCATTCTAACGAGCACACGCTAAACGTGGCTGAAAACACATTACCAGGATCTAAATTTCCTCTGGAAGTAGCACGCGATGCGGATGTCGGTACAAATGCATTGAAAACATACGTTTTGAGTAAAAATGAATATTTTTCTTTGAATATCATCACGAAAAAAGATGGATCTAAAATTCCCGAATTAGTTCTAGACAAAACAGCCGACAGAGAGAAAGAGCATATGCATAGCCTTATTCTAAAAGCTGTTGATGGAGGTAGCCCTCCCAGATCTGGCACAACTCACATTACCATTAAGGTGCTCGATGTAAACGACAACGCGCCAGTTTTTGAAAAATCGGACTATGAGATCAGGGTCAGTGAAAACGCACCGAATGGAACAAAAGTGTTAACAGTCAGAGCTGTGGATTTAGATGAAGGTATAAACGGTGAGGTGATATATTCGTTTGGCTCGCACACACAAGGAGAGGTTCAGAACAAACTTATCATAGATCCTCAAACGGGAGATATTTTACTGAACGCGCCCTTAGACTATGAGGATGCCAGTTCTTATCAATTTGATGTCAGAGCAACTGATAAGGGAGTGCCGGTTATGGAGGGACACAGTCGAGTGCGTATTGACATTGTTGATGTTAACGACAACGCACCTGAGGTAGTTTTCACCTCCCCTCCTAAACCTGTCAGAGAAGACGCAGCTATAGGAACTGTAATTGCACTGATAAGCACAAAAGACGCAGATGCAGGCGATAATGGAAAAGTCACGGTAAAGATGAGCTCTGACTATCCATTTAAACTGAAGCCTTCATTTTCAGACCATTACGCTTTGGTTACGGATGCTAAATTAGACCGGGAAGAAATGCAGGAATATAGTATAGAACTTATTGCCGTTGACTCGGGTTCCCCTCCTCTTTCCTCAAACGCAAAAGTGAGAGTTAGTATTTTAGACGTTAATGACAATCCACCGTCCTTTACTCAGCCTTCCTATACAGTCTATGTCAAAGAAAACAGTGAACCTGGGAAAATTATAGCTGGTGTTTCCGCAGTTGACCCAGACACGGGAGAGAATGCTATGGTGTCCTACTCAATATTGGACTCAAAAGTGCAAGACGTGACGGCCTCTTCGCATGTTTACATTAACTCGGATAACGGCAGCATTTTCAGCCTGCATTCCTTTGATTATGAGAGGCTGAGCGTGTTTCAGATTCGGGTGCAGGCGTCAGACCAAGGCTCTCCCTCGCTGAGCAGCAATGTTACAGTTCACGTCTTTATTCTTGATGAGAATGACAATGCACCTGCTATCATATACCCGTCTACGGCAATGGGCTCGCTCACTCACCAGAAGATACCCCGCTCAGCTAAAGCAGGTCACCTTGTTACTAAAGTGACAGCTGTGGATGCTGACTCGGGTCACAACGCGTGGATGTCTTACAAGTTGGCAGAGGCTACAGATGAGTCTCTCTTTAGTGTGAATGTTTACACAGGAGAGGTGAGGACTAGACGCGCTGTTTCAGAGGAGGACGACTCCGCTCAGACACTGCTGGTAGAGATTAGAGACAACGGGGTTCCGGCCCAGTCAGCTACTGCTACCGTGTCCATACTGTTAGAGGACGGGACCCACGAGCCCGTGTTAGATCTCCGGCAAAAAGATCCAGAGCCAATCAAGAAAACTGGTAGAATTACTTTTTATTTAATTGTCTCTCTGGCCGCAGTGTCCGTCTTGTCTTTGGTTACATTTTTTATCTTGCTAGTAAGATGTGCGCGGCACAGCACGACTCGTTCCACCTGCTGCATGAGACGCATGGACTCCGATGACTTCCGAGCCAGGAACCTCCAGCTGCAGCTGAACACAGACGGGCCTATTAAATATGTGGAGGTGCTGGGAGGGGACATGTTATCTCATAGCCAGTCCTTCAGGTCCTGTCTCTCTCCCCTGTCGGAGTTCAGTGATTTCACCTTCGTTAAACCCAGCAGCACTCTTGACTTTAAGGACATGATCAGCGTGTTAGATGCGTCTTTGCCTGACAACGCTTGGACTTTTGAGAGTCAACAGGTAATGACAAGTTCAAAAGTTCAAATAAGATAGAATTGGGGCCACTAAAGATGATCATGAGGTGTGGGCTGTTGTGTTACTACATAATTATCCAGTATATTATAAAAGACTGAGCAATTAACTTGTTATTGCAGAAAGAGGTTAATTATTTATTAGGCCTTATTAGCCTACTTATTACCGATTTGAGTGTATCGTCTGCTTAATTTCAGCACTACCATTGTGGACAGCGACGGTTACACGCTGTCTATTCAACTTCACCCTCCTTTCCCATTCTTTCTCTCTCCCTTCCTCTCTCTCTCTCTCTTTCTCTCTCCCTTCCTCTCTCTCTCTCTATCTCTCTTCCACACACACGCGCACACACTTATACTACACTTTTCTACTTCTTCACCATGCACACAACTGATGTGTTGTAATAACCTATTATACCAGTTATGATAGATCTGTTGTATTTTCCTTGTATAACAAAAACCCTCACAGACATCCCTGCATGTATCTTTAACTCAGAGTCGTGCTTCTATTGGCGCAATCCATAATGTGGAGTGCACCAATAGAAAGCTGCTCCGTTCAAAGGGATCTAGTCGCTGCAGCCTCAGCATCCACTCTGTGATGCTTAGAACTGGAATGGAGACAAAGAGGCTACCATCACCACCACTGTGGATCTGTGGCTTTTGCGTCTTTATACAACCCTGTATTCGAATGACCTGGCATAATAGGACATACACGCGTGACTTATAACTGTTTATTTTTCTGTTGAAATGAAACCCAGGAGAGCGGTCTCGGTGTTCGAGCTGGAGAGGATTTGCTTGCTTTGTATTTTTCTGTCATGGAATCTCGTGAGTGGACAGATTCGTTATACAATCCCGGAGGAATCTGCAATGGGGTCTGTTGTTGGAAATATAGGGAAAGACCTGGGCTTGACTTTGGCTGAAATATCAAACCGTAATCTCCGCGTCTCCGCTGAGGCTGGTAAGCAGTATTTCAGGGTGGATGTGGGAAAAGGAGAGCTTGTCGTTAACGATAGAATAGACCGCGAGGGACTGTGTGGGGAAAGCGCTTCTTGCGTGCTTCCTATAGAGGTTATAGCCGAGGCTCCTTTGCAGCTACACCGAGTCGTTGTGGAAATTCAAGACATAAATGATAATGCTCCAAACTTCGAAACAAAAGTATTTGTTCTGTCTATTGCGGAGGTCACGGCATCCGGAACGCGCTTTCCATTGGAGAGTGCGCAGGACCCAGATGTGGGCAGCAACGCATTGCGCTCTTATACTCTTAATAGTAATGAATATTTTTCAGTTAACACAAAGATTCTAAAAGGTGGCAGAAAGTTGCCGGAGCTTGTCATGTCTAAAGCCCTAGACAGAGAAAAGCAGGAGACTCACAAGTTAGTTTTGACCGCTGTCGATGGGGGGAGTCCTGTGAGAACAGGCACAGTCCAAATTACGGTTAAAGTTTTGGACACAAATGACAATGCACCGCAGTTTGATAAACAATCCTATGATATATCTATTTTGGAAAATGTGACATCTGGCACCATTGTTATTGGACTGAAAGCCACGGACTTAGATGAAGGTCCAAATGGAGAAATTCAGTATTTCTTCGGAGACCAAACCCCAGAAACCATATTAGATATTTTTAATTTAAATTCTGAGACAGGGCTGATGACATTAAAGAGAAAGTTGGATTATGAGAGTACTTCATTATATTCAATTGATTTGGTTGCCAAAGACAAAGGTAGTCCAGAAATGAGGGGACATAGCAGTATCCAAATCAGTGTTGTGGACGTAAATGACAATGCACCAGACATCGTACTTAAATCTTTGTCCAGTTCAATGCCCGAAAACTCGCCTGTCGGAACAGTTGTGGGACTTATAAGTGCGCGGGATTTAGACTCGAGTGACAACGGTAAAGTTAGTCTTCGAGTTTTAGGTGATGTACCTTTTACATTAAAGCAGTCTTTTGAGAACCATTATGAATTGGTAACTAGTTCTCTGCTTGACCGTGAAAAGCACATAGAATACAAAGTTGAGATCAGTGCCACAGATTCGGGCTCTCCCCCTCTCACAACCCAGAAATCTTTTGTGTTTAGTATCCAGGACGTTAATGACAACCCCCCTGCTTTCACTCAGCCCATATACACAGTTTATTTGGAAGAAAATTCTGCAGCAGGGAAAATTGTGACTTCAGTCTCTGCTGTTGATCCAGACACGGGGGAGAATGCCAAAGTTTCCTATTCTGTTCTGGACACTAAAGTGAATGATGTGCCGATCTCTTCCTATGTTTACATTAACTCTGATAACGGCAGCATCTATAGCATGCACTCGTTTGACTATGAGAATCTTAAAGCCTTTCATATTCAAGTGCAAGCGTCAGATAACGGCAGTCCATCTCTAAGCAGCAATGTCACTGTCCATGTTTTTATTGTGGATCAAAACGACAATGCGCCCACTGTGATATACCCATCTGGGCCCATGGGCTCGCTCTCTCACCAGAAAATACCCCGCTCAGCTAAATCTGGCCACCTGGTTACTAAGGTGACAGCCGTGGATGCTGACTCGGGTCACAACGCGTGGATGTCTTATAAGTTGGCAGAGGCTACAGATGAGTCTCTGTTCAGTGTGAATGTTTACACAGGAGAAGTGAGGACTAGACGCGCTGTTTCAGAGGAGGACGACTCCGCTCAGACACTGCTGGTAGAGATTAGAGACAACGGGGTTCCGGCCCAGTCCGCTACTGCTACCGTGTCCATACTGTTCGAGGACGGGATCCACGAGCCCGTGTTAGATCTCCGGCAAAAAGACCCAGAGCCAATCAAGAAAAATGGACGAATAGCCTTTTATTTGATTTTGTCTCTGGCCTCCGTGTCAGTGCTATCTTTAGTCACCTGTCTAATCTTAGTGGTGAAATGTGCAAGAAGCGCCAGACGTAGTTCCACCTGCTGCATGAGACGCATGGACTCCGATGATTTCCGAGCCAGGAACCTCCAGCTGCAGCTAAACACAGACGGGCCTATTAAATATGTGGAGGTGCTGGGAGGGGACATGCTATCTCATAGCCAGTCCTTCAGGTCCTGTCTCTCTCCCTTGTCGGAGTTCAGTGATTTCACCCTCGTTAAACCCAGCAGCACTCTTGACTTTAAGGACATGATCAGCGTGTTAGATGCGTCTTTGCCTGACAACGCCTGGACTTTTGAGAGTCAACAGGTGAGACAGTCATATAATAATTACCACATTTCCCCTCACAACTGTAAAACTGTGTAATGAAACCTGACTTCTTCTGTACCAGTTTATACTACTATTTATAATAATTTATAATAGTTTTTTTTTTTTTCAAAACTCACACAAACGTGCACACAAACACACTTGCTTTGAATATTACATTTTGATTATTTATTTATTTTACTATGTTTTATGATTATTTTGACATTGGAAAGATTACTATTTTTTCGTATGAGATCAAAATGCTTCTCACTGGCAAGTAGGCCTACTCTAATAACAGAATGCAACATCTGCAAAATCTGCTGTTTCAACACGCATACTGATTGTCCAGGAATTTTCGCAACATCGCCGTCTTGTGGTAGGATATATGGAAAAAAGAATGGTGGAAATAGCGTTCCCTTTGTGTCCATCATCGCCTCTAAACGGAGTCAGTCTTGTTCCGAGAATAAAAAATAATATAGTACCGTCTTTTGTCTCGAATTACCAGAAATGGAAGTCGATGGACTACAAAAACAACACGTTACTATTTTTTCTCACTTCAAACTCGATTCTTTATTGATAGTGTTTAATATTACGTTATTCTGCTTTCAGTCAATTTCGAGTTTAATGAGTGTTACCTGTTGTTTACAGAAGACTTTTACGTTGCACGCTGAGGCAGAGGGTAATCCATTGGCCTGTGTCTGTGGAAACAGAATAGAAGATAGAAAGAGAGGTCCTCTGCGCTCTCCCTAAATTCTGGAAGAAAGTTTTGCATTGTGAACGCGCAACTCGTGCACTGGCCAATAGGAAGTTCGCCTTTGTGGTGCTGTCTCCGCCCCATAGAGGAGCGGAGAGGCACAGGGCTGCATTCGGAGTTTAGGGAGATGGCTGGGTGAAGTTTTTGCTTTCCCGTTTTAATCCGCGTTTAAGTTCTTGACATAATGAATATGTTCGAAAACTACCGTCTACTTTTCTTGAAACGGATACTAGCCCGGACAAAATGGTAGCCTTGCTTTAACGAGACGATGGATTCGTTACGATAAAGTCAGCATTTTCACTTTTCTTTCCCTGGATCTGCGGACTCTCACAATGGAGAGAAAGTGGAGACGGTCGTCGGAATGGCCGGTCCTCTGGCTCTCCTTTTCGCTGGCGTGCCTCTCTCAGGCTGTCGCGGAGCTGAACTACTCTGTTGCTGAGGAGGTACCACAGGGATCCGTGGTCGGGAACATCGCAAAAGATTTGGGACTGAACACCCAAAGGATTAGTGAGCGAAATCTACGCATCATTTCGGACTCATCGGCTCAATACTTCGAGATAAACTCTGTCAGCGGAGCCTTGGTAATTAAAGAGATAATTGATAGGGAAGTAATGTGTGAATTAAGTTCAACATGTTCTTTACACCTTCAAGTAATTCTCCAGAACCCGTTAGAAATGCACCGCGTTGTAGTGGAAATTCTAGATGTGAATGACAATGCTCCCCAGTTCCCCGCAAGGAATACAACGCTGGACATTTCCGAGGCGGCCGGGCCGGGCACCCGGTTTAGACTTGAGAGTGCGCATGATCCCGATGTGGGCATCAACTCGCTACGGACATATCAACTCGCTTCCAATGACTTTTTCGCGCTGACTGTCGAAACGAAAAGTGACGGGAGTAAATTCCCCGAGCTGGTGTTGGAGAAAGCGCTCGATCGGGAAACGCAAGAAGGGTTCCGCCTCTTGCTCACGGCGGTGGACGGGGGACAACCGGAGAAATCTGGGACCACACTCGTGCACATTAATATTCTGGACGTGAATGACAACGCTCCGGTATTTGACCAGCCAGTCATTAAAGTTAGTTTATTAGAAAACTCTCCTCCAGGGACTTTAGTAACGCAATTAAATGCGACTGACATTGACAGCGGCTTGAACGGTCAGATAACATATCATTTCAGTAAATACACTTCCGATAAGATCCTAAAACTTTTCAGTGTGGATTCTAAAACAGGAGAAATTCTTGTCACCGGGGATATTGACTATGAAATGGCGGATATGTATGACGTCACCCTTCAGGCCAGAGATAGTGGCAACCCTGCCATGGAGGGTTCATGTAATGTCAAAATTGAGGTAGTTGACGTAAATGACAACACCCCGGAGGTGACATTGACCTCTCTAACCAGTTCAATCAGAGAGGATGCTGAGCCAGGCACAGTTATTGCACTAATTAGCGCTAAAGATTTAGACTCTGGTAAAAATGGCAAGATGACACTGAAGGTGGCATCAGGGCTGCCATTCAAACTCATGTCTGTTTTCGGTGAGCATTACAAGCTCGTCACAGACGGTCGCCTGGACAGAGAGACCGTGGCGGAGTACAAGGTGGTTGTCACGGCGACAGACGCGGGTACCCCACCGCTGTCTTCCCACAATGCCTTTGTGGTAGCTTTGTCTGACGTCAACGACAATGCACCAACCTTCTCACAGTCCTCCTACTCAGTGGACATCACTGAGAACAACGCCCCGGGAACGCTCATTGTCACCGTCTCTGCGTTTGACCCAGACTTTGGGGAGAACGCCCGTTTGTTGTACTCCATCCTCGAGTCGCCCGTCCAGGGCACGTCGGTTGCCTCGTACGTCTACATTAACCAGGACAACGGGAATATCGTCACCATGCGATCGCTGGACTATGAGCAGATGAACGCCTTCCAGATCCACGTGCAGGTGCGCGACTCCGGCTCACCACCACGCACCTCCAACGTCACCGTCCATGTCTTCGTCGTCGACCAGAACGACAACCCGCCTGTCATCCTCTACCCCGCCCACAACGCCGAAGAGGGCGTCCAGCTGACTATCCCCAGCTCTGCTCCCGTGGGCCACGTCGTCGGCAAGATCGTGGCCGTGGACCCGGACAGTGGCTATAACGCCTGGCTGTCCTACAGCATCCCGCCCGGGCAGGACGCGGCGCTTTTCAGCATCAACCCGCACTCGGGCCAGCTCTGCACCACGCGCAAACTCGCCGAGGACGACAAGGACGTCATCGGGACCACGTACAGCTTCTCCGTGGTCGTCAAGGACAACGGCGAGTTGGCGCAGCTCTCATCGAGCGTCTCCGTGACGGTCACGGTCGAGGAGGAGGGAGCCGACACAACCTCGGACTCGCACATGATCTCCCGTCGGGGCCCCGACTGGATGACCAACTCCACCCTCTATCTCATCGCAGCTCTGGCTGCGGTCACTGGCGTCTTCCTCATCACCATGGTGGTACTCCTGGTGAGGTGCCTGCAGCACCGGACCGACTCGGACTGCTGCTACCCACGCAAGGGGCTCCGGACCAGGCCCTCCTACCACCAGCGCAACAACAAGGACCTCCACCTCCAGCTGAACACCGACGGGCCCATCAGGTACATGGAGGTGGTGGGGGGGACCCAGGAGCCCTACACGCGCACCTACAGGCCTTGCTACTCCACGCTGTCCAGCCGCAGTGACTTTGTCTTTGTCAAGACGCCCATGCTGAGCCACAATAACACGCTCAACATGACCCTTACGCGGAAACACTTAACAAACTCAGTCAATGAGGTGAGGGTCCTTTTCACTCATCTCGCCCCAGTGAGGTGGCGTCCAAAGCCCACGTGGCCGCCATTTTGTTTTTACTTTGAGTTTACCTCATGCTATGGAGTATATTTTCAGCTGGAGTGAGTTTCTGCTGGTCGTTTTTCCTGGTGTTATCTCCTTCAGATTTTCCTCTCCATTACAGCGTTTTCACCCTGGGATTTGGAGAGTTAACACCACAGGCTGTTTTCTAGAGTACTCTGTCTCTCATTTTTCTGTCTTTCTCTCTGTATTCCCTCTCTCTTCCTCTCTGTTCAGTATCTCTCACAGGAGGCTTCCTCTTGAAGCCTGCTAAAACTGTGTCACGCAGCAAACCCAAGCTGAGCATCTTTTTCATATTTAATCTTAAGGAAGTGGTGCCTGGGATGTTACTGTGTCAGCGGGGCAGCTGTGTTGCAGCAAGCATTGGAGAGGAGAGGGTGAGTTCTGTGAAAGAGGCTACAGGGAATGATAGCAGACAGGGGGGAAAACAGTGAAGGTACAGAGAGCAGAAGGAGAGCTTTTAAGAGATTTGGATGGATGTGATAGGGGGTTGTGGTTCACAGGGAGAAACTGTAGGGCAGATGGCAGAGAGCGAGCGAGAGAGAGAGATACTAGGTCTGGTGTTGGAAGAGGAAGAAAGGAAAGAGAAGGGGGTGGGGAAGGGAAGGATGGACAGACAGAGAGGAGGGAAGTGAGCTGAGGAGGACAGCGGTGGCTGAATAACAGGATTCCAGGGGTCACCCCTGTGACCTCCCACTTCCTGTTGTGCCTTCAGCCAGAGGGGATTGCTTCCATACCTCATGTGAGTCACTGGGCTCCACAGAATGTATGAGAGATGTCTGTGTCATTGTCCCTGTGTGATAGATTGCCCATGTGTGTGTGTGTGTGTGTGTGTGTGTGTGTGTGTGTGTGTGTGTGTGTTCGCTAGTCTCCTTTGGCTGTAGATGATAATGGCATAGACTATGAGGTACCCTCCTGGGGGCAGTTAGAGGTGGTGGACTTCCTGGAGGAGTTATTTAGGGCTTCTGGCGAGTTATGTAGAAGCACAGCTGTGTGGCTGACCCAGAGGTTTGGTCAGGCCCAGGAGACCCAATCTGGACTCTATAACGATATCTTGCATTTCCATCATAGATGCCTAGATGTTGAGGGATAAAGAAGATGGGATTTTCTTTTCTATCTCTCTCTCTCCCTCTCTTTCTCTCTCTCCATCTCTGTTTTTTCTTGCCCCGTCCCTCGTGTTTGCCCTCTGGGAGCCAGCCCATCCCTTGGGTCAGCCGGGTGCCATCTGTCCGCACTTGTGTGACACGTGCGTCTGGTGGAGGGGGGAAAGGGTGCAGGGGTGGGAGAGGGAGTGGGGGCAGGGCAGGGCAGGGCTGGGTGGGCACTAGGAGAGAGGGATGAAAAGTGACCACACGTGAATAGTGATGGTGACAGATGGACCCGGCCTCTAATGGACCCACGACCAACAGGCCAGAACCAGAAAAGAGAAAAAGAGAGAGGGAGGCAGGGAAGAGAGAGGGAGAGAGAGAGAGGGAGAGGAACAGAGAGAGAGGCTAAGCCTTTGCTTGTTCCTGGCAGAGCTGTGTGTTCTCCACAGGGTATCCTGGGCAGCGTGTGTGTGCGTGTGTGTGTGTGTGTGTGTGTGTGTTGGAGATTGGTGTTGTTACTGCGTCAGCTTCTTTTCTGCCTGTTCCCCTGCTTTGTGCTTGCCTCTGCCTCTTCACCCCTCTTCCTTTACTGCTGTCTCAGGAGCAGGAAAGAGACTCTTGATTCCCGCTATGCTGGAATCCCCCTTTCTCTCTCTCTCTCTCACTCCCTCTCTCTTTCTCTCTCTCTCTCTTCCTCACACACACACACACACACACACACACACCACACACACACACACACACACACACACACACACACACACACACACACACACACACACACAAGCCTTTCATCCTAGCTTCAGACACTGTTGCTGTTTCTTTTATTCATAGTCGTTCTTAGTTAGGTGATAGAGGTCTACATTTTCTGTCAGCCATTTTCTTTGTCCTGCTTCCTCCATTGAACAGCAGGATTCTGAGCCATAGGCTTTCAGGGTCAGAGTTGTCTTGAAATGAGAGCGTGTGTGCCAGATTAATGCCCATCTTCGGTCACTGTCGTCCTGCCCTAAGTCCATCCCTAAGCTTTCTTGTTGTGCCCTATATCGTGCTTCACAGATTGTGACAGCTTTTGAATGTGAATAACTCAACTACGCTGTTTGGTTTCTTCTGTTATTTGTTTTTTCTCCCCCTTTGTCCTTTCAGTATCTACAGCAGAGTCCCGTGGTGTGATGATTGGGGAAGCAATCTGGCCTCTCCTTTGTTTCCAGTCGTGTGTTATCAAACAAAAGTCGTATTGCGTGTCACTGGGTTGTCTTTCACTGCACCAGTTGAGAGCAGGACAGAGAAAGAGAGAAAGAAGGAGGGGGGATAGGAGGGAGACACACACACACACACACACACACACATACACACACACACACACACACACACACACAGAGACACACTCACTCAGAATGGAAAACAATGTTAGGTAACGGCGACTTCCTCTTTAGCAGGAACCCAGTGATTGAGGTGGTGCCTCCTCTGGTATTTTCTGTCTCTGAGTGCTGGTGGTGTGCGCAGGCTTTTGCTGTCCTCTCTCCCAGATGTGAGTCCCCCCGCCGGTCGCCCCCTTCCTGGAGCGCTTTTGGCGGGAGGCCGGGGGGGGGGGGGGGGGGGGGGGGGGGTCTGTTTCCTCCATTCATGACGAGCGGCTAAAAAAGCGTGGCAGGTTAACAGGCTATCGATCACTCTGAAGCAGAGCATGTTGGGAGGCACACGGACATACACATGTGTGTGTGTGTGGTTGTGTGTGTGTGTGTGCGTGAGGGGCTAGTGAGATGGAGGCCAGATGTGGTGACTCTGTGTTGATTAGCGCCTGGTTCCCCTCTAGCAGTAGCACTCTGCTTACCTGGAAGTCAGATTTACATGTAGCCAAATCCCCCTCGCCTGTGTGGTGTACTAACTCATAAACAGACCTTGTTCTGAGCTGTGAGCGTAGCGCAATAGCAGACCGCAAACACATCAAGTTTGTTAATGGTTGTGTTTTGGGTCAGCTATTTACAAAGCCAGTATTAAAGCAGCTTTCCTTCTCAGGGTAGAATCACATCCGCCATGAAATAGCTGGGATGAATGATAATTTAGTCAGTTCGCTAATACTTGTCTTTTTTATGGACTGTGGAAGAGCATTATGCTTCAAGTTTTAGGAGATGCAAAGGAATATGTTTTTTTCGTTGTCAGAGGTAAATATTGGGCTTCAGTTGAGAAATGCAGAAAAGCGTCACGGTTTCATGTTCTGTGTGAAAGGGCACGGAGCATGTGCGCTTGGTCTCCCCTGGGCACGCTCAGCTCTGCTCGGTGCAGTTTGCATGCACGTTTTGCATCGGAGGCTGAGGGCTGCCTGTCTCCCTTTATGTGAAGCTGTACCAGACGCGTCAAGAGAAATCCCTGTGTTGAAGCGCTCAAGTGGAGCGTTGGACATGTGTTTGCATATACCCACATACTCATACACCCCCACCCCCCACTTATACACACACTCACACACACACATACACACACCCATCCCACCCCCCCACATCACTACACACACACACACACACACACACACACACACACACAGTAGACATTGTGTTGCCATTGGATACTGCATGACCTTGAGCATGACCTCATGAGTGCGCAGTCCCTCTCACTGACTCACTCAGAGGGATGGAATGTCGGGCCCCTGGAACGTAGCGGAGAAGTATTTATTCCTCTCTCCGCATCCCACCATCGCACCGTCCTCAATCTTCCGCTCCAGACCCAGCCCTAGAGTGAGCGAGCGGAAGTCTCGACAGAAAAAAATTCCCCCCTCTGGTTTCTGTCAGTGTGGAGATGTGTCATTACCTCCACGACCAAGCCTCCCACAAGAATCTTCTCGGGTCTTCGTCGACATTTTGTATGTACTCGGTGTTATCGTGAGGGCAAAGAGAGAGGGGAGAGAGAGTCATTAGTATGGCAACATCAAGACTGTGGGGTTGTGTTCACAAGTTGCTGTTTATAACCTGAAATTCCTCTCAGCAGATGTAACCTCGAGCAGCGAGCCTCAGCACACTCACAGACTCCGGCGTATCAGAGCAGAACTTCTAGCATGCAGCTGCTCGTGACCGGAAACCACCAAATCTCTCCTGAGGTGTCACTGTCAGCCCATAGAAACGAGTGACCGGTTCAGATCAAAGACAACAGGAAGTATAGGATTACAAGAATCAGAAGAGTTGACGCCTGGCATATGTTGTGTTCCATGAAATCCCATCATGCTACTCTATATGGGTTGTTTTGGTTTGTACATAGTCTGGGTCTTTGTCTGTCATCTGGTACTGTAGCTTGTTGGCAGTAGAGATCGTAATAATAGGTTTAGCTGATCTTGTATGCTGCTGTAATGCGGATATTTTGGAATGTCCTACTTTAGTAGGGATAGTGTATGCCTCTCTCTCTCTCTCTCTCTCTCTCTCTCTTGCTCTCTCGCTCTCTCTCTCTCTCTGTGATGCATTAACACAGATATTTACTGTGTGTGCGTGTGTTTAAGTTTGTTGCTCTGTAAGAGTAAAAGGAGATGTGATTTATGTTGCGATGCACCCATGTGTGTCACCTACAGCAAAGCCTTTTCAATAATTCAGCTCCCCCAGAGCAGTCAACTGCACCCCTCCAAACACACACACACAGACACACACAAAAGCACACACACACACACACACACACACACACACACATACACACACACACACACACACACACACACTTTGTCTCTCAAGGGAGCTGTTCCCGCGATTAGGATGCCGAACTGGCCCCGTGCCAAGAGTCCATTCAGCACCTCAGTGCTCAGCCAAAAAGAGAGGGGCAGAGAGAGAGAGAGATCTTTCTATCTATCTAGAAATCCACCACTTCTATCTCTTTCGCATTCTTCCAACTTAAGTAAACTGTATGATGATATACGAGTGATAGTTTCCAAACAGCTTGCTATAAAATAGTTTTTTTGTTTATATTTTCCAGCGTTTTTGGAACTAGTGTGGGTAAACACAATCCCATCTTTGTTCACGAACGCTGTATCACACAGTCTTTCAATTAGTGCCGGCGGTCATTTTGTCGTCGTATCGAGGGGGGGAAACAAGTGGCGATTGTGTGCTTGCCGGCAGAGCCCCAGCCGACTGTCCTGCTCTCGTCTGGTGGGCAAACGGCTCATCTGCCTTATCGGTTTAAAATCACGGGGTTAAGTGCTGGAGATGGGACGCCTGTGTGCCCTTTTATGTGTAGTGTGAAGAGAGAGAGAGAGAGATAGAGACAACAGTCTGTCTGTAGAAGCTCTGTTCCTGTTGCTTTTGGAACGTTCCATGTTCTGGATGGTTCCCCTTGTGTAGTTGTTTTATTTCTTCTCGTTTCTGTCTCTTCTGGGAAGTAATGTATGTCTGATCACACAGCAGTACACAAACACAATTCCGCACCCCTTCCCTTCTCTTCTCTTCTCTTCTCTTCTCGTATCTTCTCTTCCCGTCAAAACATGTCATCGGATTTCGATTTGCCTGATATTCTTTTTCTTGTTGTCCTCATTAAAAACTTTTGTCTGCAGCGCAAGTTGCTCTCCGTCCCTCCGAGAGATTTCATGCTCGGTGGATTACGGAGAGAGAGGGGAAAAAAAGAAAAGAACATGGCCACCAGAGCTGAGAGGATGTATGCAGGCCATCTTAACCCCTTCCTTCCTTTGTCCTCCAGACAGCACAGCTGGGCCCTTGGACGGGGGCCTGGATGGGACATAAAGACTCTAAAGAGCCCCCTTTGTGGGTTGTGGAAATGCACACATCCTTACGCACACTCATACTCAATGTGTTCTCCTCTTTTTCTCTCATTTCAGCAAAAGCCTCCTAACCAGGACTGGCGTTTCAACCAGAACCAGAGACCGGGACCTAGTGGGTAAGTGTCCTCATCTCTTCCTTCTCCCCCTGTGTCCTTCTACTGCATACAGACCTATTCTCAGCCAACAACAAGAAGCTTCACATAACATAACAGCCCAAAGGGTTTCTGCAACAACACTGAGGTCTATATCTCATCTATAAGTTACACAAAGGGAGACATGACCTGCACTTAATACTCAGCTGAAAATAGCTTATAAGGAACAGGGAGTGGATGAAGGAGGGGCTATGAGCTAGCTGCTTTGTGTGGTATACAGGCTGTGGTGTGTGTGTGTGTGTGTGTGTGTGTGTGTGTGTGTGTGTGTGTGTGTGTGTGTGTGTGTTGTGTTTGCATGACAGCCGGCCTCCTGCAGTGTGCGCAACGCCTTGCTCCGCTCAGCAGGCGAGGAGGAGACGCTAGATTGCAGTGCCATGGGGCTCTTCCACACTCTTTCTCTCTCTCTCTCTCTCTCTCTCTCTCTCTCTTTCTCTCGCTCTCTTTTCCTCTCTCTCTCTCTCTCCATCCCTTGCTCACCGTTCTGTCAGTGCAGATAGCATCGTAGTGACGCAGGACACAAAGCAAAGGCTTACAGATTTAATTCTAACACTGCAAACTTTTGCATACACCCACACACACACAGACACACACACACACACACACAAACACACACAACACACACACACACACACAGACACAGACACACACACACATTCTCTCTCCTCTCTTGTCCTCTTTTTCTCCCTCTTTCTCTCGTCGACGGCCTCTGCATTCCTCTACCTTCAAATGGATGTGTGAAAGGAAAAAAAAACACGCAACAGTACTGTGTGTCAAGGTCTGTTGGAAGGCCACAGCGGAATCTAAACAAACTGTTCCAGTTCGAGGCTAAAAGAAGAGGGGAACAGAGAGAGAGAGAGAAGGGAACAGAGAGAAGGGATCGAATCAAAACAAAGCATACGTAACGATGAAATAACAACAGCCCTCCAGCTCCAATCTTCTCTCTCAGACTACTCGCTATGAAACAAAATGGCCGTCACCGCTCACTCTGTGACACGTCTCTCCCTCCCATGGCCCTCTGAGCAGCTGCTCGAGGCAGGTTCTGGCCAGACAGGGCCGACTGAAAAAAAATCTGCTCTTTTATTTCACCAGCGTTTGGCCTTGTGTCCTCTCCCTTGTGTCATAATGTGCAACTGTTTAAAAAAAGAAACCGCACACGAGGGGACTGGTTCTTTGTTGGGGACCAATAGTAGTGTCCACACCACCGCCTATACCCCCCCCATCCCCCCGGGGTCCAGTCTGTCGTCAAATTTTGGGGAGGATAAAGACGAGGGGGACGGTTGGCGCCTCTCCGCTGGCCGGCGTTCGGTGAGGCTATCTAATGCCAGCTGGTGCCGGTGCTGCTTGCGCCGCAACTGTTTCCACAACAGACATTGCACAACACATTCCAGGCAGAGCACAGGGCCTCTACGCCTGGAAGAACCATTTGGATCAAATCAGATCTATTGTATTATTGGAAGTTGGAACAATCTCTTCCATACGGCGTAACACTGGATGCCAAAAAACGAAAGTACTATTTTGAAAGAGCTATGAAGAATGTAGTTCATTAGTTCCCACAGCTTAGAACTGTGTAAACTGATGTTGGATTTAAAGATGGTGTTTATCTTTAATCATTTCAGTCGCCCGAAGTCCAATTCGCCCTGCCTAAGATGGACGCCGCCCAGGAGGATAAGGTATAGGAGTGTAGGTAGAGGCCTCAGTCATCACTGAGCTATAACTAGCCGACCCTGGCAGACAGTAGACTTGGGTTCCCATGTAGAGTGTGAAGTGTGTAGGTGTGTACTCCTGCTTCCGACTTGGCTGTGGCCTGTAGGACGTGAAGCTCTGTAGATTAGCTGTGTGTGTAGGTGTATCATGTGATTCCTTCCCTTCTTCCTGTCTTGTTTGTTTGGGTGAGTAATATGCCCAAAGGGTTTGTCAAGATGAAAGAACAAACACAGTCTGTTTATGTAAGTGACATGACACATCTGTGAACTCACCTCTTGTCTCAGAGAGATTTTTGTAAAACAAATTCAGGCCGATGGTTTTTTTACATGCGTACTACGTACTATGTTTAGTATACTCCACATTCCCACATGCCCTCCTTCATGGTGAGAGGCTCGCATTCGGGATCCCTCCTTTGTCATCGTGACCAGAGGAAGTGATTATCCCGGCCACAGGATATGATAATCTCCACCACAGGAAGGGAAGAAACCTCGGAAACAAAGTGGACCGAATTAGTGTGAAACGAGGCGTTCTTATCTCAGCTAGCAGAGTTTAGCAATGCTTAGCTGGGCAGAACATTAGAGTGTCTGAGGACTTACCTTTGTGTGTGTGACTCTCTGTGTGTGTGTGTGTGTGTGTGTGTGTGTCTGTCTGTCTGTCTGTGTGCGTGTGTGTGTGTGTGTGTGTGTGTGTGTGTGTGTGTGTCTTCAAATTGGAAGATGCGTAGGTTATTGCCGTAATGTGGATTTAGATGTTGTAATTGGTAGGGTGTCCAGCGTAAAGCACTTCACACACACTTATTTCTGTGGAAGGCGGAGATAGCCAGAGGTGAGGCTGCGGCCACAGGAGACATGGGGAGATTTGTGATGTGGGAATGACCCGTGTGAGGAGCCGTGAGCTGAGCTGTGGGGACGGACGTCTCCGTCTCCGTGTCCAGCTCTGGTTCTGATCAGGAGCTTTTTTTTTGTTTTGGCTCCCGTCATTTCTCCTCCTTCCTTTCTTTTTTTCTTTCATTCTTTCTTTTTTGCAATCCTTGCGAAGCCTGGCAGGCAGAGTTTTGGCAGGCCACTGTTTTCCCGCTCCGCACTTTTCATTTCAACATCTTTTTTTCTCTCTTTCATTTGTTTTTCTCCTTCTCTCCTTCCTCGCAGATTTCTGTTTTCTCATGCCCACCCCCCACCCCCCTTCCTCTTCCACTTCCTCCTCCTCCTCCTCCTCCTCTAAGCCTGTACGTTGTGCAGATGTCTCCACCATCACGTTTTGGAGTTAATTGTCTCCACACAGTCTCAAAGGAGACCAAAGGAGTAGCACTTTGGCTGTGTTTTACGGCCCCTGGGCTCGTATAAGTCAGGAAGCGGGACCCCATCGGGACCCCATCACGCCCCTGAGAGACCCCAGCCGTCCTCTTAACCCCTTGTGGGGCCCGGCCCAGGGCCCCGGTGGACATAATGCACAGAGTGGCCCCTGTGCAGCCGGTCTGCTCACAGAGGACCCCCGGGGCCCAGAGGCAGTGAGAATGCCGGCTTTATGAGTACGAGGCGCTAACTAACCGCGGGTCAAATCCAGCTCACCTCCGCCATAAACATGTGTTGTGTTGTTGACCGCCTGGCCAGAGAGAGCTTCTGTTGTGGTGCCCACTGGTAGTGTGCATTCAGTGATTAGTGCTGATTATGTACAATTATGCTGATTATGTTGTATTATGTACAACCATGACATGTACAGTGTTGGTTGATATTGACAATAGATACCAGATAGATCCAGTGTGTACATTAATTCTACATAAAAGCTTAATTCTGCATAGATCCTGCACCAATTCTTTAGATCCTTTACACATATGATGACCACATGTTTTGGACACGTTATGGACACATGCACATCTTATGTAGTGAAGACTTTTATTCCTCTTCAGTGTAAAGCCTTGTTATCTGATAGGGTTGAGATGGTAGCAGCCCAAGTGAAAGTGGGCCAGTATTGTTTTTGTGTGGGCAAGCAGGCACACTGGGGCTGGTAATGACTGTTAGTCCTGCAGTCATGGGGCTGTCTGCGTGGAAAAGTGGTGTGTCGGGCTAATGAAGTAAATCTAATGGAAAACAGAAGTACTTTTGCTTTTGTTCCTCACTTATGCAAATTACACACTTTTAAACAAGGCTTTGAACAAGGCTTTTGCTGGCCAGATGGAAACACTCGGCTATATGTTTTGTGTGTGTGGTGTGTGTGGTGTGTGTGTGGTGTGTGTTTTGTGTGTGTTTTGTGTTTGTGTGTGTGAGTGTGTGTGTGGTGGCCCACTTTTAGGCAGCTGTTACCTTTCCATTTCTGGTCTCATTAATGTTCCCCAAGAGTTATAGCATGGTGCGGTTCAAGGCAACAGAGCAGGAAGAGGGCGAAGCACACCTAGTGTGGACATGTGTGTGTGTGTGTGTGTGTGTGTGTGTGTGTGTGACACACCTGCCTGTGTGAACAAACACATCCCTGACCACAACCGGTCACCTCTGGCAGTGGAAGTTCGTCAGATCTTCTGCTTCTCACCGTACCATAACGTGAGAACCACATTGAAGAAGAGGACAGACTCAACATGGCTCCTTCCCCTCCTATAAAAACACAGCCCCTATTTACTCCTGCGGGACGATCCCACACAACGTCTCTTTCATGTAGGCTACCGGCAACGGAAGCCCCAAAATGGCTGTCATCTGGCAATTGCACTGAGACCTCCCCTTTTCTCACTTTCTCCGGCAGGGCGGCCGCCACTCCTGAGGTTGCCGTAGGAACAGGACCATGGCCAAACCCCCCGACCGAGGCCGAACAGCTCCAGGCTCTGATGGCTGCCGCCAATGGTGCGTCTCACACCTCCTCCCCTCCTCTCTACTCATCCCCTCGCTCCTGTCTGCTCATCTCAGGTTCTTGGCTCTTCATTTCTTTTGTCTCTTGTTCAGTTCTGTCATGTTCTCATCCTTTTACACCTCCCTCTGCCTTTCATCTTCTGTTACGTCTGCCCTTCTCTTCATGTCTTCTCTTTTCATGGCTTCTCTTCTTCTCCTCTTCTTTTTTCTTCCTTCTCTTCTCTTTTCTTGTCTTCTTATTTGCTTCTCTTCTTCTTTCTTGTCCTCCCTTCTCCTTGCATCTGCTTTCCTGCAGGCATCAGTCTTTGCTCTTTTCTTCCCCTCTTCTCCTTCTCCCCCCTTCTCTGCATCTGTCCATCTCTGCCCTGTTCCAAACTGATTTCCACCCCCATTAGATAACCTTGCAATTCATGCCAGAGAGAATAATGATCGGATATCCTTCCTTCCAGTCGTGAGCGTTTCCCTGGTTCTCGTTACTATCTCTCCATCTCTATCTGTCTATCTCTTCCTCTGTTTCTCTCGTCTTCCGGACTCTGTCGCTCCATAGTCGTCCCCCCCCCCCCCCTGCAGGCGTTGCAGCTGCATCCAGACTCATGACTCATTGATGAAGCCTCTGTGCCCATCAATGACAGCAGTGCTCATTGGGTTGACACTGCTTTCCCAGATCTATACACAAAACACGCACCCTAACACAGACACACACACACACACACACACACACACACACACACACACATTCACTTATATTACATAACTAGCCACTGAGCCCTTGAAGAACAGGCTTGTGCCGTTGCTGTCACACCTGCCTGTGGGTTTAGTGTGCGTGGGGTGATGTCACAAATGACTGAAGCCCCAGGGTGGAAGTGTTTCATCCAATAACATCACAGAGGCCACTGGCCACCACAGAGTGTGGACTGCACACACACACACCCGCATCTGTTTTTAGATGTAAACAGAGGACACGCGGGGCACGTGGACACACACACATACGCGTGGACACACACACGAACACACACATGGACACGCAGGCCAGTGCTGATGGAGATTCAAAGTGGCACATATTCTCAGACCACATCAGAAGCACAGTGGAGATAACATCATATACAGACACACACACACACACACACACACACACACACACACACACACAGTTGAGAGTAAACAAACAAAGCCATGATGACTCATTCAAAGGGTCCTTCCAGAAAATGCCTTTGCTCCTTTTGCTTTTCTTTCTTTCTGCTATCTTTGTCACTAAAACACACATACACACACACACACACACACACACACACACACACACACACACACACACACACACACACACACACACACACACACTTACACAAACAGCTCAGAAATGTTGAGGAAATCGTGCCCATGCAGAACAGAAACTGCCGTCATCATTTCCATTGTAAGAGTCCTGGCGTGCTCTCCCCCATCCCAACCATCCCTCCCTGCCTCCATCCTCTCTCCCCTCCCCCACTGCCTGCGTCAGAACAGAGAGCTCCTAGACATTTCCACGGGCGCTCTGAGACTGCGGGGCGGTCGTGACCTATGCCACATCACTATTGAGAGAGATAGACAGAGGGGAGGGGAGGCAGAAAGAGAAGGAAAAGAGAGAGGTAGAGAAAGGAGAGAGAGGGGAGGGGGATGGAGAAAGAAGGAGAAGTGAACGTGTTGTGCTTTTCATTAGGCAAGAATCATCTCAGCCCAGAGGACATGTTCTACCCATAAAATTAGAGGCGCTTAAAGCACTGGGCATCGGTCAGATATTCCATGAATCTGTTCCTGTGCGCTGGCACTCTCTGTCCTCCTCCGGAACATTGTTTTTTATGGAGGCAGATGTGGTCAGCGAGACGGTGGGATGACTTGGCTGTTGCTTAACCAAAACATGTGTCACTGTAGCAAAAACAATGACGCTTGAAGGCCATTGTTAGCTTACCATAAGTCAGTATGCCTGTCAGCTAAAATGCCAGTCCCTTCGTCTGTTTAACTCACTCTGTCTCTTCATTCTCTCTCTCTCTCTCTCTCTCTCTCTCTCTGTTTCTCTCTTTCCCTACGTTCTTCTTCTGTGTTTTTCTTTCCTGTTCTGTTTTTCTCATGTAGACAGTGTTTACAGCTCGGTGTGGGGGAGTGGGGAGGGGGGGGTGAGCACCTCTCTGCGTCTGCATTGCAGGGGGCTGTGGGGGTGGGGGATGGGAGGCAGACAGACACGTCACCATGACACTCTTCCCAGGGAAGAAACACGTGAACATAAACATGCACACACTCACAACACACTCACACACACACACACACACACACACACACAGACAGACAGACACACACACACACACATACATAGAGAAAGAGGGGGGCTGGATGAATAATTGGCACACATAGCCATCTGCAAAATGCAGAAGTGCTTGTTACATAAGGTTGTTTCAACAGGGTTTTCTGCCTGTTCTAGATGGAGTGCAGCTGGACAAATCCCTTATCTACTGACCTTCTTACCCCTCTTCTATTTCACTCTTATACCTGTTATGTAACATTTGACTGGATACTCTTCCGAGATGATAACTCTTTCCCCCTCTCTCTCTCTCTCTCTCTCTCTCTCTCTCTCTCTCTCTCTCTCTCTCTCTCTCTCTCATTCTCCATTCTCTCTCTCTGTCCCTCTCTCTGTCCTCCACAGAGGTGAGTGAGGCCACCAACACGCTGACCCCCGGCACCATGGGCCTGAGCACCCGCTACAGCCCCCAGTTCACCCTGCAGCACGTGCCCGACTACCGCCAGAACGTCTACATCCCCGGCAGCACCGCCACGCTCACCTCCAACCCCCAGCAGCAGCAGCAGCAGCAGCTGCAGCTCCAGCAGCAGATGCTGCCCAACATGCCCCCGCAGCAGGCCCTGCCTCCAGCCCAGGCCACTGGGCCCGACGGTGCCGCCGGTGGTGGTGCCCCCGGGGCCCAGTCCGAGCCGCCCAAGGCCGCCCAGACCCCTGCCAGCAAGAAGAAGTCCACCAAGAAAGAGAAGAAGTAGAGAAAGAGAGGCAGAGAGATGGATGGAGAGAGCGAGTGGATAGAGAGTTGGAGGAAAAGAGGAGGCTACAGAAGGAGCCCTCTCTCTCTCTCTCTCTCTCTTCGTTTTTTGTTTTTCCTCAGCTGGCTTCTATAATCCTCTCACTGATTGCCATGTTAACCGATAAGTACTCCGGTAATATCCATGTACCATGAAGGATAGTATTGTTTCCTTTTGTAAGGTTCCTTTTTTTTTTGTTTGTTTGTTTATTTTTGACTGTCTCTGAAGTCTCTCTGAATGTGTATGGAAGTGAGTGTGAAAAGAATTCGGGGAAGCTCATATTCAATTTGGATTCTGTTTTATGTTATGATTCCTCAGATTGCTTGTGTATTGCTTGAATGACTTTTCCTGTATCTTATATAGGCCTGTAAGTATAACACTATTCTATGTGGTGTTGGTTCTTGTCTGATTCACTCTAATGTAAGAATGAAGGGAGGGATTTCTGATTATAGATGACAATAATGATTTTTAAGATCTTGGCTGTTTTTATTTTTCAAAAGACACAATATCCTGTGTTGTGATTCTTCTGTTGGATTCCTTCACATACACAAAGTGATTTTGAAATGTATTTCAGGGGGTTTGGCTTTTTTGGTTTGTTTATTTTTTCAATCCCTGTTTTGCTAAGTGAAGAGTAGATGCTTGTTTTGTGCCTAGAAAACCACTGTTGGATATTCCCCTTGAAAAAAAAACCACACACACTGAAAAGTTTGGCACAAGAGACTGACCTGTAGATCTTAGAAACCAAGGCCGCAATATTTGCATGAGTCATTGAATAATCTTCCACAGATGTAACCACGGACGAAACTATGCATTTATTCAGACAGAGAATGTTGTCTTTTTTTGGCAACTCCTTTGTCGAATGCATTTGTAGCACCAACCTGAACCGCTTTGATGTGCATAGTATAGTATATTCAGCTATATCATGCTTGCATTTATTTTCCCCCCTTCAAAGTCATTATAAATTGAGCATGAGCCCCATGTGTCTTGGGTCTGAGTGATTGGGAAAGGCCATGTTGTTCTTTCCGTCACCACGACTACAGTCAGCCATTTCCTGGCTGTTGGACTTTCAGGTGTAAAATTTCCCCTCTCTCAAACCTCAAACTCACTGCATAGTGTTGAACAGAGAGCCAAATAATTGAAGATGCACTGTTGTAGGGAAGGAAGATGTGGACTGGGACGCGTGATTGATCACCTAGTGAACGCTTTGTAGACACGTAGTAGTGAGTGACCCACTATTGCCTCCACCTAATGCGTAGGGAGCACTTTTACTTCTAGGGCCTGTGGTAGGTGGCCTAGTTAGGTTATGGTAGTAAATGGGGAGCCCTATGCTCCAACCATTCTAAAGAGTCTTTCTTTCCTTACCATGAAACACGCTAGCTTGTTTGTTTGACCTTAAAATGAACTGAGTTTTGTAGTGTGTAGGGAATAAGCAATGTGTAATAAGACGGAGGGTTTTTTTTTTTCATTGTCTATTCCGTGTGGTGAAGGGGCAGCTTGTATTGGAGGGTGAGGAGTGGAGGGAGAAAGAGCAGGCAGCTGTGCAGGGTACCTGGTAAGGGTGGTACACCTGGGGTACATGGAAGATGAGGACTTCACTTAATGAATGTACAGAAGTAACACTACCACTCTCAAAACACCCCCCTCTGCCCAATCAGTGATATCGTCTAAAGGGGAACACTGACCAATCACAGGCAATATTCAGTTCATCCGTCCAGTGGTTAGAAAGGACATACCACTCAGAGGGGTTGAAGAGGGGTGAAGGTATTTCTGAGGCCTCACTCACTTTCGACCCCAGTTCAGTTCTGTTGCCCCGGCTCCCTCTGCACTGTTGCTGGTTTCCTCCCTTGCACACACCTGCACAGTCCCAGGTGATGGTGATGACTCTTTTCCCAGGTTGTAAATAGCTAGCAGCCGCTACCGCTGTAAAGACTAGGCTGTTCTCAACTCCAGTGTCCGACCAGATCTCCCTTTCCAGATTCAGAGCCCGGTGTGAGTGGCTTACTACTGGAATGTGTTACTTTGACTGTTTCTTTCTGTTTTGATTGTTTGGTTTTCAGGAAAACGAGGAAAAAAGTGTAATGGAAAAAAAAATCTGAATTGCTCTTCAAAATATGTGTTTGAAATGTAGTAATCTATAGCACCACGAAGGCCAACTAACAAACACAACTGTAAATAGAGATTAACTTTGAAGGAAAAATCAACAACAAAAAAAATTGAGTGACACACATGTAGTTTAGGTAATCGTGAGCTGTAACGCGCATATTTTTTGTGTTCATTTTTGTTTTCTGTTAATGCCACTTGCTCCATCACCTTGCTACGAAACAAAATGAAACAAAACAAAATGAAACCACATCGTGTACAATACCTTTCTAACCCTCTGTAATCTCCTTCTGTTTCTTTTGTGATTCCAGTTGTGCATATGTGCAAGAATGCTTCTCAATGTCTATATGAAGAAATGAAATATAAATATTCTATATGTTTGTGTGTCTGCTGATGGCGTAATACTCTATATCCTGCTGTAATATTCTTTCTTATAAGTCGCTTAGTCCCCTTCCCGGCTCCCTCCTCTGTGTTACTCTTATTTTATATGCTAATATTTATATTTGCTGTTTTATTTTCTCTTGAACACTGACATTTCAAATAAAAAGGTTCTGAAATCATTACCAGTCTGATGTTGATTTATTTTCCGGTTTGGGTGTGGGGGGAGGGGATGTTGGCTATATTGAATGACCAGTGGTGTTATGTATGAAGGAACCTTAGAAGAAGAATCCTTGACCATGAACATTTTAGTTATGTGTTTTTTAGTTTGTTATCTTTTAAGAAATCTTTATTTTATGTTGAATATCATCCATGTTCATCCTCATCGACTCGGACTGTCTGCATGAATAGTCAGTTGGTCTGGTCTTGAATTAATGTAGAAAAAGAAATGCTCAATAATTGACTGAAATTGAAAAGTGAAGACAGATCACATCAATGTAATTTTGTACATGACAAGTGTAGACTCACTAAAAACATGAGTACAATAATTATGTTGTAATAACAACAACAATAATGTTATTTATGTAGTACACCACCCAGTCAGAATTAAAAATTTGACAGGCTGGAATGAAATGCATAATTAAATGGACATATGTGCTGGAAAAGGCAAGGGTCAAATGTATAATGCTTCAAGTACCGGTAAACTGATCATAGTCTGCAATGTAAAAATCAGACCCCTGTGATACTTATCCAGTTCCAGGGAAAGAACAGGCAGTATGTCTACAGATAACAAACACAGAGAGAGCAGGGACAGAGGCCCACTAAATGTTCCATGGACAGATATGTCCAGTCAGACAAAAATCCAAAAGGACTGAACATAGAAAAGAAAAACAAACAAATGTCATTCCATGAGGGCTGGCTCATTTAATGACATAATAAATAAATAAGGCCACAAACGTCTCCATCACAACATGATTCATAATTGACCTTAAACACATAACAGAAACCTTTAGTTTTTGGTGAATATTTAACAGTCAGAGTAACCATAATACTTAATCATTTCAACACTGCTTGAAGCTTCCTGTTCATCTAAAGAATATACATATTTTTCTATGCATTATTGGTAACATTACATACACATCTGCTCTGTTATATCCAGTTTCCTCTTTGTCACCCAAATAAATATAGCAGTGTCTGAAGTAATTTCAGCATCTGGAAGTGTTTCCTGAGGTGTGGTGAACAAGAAAGAACAAATCCACATGTGATCAAAGTCAAAAGATTGGATCTAGCACATGTACTAACAAAATGTAAGCAGAGTAGTAGAATGTAGGTGCAGATCAGGTTATCATGGATGGACAGCTCTATGGCTCATGATTGAGCTCTGACCACTTACAGACAAGCTCTCAGACTGAAGGATTGGTTTGGCCCGGCCCACCCACTATTGTGACCCCCCCCCCCCCCCCCTCCCCAACAAAAAGCCCCCACCTTCATCCAGCTGGAAGGGTGTAGCACCTGTGCCTGTGCTTCTCAGTCCTCTGAACCACAGGAAGGGGCTAAAGGTCTTTTAACTACAGAGAGCCACTTCAAATATCCACACAAGAGAGAAATACTTTTCTAGGCCTACGTAATGTATGAATCCATGCCCATTTTCCAGACGCGTCTCCAGCGGATGTTCGAGCATAATGGTGTCTTCATTGCAGTGAAATGCAGGAAATGCTTTGTTTTGTGGGTCACTTAGGCTATCTGTACTGGAATATTCTGTAGAGCCCCCCGTGTGTCATTAACTCTTGGACGAGACGGTGACAGTTTATAGTCAGCAGGGGAATGCAGCAATACAAAGACAGATGAGGAATGTGGAGCACTCTGACTCAAGACAAAAAATACATTTAAAAAGTCAAATCAACCTAATTAGAACCAACAAACAAGACTCTTCGTCAGAACTGACACAAAACAAAGCACAGTATCCCTCGTAGTTTCAGTGTCTTTCTTCTTGTCTTGACCTATCGATCTTGGGACAGATGGACAATCTTCTAGTCTAGCGTGTCGCCGCTCTGCTCCCTGGAGTCGGTGGTCAGCTCCGGAGCATGTGTCCGTTCGCATTCCTCCGCACCCCCTACCAGGCTCACTCTCCCGTCACAAACCCATCTGGTCAGCAAAGCCCAAATGTCGCCACGGTCAGCATCATTTTTGTGACAGCAGTAACACTATATGACACATTGGAGCATGTGGGCTCCCGGGGTGACATGAAATTTGGAGCTTAAATGAGACGGGACAGTAGGCCTACAAGAACAAATAGTAGCCTAGCCTAGTGGGCCTACAGTGCAAGTCAGCAGGCTATGTTCAGATGTTTTGCTTTTCTGGTGTCGGATTTTCGGTGTTCACATTGTTCTTTCAGATGTTCAGTAGGCTTTCAAACACATCAGATAGCGAGTTAATCACAGAGCCCATTGGTCCCTTCCAAAAAGTAACTGCACAACGTCAAGTGTCAAAGTGAGTATAAAAACAGCAGTTTTGGAAGAATCATGTGCAGTTCATTGTAGGGAATGCAAAACTGCATTGCACGTACTGTAGCCTAGCCTACTTTACTGCAATTTACTGCAGAAATGCTATATTTTGGACATTTTTGTAAGGTGTCTTCTGGAGCATGTTTCGCTAACTCCTCTAAATCCAACAGCATGCACATTTGGTGTAGCATTACTTTGCTAAATCTACTAAATCGGTCAGACAGTTAGCGATGCTAGCTCAGCGCCCTCAGAGAGCGAAGATGAAAGTAGGCTATCTGACACAATGTTCTCTTTCATGGTTACAAATTCCTTCTCTCTCTCTCTGTTTCTCTCTCTGTCTCTCTGCTGGAAAGGCTCAAGGCTGGTTACTCCTGCCAAAATGATGTGGCCTGTTTTTTCAGCTGTGGATGGAGTTGGCCCACCACTTTCAAAGTTACATATTCAAAGGAAAAGGGAGGCAGAGAGAGAGAGAGAAAGAGTAAAAGAGGGAGAGAGGGAGAGAGAGACTTAAAGGAACATGCAAACTTTTGGGGAATTAGCTTATTTCCATCTACCCCAGAGGTAGATAAGAGGATACTTATTTGTCTTCTCTTAGCTTAGCACAATTAAATGGAAGTGGGTTTGACACATAAGCTAGCTATGGTCTTGGTCTTGACATGAGAATACACCCTGTCATAGACCTTGCTTTTACTTGATTAAAAGGTGGAGAATAATATACCAACCTAATACACCAGTACAGGCTATCTGTTTTGAATAGATGCTAACAAATGGGAGGGGTGGCATTTGCCCTCAAATGTTCATCAAGAGATGTTTCACTTGAATTACAAGATTAGTCAGTGTGACATTATTTAATAAAAAAGTTTTTTCTTCTGTGCAGAAAAGTGGGGGCAATCATTCTTATCAGAGTAGCTGATCAGCATTCTTATCATGCCGTTCTTCAATCACATTCACTTATATGGAGACTAAACATAAACAGTAAACTGACCTATTTTGAAATAGATTCAAACATTACAGTCTGTTTTTCCAGATTTTTCTCTTGCTAATGGTGGCTCTCCTATCAAACAATATCACAACTAGTGTCTCTGGGATTGCAAAACTCTAAACCATGTTTAATCTATCTGCTAACTGTGTAGTGCTCTTGAATAAGCCCAACTCTTTTGTGCGTATGTGAGGCAACACTATAAATGTAGTAAGAATGCTTCCCTGAGCCATGTGGAACTCAATCTGCACCAAATGAACAACTTAAACAATGATAATCAAGGTTCTGGTGGGTGGCAACTGGCAAGTGAGTAGTTTAAAACATGCACTTTCCTGGAATTTCTACATGGACACACACTAATGGAGAGTCTGACAGGAGAGGGAAATCCACATACACCACCACACCGTTGCCATGGATACATCACACTCGTCTTTTCAGAAGGAAAAAGGGGAGACAAAACTAAGGGTGAGAAAATGGAGGAGACAGTCATCCGTATTGGGCAGGGGACAGTGTTTTGTACAAGGGGTAGACGGAGAGTCTACTGAGGACAAGACAGATGCTACTGAGATGGAAGGAAGGGTGGAGTTGGAAAGAAAAGGACAGAGACAACGACACAAATCTCTAAAACAGGATTAGTCAGAGGTAAAGTTCCTTCAGTGCTGTGACTTAGCAACTCACGTCTGACTGCCTCTGATCAGTAGTATCAGAAAAGACACACACACACACACACACACACACCTTATACAGATGGCCCGGAAGGTGGGGAAATCCATTTCCACACCACAGCTGCAGTTGTCATAGAAACGCCTTGCTCCACTTTTCAGGGACTAGGCAAAAATGAAGGAAGAGAAAACTGAAGAGAGTTCAGGAGAGAAGAAAATCCCCAACCTATGACTAATCACTGACTACTAGCCCATAGCCCCAACCAATGGTCAAGTCGGCCCATAGCCCCAACCAATGGTCAAGTCGGCCCATAGCCCCAACCAATGGTCAAGTCGGCAACAAGTGAGAACAGGACAGAACATATTTTCTTCTCACTGCATCTTGTCTTCTTGACACTGTTCAAATGGCTTCATATAAATCCACCGCTGAAAAAAGTACTTAAAAAATACCTCAAAATTGTCGTGAGCCAAACTGTGATGTAAAGCATGAAGTTGATAATTGGTCATGAAAGGGAAAGCTAATTACCAATTCTTACTTTTACTTCCTTTGCTACTAAAATTAAATACATCCACGGTATACTTAGAAGGAAACCACTGCAATATAACATTGACTCCAGATAACTACTGCCTAGCGTAGCAGGCATGAAGTTATTTGTATGACAGTAAAAGAGAGAGGGAAGCAGAGAGAGAGAGAGAGAGAGAGAGAGGAGTGTTAAAGGAGTAAATGTATAAGTTCAATGCAGAGCATGCGAGACATGCAGACATGAACCTGGGTCATCTACACCAGTGTTTCTCAAACTTTTTCAGACCAAGGACCACTTAACCAATAAAAAAAAACCTCATGGACCACTAGCTAAAAGAAAGAGTAAACCTACTTCAACAGTATATTACACAATAGGCCTCCTCACCTTCCTTTTTGTGTCAGAGGATTCATATGATTTAAACTGGTGTAGCTTACATAGGCATGTTGCAGAACTGTTTGGATTTACATACAAGTTGGTTCAACCTTGCAAGATATTATATTTTAGCATGTCTGCTCGCGGACCACTTGGGATAGCTTGCGGACCACCAGTGGTCCTCGGACCACACTTTGAGAAACACTGATCTACACCACTACACCATGGCATGGCAACAGGTGTTGTCAAGGAAGCAGGTGCAGAGGATATTCTGGGATGGCTTCCACTCAACACTCAGGCCATTTCAACCAATGGTTTCCTACTTTTGTTTGTCTTGGGAAGGGCAGTCTGGAATCCATCCACAGTTTCCATTACCACAACGTTACCACATTACCATCTCAGCACTATCATCATACACTTCTAATTAGCATGAAGTAATGACTTTTACCATCCATATCAAATGAGTGTCACAAAATACTCCCGAGAATGGTCTCAGTTTAGCACCAATTTAGCTCCTTTAAAATGCTACAGCTTGCAGATTTAGCATGTGAGTCTTTTAATTAATTGAAGTGTGTGACACATGTCCCTAAAGGCATCTTTAAGTCCGACTGGGCAGCAGCTACACAGAGCTCAGCTAATCCTCTCAGAAGTCTCTCAGTGAGCCAAGCTAAGGCTAGCGGCACGTTAGCGACTGAGCCTCCAGGACATCAAATGTCCAAATTAGGTTGCTGTTGACAGGCAGAGCAAAGACTATATACTCTGGACTGGGATATAAACTGGAAATTTCTTCGTTTGACTTGGAGAGTTTGATTGCTTGGTAACAACAATAATATGGAGATGATTCGTAGATCATCATCTATGTTACATGGCTTACATAGCCTGCCCACCATGTCTAAACCAACCCAGCAGGGTGTCAAGCTGAATGGAGTTACAAACAACCCTTTTCTGTCCCTCTGCAGCACCCTTACGGGCGCTGGCCTGACCTCTGACCTGACAGGCATTCCAGCAGGAGCCTTGACCAGCCTTAAATCAGCAGAACGTCAACAGCCAGCGTATGAGTCCTCAAAGACAGCACGGAGGGCTGGAAGGTTGGGAAGGAGCACGGCCTGGGAGGCCGGTGTGAAAATCACCGGAACACGTCGACATGCAGGAAGGGATTCCTTTCTCAGGAAAGCTGATCTGACACAGGCAATGAGCAACAGCTGACTGGAGTTTGGGTATAAATCTAGAGAACTGCTCCTTTGAAGCCAGTTACACTGTGCCATCGTGGCATGCATGACAAGACTGCTAACTTCTTTTCAAAGGAAAAGCGTAACAGACCAAAAGCTTGGCACAAGGAAAGGAAATATTAACAAAAGATGAAGGCTTTACATTTCCAATCCAAAATATTTACATTTAATCATTTAGCAGACACTTTTATCCAAAGTGACTTACAAAATGAGAAATAACATTCAAACTACATTTCAAAAGAGATGTAAATACTACTACACTACACCAAAACACTAATGCTCTACATAAATGTCAGTGCTACACTAGCTCTATAAATATGCAAGTGTCTTGAACACAGCAGCACCTATTTAAGCCCCACGGCGCCAGTGGGTAGCACAGCGGAGTACGACAGGACAGGTGGTGTACTGGGAGAGAGAGGGTGTGTGTAAGCTGGGCTGCTGGCCAATCCACTACTGCAGGAAGCCTCATAGCACTTAGCTGTGCTCAGCTCAGTCACTGCAGATAGATCCACTGCCCTACTTCACTGAGCTCAAAGCATGAACAGCCACCCTAACCCTCCACACCACCACCTCCCTCCTCCTGCTCCATCTCTTCCTCAGCTCTACGTCTATTTTCTCCACTCTTTGGTGAAAGATGAAAGAGAGGAGGAAAAGCTGGCACATTTCTCTCCATCCTCTTTAAATATTCATGGGCTGGGGCTGTGATGACAGAGAGAAAAGAGATTGGGGAAGGGAATGAGAGAGAGATGCAGTTCTTGTAAAGCAAGAGGGCCTCAAGACTTGTCTCCATGGTAACCCAAACCCTCCCTCGCTCTCCCTCTCTCCCCAAGATCCCGAATGGTCTGGACTGATGCCGGAGGCTAGGGAATACCAAACACCTGTGTGTGTGTGTGTGTGTGTGTGTGGGCAATTGTCTGTGTGTGATCAGCCAGTGAGCACAGGTGGCAGGAAACCGTTTAGAGGTTTGTTTATAGCAACAGGCCACCTGCAGAGAGCCACTGAGGGGAAGAGAAGGGCAAGGATGACCAAATGGCATAAAATAAATATTTGCAAAGTAGCGTTTGATGCATAGAAATATGCGAGGCTATTCAAGATCAAGAGATTACATACTGTATATGTATATGTAGGTGTGTTTATCAATGTGTGTGTGTGTGTGTGTGTGTGCGTGTGAGAGAGAGAGAGAGAAAGAGAGAGTCAGGGATACTCCTGGCTTTTCAAAACCTAAAAGCAGAGTATTGCCATGAATTACAACCCCCTCATACACCACTCCTTTGTAATATTGTATATATTACACTATAATATGCTCTCTAGGATTGATTCCACCAAGGATTTAACATCCTGAGACTACCCTGTGATAGTGTGTGTGAGAGAGAGAGTGAAAGAAGGAAAGAAAGAGCGGGAAAGAGAGAGATACAGAGAGAGAGATAGAGAGAGGGAGTGAGAGAGAGAAGACTCCCTGGCCCTCAGCGCTCCTCCCGTGTCTCTGCTCCTGCTGCGCTGCTCTCTCCTCTCTCCTCTCCCGTCTCCCTCTCTCTGAGCTCAGCCTGCGGAGAGAGTCTCTAAGCTCCTTACTGTCACGCCGACACAGAATGGGCCCTTTCACTCGTCCCCTCGCCCTCGGCCTCGCTCCCGCGCTCCTCGCCCTGCGCCTGTCCATCCTGACATTGTCCAGCTCGGTTTGCGGCCATGTAAAAGGTTACCAGCTGCCCGGGGGTGGGGTGGGGTGAAGAAGAGGTCTGTTCTTACTGCACCGGGTGAATTTTTAAAAGGCTTTTGACTTTGTTATCTATTTTTACTCAATAGAAGAGAGCGTGAAAGTGGTGTAAAGTGGAGGGCTGAGGGTGGTGGGGATTGGGGAAGTGGAGAGAACATGCTGCTGATGGGATGAGAAAGAGAGCAAGCAAAAGAGGGAGAGAGAGAGAGGGGGAAATGGGGATGCATGATGAAGAGAAGAAAGGAGATATATTTTTGGGGCTCTTCGGGAGAAAAGGGTAATTGGAAGAGATAGAGAAAAAGAGGGATGGAAAGAGGGATAGAGGAAAATTGGGAGAGAGAGAGAGGAAAAGTGTCCGGGGGTGGGGGGGGGGGGAGGGGATTGACGTTCACTGGCAAGAGGTGATGGTATCCATGGCAACGGCTCCCAAAAAGGATGATGTCATCCTTGTTAAATAGCCTGCCTTCACAGGGTGGGGTGCGTCTGGCAGAGTTGTGTGCCATGTTGTCAAATACCTCATTACTGAAATGAACTCAAGCACGTGTGCGTCACCATCACATGACCTCACCAGTAGATTTGCTACAAATAAGAGATTTACTAACACATCCCTGCGGACAATTTCCTCTTCTTTCACACTTCTACCAAACACACAAAGCAAAGCACTGTCCTGAGCCAGCACCCACACCCCTGCCTCCCACACACACACACACACACACACACACACACACACACACACACACACACACACACACACACACACACACACACACACACTGTCTTTTATCTCTTCGTCCTCAGCTTTGGGGTGACTAAGTCCTTAAGCGTGGGCTTGTTCATGCACACACACACACACACACACACACACACACAAACACACACACACACGCACAGAACCATGAATATGGGTATGAGCTAGGATAAATATGCCACTAAAAAGGAGTTTAGACACGCATGCACACACACACACACACACACACACACAGGACCATGAATATGGGTATAAGCTGGGATAAATATGCCACTAAAAAGGAGTTTGGACACACACACACACACATACACACGCACGCACACACACACACACATACACACACGCCCTGGGATAAATATGTCACCAATGTGGAGTCAGTTATCAGTCCAGAGCCACAGCCCTCAGGGTCACGCGCGGGAGACTGAAATAGAGAACAAAGAACAACAGCAGCAATTCAGGCTTATTTTAAGGGCTTCCGGCATGTACGTATGTAAGTGTGTGTGTGTGTGTAACTTTGTGTGTGTGTGTGTGTTGCACACTGTGTGACTAACCCAGCTCCCTGTTGATTCCTTTGAAATGGCTCTTTTATACTGACACCAATGACAAAATGACATCAAGACCACACCATTGCTCTTCAATGCATGCACACTGAGCACTCACACAGTGTGTGTGTGTGTGCGTGTGTGTACAGTATATACATGTGTGTGTGGGTGTGTGACAGAGAGAGAGAAAGAGAGAGAGAGAGAGAGAGAGTGTGTGTTTGAGAGAGAGACCCTTATACTCCACTCCTCCTATTTGACCCCATCCATCGTGCATGCCCCAGTGCCCCTGTCAGGCCTGCTGCTGGACAGTGTCGGCCACCCTCACCCTGCTCTGCCTGGGCTGCACACTCCGCTCATGTGGGTCAATCGACTGGTGCCTTTCCAGCTCAGATCAATGAGCATCACCTCAGAAGGGCATGAGAGGGGGTGATGACCATTTATATAACACTGGGAATGAGCACGTCCTCCCGCATGTGCAGACGTACACACACAGGCACACACTAACATGTATACACAATTACACATACATAGATATAAACATGACATAAACATACACAACTCAGAATATAGAACTGTTTACCTGGGGGTACAAATATTTGTATACTTGCATGGATTGTCTCCTTTGGTGTAACTCTTCATGGCCTGGTTCCTCTAAGGAAGGAAGAAAGAAAGACTCTAGATCACAAACAGGTTTGTGAGTCACCAAAATGTATTATGTCTTCATTTGTACTTGTTCCATAAACCTAATCCCAAACAAACCATGTTCCAGTAGTCTCTGAGTGCCCATGCGTCCTCATATCTGTCCAAATCTAAATGTCAGTTGGTATAGAGATGATATATTTGTTAGCTATATTATAATAGACAACACTTAGGCTTAGTGTCTGACATGAATAGACTGCTGCAAGAGCTCAAGTGGATGTTTTGAGGTTTCTGTCATGCGGCTTTGGACACTGCTCGGAGGTCTGGGTGTAGATGATGTTGGCTTTCCTGTCTGTGCCCTGACTGTGCGGAAAAACTCGTACCAATGTAAACAGCCTTGCTGCTGCTGTTTAAATGTTCTCCACACGGCACACTGCTGAAACCAGCGCAGTCTGTGCCAACCCCACCCAGACAGCTCTCGTGCCACAGCGCCCGTATCCAAAGGGAGAGATGGAGCCGTGCCTACATCCCGGGGGTGGGGGTGGGTGGGGCGGGGGTGGAGCAGAGGACTGGGTGGAAATATAGCGTCCAACTCAGCCTCACACTGACCTGTCACATCAACCTCGAAACCCAGACATACCGACCTGTATCTGCCTTCCTCTCACGCTCACTGGTCACAGACAGCACAGTGACCATACTTTTAAGGATGCGTGCACACACACACACACACATACACACACACACACACACACACTCACACAAGTATATATTCACACATGCAAGGTTACATGCACATACTGGGATGTTTTTATATGTGCCAAAGTCATAACAGTGCTCAGTAAACAGTAAACATACTTCTAAACATATAAACATGTTAGATCTGAAACCTAAACACATACCACACAACCAAACCCATGCGTGTGCACTGACCTGGGGGAATATGGGTCAGACCTGAGGCTAACATCCCTCAGTGCAGCAGACAGCCTGCCTTGCCTTCACACACGACACACAGTCAGTTCTCCACATCACTGTCATCCAGGGTCATGGAACTACACCCCTATTACCCCATCATCATCATCATCACCTCAGTGACAGTGCTTCATTTGCAGATAGCATTGGCTATAACTAGTGTTGACATGTATGGAAGAAGTATGCCCTCAATTATACAGAGAGAACTTTTATTTTGCTGGCAATGCTAATGTGCAGCTAATGCTGGCAGGTCAGGGCCAATGATGTGTTAATACGGGTATGTTAATAAGGGCATGTGATGAGTGCGTATAAAACCGTGTGTACGTAACAAAAAAATCCTTTTTGTTCTGCTGAACTGCCTGAAGTGTGTGTGGAGTGCAGTTCCTCCATCAAGTTATTTAGTTAATATAAACCAGTTAGTCTTCTGGGTATGCATGGAGTCTCTTGTATGGTGTTTGGTGGTAAGATAACAAGAGTTAGCGCCAAAGTGATTTGGACTCTGAGTGTTGTGGGACTGGGTAACCCTGATTGATATGCTGTCAGCATTCTCTGTGAAGAAAGCAACTAAGAGAGAAGATATAAGTACAAAGTAGTGAAGAAAAAAATAGTCAGATAGTCTATATGAAAAGGCTTTGTGTCCCTTCTGGAAAACATCCCAATAACAGTGGTCGTGGCGGGGACTGTAGTGTCATCTGGGCCTATTAGAGAGGATTAGAGTTATCAGATGAAATCACCGTTAACGGAAGAATGACGCAGATGTCAGTTTGTAATGCTGGGATTTATGTCCCAGTACTGTCCCAGAATGTCAACTCTTTCTGAGTCACGCTGTTTCATGTCAGGATGCCTGGGATAAAGCAGGTCTGACAATTCTGGCCTTAAGTGAACACTGCTTCACAAATGTAATTTATTTAATCTGCATTCTATTATTCATCCCATCTCTTTCACCCAACGGGCACGACAGTAAAACATGACCTCAGGGAAGCTGTAAGCCTAACAGCAGTGTCTTCTGTGGTTTTCCAGTGTTCTGAGACATTTCATTGTGTTGTGTCACTTGCTTACAAGACCTTGTCTATAGCTCCTTGTTGGTATTCCTTGGTCGATGCCCAAAATGCCGCCTCGGCTCTCAAGTCCTCGAGTGATAATGGCGGCGGTGCAAGAGGGAGTGGGAGGGAGATCCACTTGTTCCGCTCAAGAAGCTCAGAGGACGATAAGTAGGCCATGTACGCTTTGTTCCAGAAAAACTCCCGGCTGGACGGCAGCGCTATGATGAGCTTGAATGGCGTAGATTTACCCTTTCTCTTTGTCTTCCTCCCGGTGAAGCACACTCTCATCCATCCCTGTTTTTCTTCGCTTCGCTCGCGTTGAGACCCAGTCTCCCGAGTATGATGTGTTGTGTTAACGCTCGGAACCCTCCATCGCAAAACCCCCAAATAGGTTGTTTTCCCACAGAGACAAAACAAACATAACAATCAGTTATGAGTGTGCATGTGTGTGTTTCTTCCTAACATAGGTCTTCTGATGTGACAGAAATTAAGATGTCACTATGTGTCAAAAGAGCATAGCCAATTGGTTGACCCCAGCAGGTCTTGCTGGGCTTAATTGACATTAGAGTCTAAATTGCATGTGCTAATTGCAAGATTGCAGATGCTCATGTCATACATGCCATAGCCCAGATAGTCCTCTTACTGAGGAACATGGAAGGGGAAAGACTTTCATCTTAATGCACTATATAATATGATATGGAAGCAGGCTCTGAATGAGTACATGCAAAACACACACATGTGCGTGCACACACACACACACACACACACATACATACATACACACCCACACATAAAAAGACACACACACACACAGACACACACACGAACAGACACACACACGAACAGACACATACACACACAGACACACAAACAGTCACACGCACACACACACACATACGTACACAGGCTCCCTTGAGCCAGCAGCATGGCCAGGAATGAAGAGGGATGTTCATCTAGACATCAGCTGACTCTGAAACAGGTCTGTGTGTCAGGTCAGGGGCCACAACTGGAACAGTCCATTACAATGTAAGTTGTGACTGTGTGAGTGTGTGTGAATCGGAATCTGTTAGATAAAGGCAGTTTTTCATTAGTCATCACCTCCAGCTCTCTCTCTCTCTCTCTCACTATCTCCATGCTGGGTGAGCACATTTTTCCTGACTGAACCTCTGAGGAAAAACACTCTCTCCAAGGGGGAAAGGTGGACTCAAGCTGAGCCTCAGACAATCCTAAAAAAACCACAAGAGAAGGAGCTCGAAAAAGAAGGAAAAAAAACACAGCTCCATTTGTTTTCCCAGCCCACCCTGCCAAGACGAGAAGAAAGAGAAAGAGTGAAAGAGAAAAATTAGCCAAGGAAAGAGAAAGAGGTATGTGTGTAGTACGTGTATGTGTGTGTGTGGTGGGGGGTGCATTTAGACATTCCAGGAGAACTTAAAGAGGGAGAAAGAGAGCGATTGAACTGTGCTCTGATTACCAACTCACCCACAGGCTGGCGAGGCTGCTACCACACTGACTGAGGGCAAACACAACAAACATGGCGAAGGAATTAGCACATGCTGTCTCTCTCCCTCACAGTGGGTGGAAAGCACAGAGACCCACCACACTGAACTCGCATCTGTGTGTGTATGTGTGTGTGTGTGTGTGTGTGTGGGGGGGGGGGGGGTGAATGCTCGCCGAGGTTCAGCCGGCTACCTGGAGACCACGAGGGACACGCTGCCAGCCAATCGGTGGGCCTGAGAACCGCAACTCTAGGCGGCCATTGGTCAGCCGCCTCCCTGGGGCTCATTACTGTATCAATGCGGATGTCATTGTGTTGCCGGGCCACGATCGGGCCAATTATGCAGCATGCTTTGAGCTCATTCTCCACAAACAGCCTCATAATGGCGATGGAGAAAGAGACTGAATTAATGATGCCTGGAGAAGGAGATGGAGAGAGGGGAGAGGAGGGGCAGGGAGGGAGGGATGAAGGGAGGCAGACAGAGAGAGAGAAAGAGCATGAGAAAGATTAAAGAGAGACAAAGGCAGAATAATCTAATGACTCCAAGACTGGCTGAAAACTTTTCCTTTCAAGTTAAAGTAGATTCTGTGCCAAATGTTATTTTATAAGGAAGACGGTGCAAACAGAAACAACACGCACACACTGGGACATAAAACACTACCACTTTAATTAACAGGATGTTTTCAAAAATAGTTTTTTTTTTTCCAAAGCTAACAGCCCACACACCCTAAATACGGCAACATTGCAGCTGAGTGGAGAGGATTGTGGAACGATTCCCGTTCTGTTAAACATGTGGATGAACAGCTTTCTATTCTTTAGTTAGCCCAGAGTGAGTTTCATTCATTCATCCATCCATTCATTCATTTATTAATTCATTCATCACACTCTTTTGTTTTTCTCTGATAGATGGGTGGGAATGGTGGGAGGACATGGAGAGGTTTTGACGGAGGAATGGAGACCCAACTGTTGCTTTATAGGGTCCTGCACAAGGTCAGAGGTCAAACTCTTGATCCAGGGGTGGCGAATACACCCCCATAAACACTCATACATACACACACACACACACACAAACCATCACACATTGGCTATCAATGCGTAGGCAGACACATGAGTAAACACACCTGGGCAAAGGTAATTAGACTTTAAGGGTGCAAACACGTATGTCCATAGAACACCACACCCTTATACATACACACACAACCAGAGAGAGAGACACACACACACACACACAGAGACAGATAGCAAAGTGTGATAACAGTGAGATGGGAATATTGTTTGATATCCTGCATGAGCCATGGGGTTTTAAAGGATAAAGGATAACTCAATTAAAGCTTTAGACATGCACACATACACACATACTACACACACACCCAACCAAAGACCAAGATAATAGGCTTCTCAGTTCTGACATCTGCCAAATAACTGGCATACTAATGGAACACAAGGACAAAGCATCACTCCCAACAATACAAAGTACACACAACCAGCAACCTTCAGCCATCAGAGAAATCCAGTGAAAAACAACCATAGACAGACCTCCTAAAAATATGATCCTACTCCAAGACACAACTCCCAAAACCACCAAAGCCACATACACACTCTGCACCAGCCCAAACACACCCTCTTGATGGATCTCCATGACAACTCAAATTAAACAGACAGGATAATGACTACCATTCCCATGCTAGTTGATATACTAGCATATTGCATATCTCTTTTTTTATTGACAGGCGGTGGTGGGTGCTTTTTATGTAGTTTGTTTTTTATGTGTGTGTTATAGAACAGAAGATAGATCTTTTCATAGAATAATGATTATGGAACTATAACTTTAAAATATACAGACCAGTCACTCACATCAAAGCATATGAGAACAACGTAGCTGAACATCTTCAAAGGGATGAGTCATAGGCTAGCATGCCACGTTCTCTTAAGCGTGTGCACACACACACACACACACAGTTGGTTATCTCCCTGAGTATGGAGGACATATGTTTTGCAACTCGCAAAGTAGTGACAAAGAAATTAAATGATGCACCCAATGCTATTCTATTCTTAGCCAAATGAGTTCCATGTCCGGCTGAGCTGCAGTAGGAACGCTTCCAAAACAAATTTAACCCCATTCCTGTTTTTCCTGCTACATTGAGGGACAGAGAGAGAGAGAGAGGGAGGGAAAGAGAGAGGAGGGTGGGTGGGGGAGGGAGAGACTTGTGCACTCTTTATAACAGGATGTCAGGATGTTCTGCATCTCTGTCTGTGGAACTTTGGCAGCAGCTGGTGGAAAGAGAGGGAATACTGAGGGATTAGAGATGGCGGGCCAGCAGAGCCGGCCACAAAAACAGCCTTTCCTCCAAGCACTCCACTCTCCTCACACACACACACAGGTATGTACGGGAAAGACATTATGAATGCAAGGGTGGGGGGTGTCAGTATTACACATGTGAGTGAGTGTGTGTGTGTATGTGTGTTGGGGGGCTGGGGGATAAGTGTAGCAGTTGCTCATGAGATTTGGCTGTGTGTGTAATTTCATGGATTCGGTTTCCATCTCCCCCCGGAGCGCTGAGAAATGCAGCTCTGATGTGGAATTTCCTCTGGCCCAGAACCCCGAGCTCTGCATTAAACATCACACACACACACAACAAAACCACTGGCTAGCAGAAATATGCACACAAACAAATAAAAAGAGAGGATCTTACTGGGAACACTTTGAAATCACACACACACACTCATAAAATAAAAATGACTGGCTATTACTGGCTTGCCAAAAAAAAAAAAAACAGACAGCAAAAGACAAGAATTTATTGACAACGCTTTAATATGAGTTTGAGCAACAGAGTTTCTACATTGAGGTCCTTGAAACATGACTTATCAACATGTGATCGATCTGAATCAATTCCACATAAGATCGAAGATCTGAATCAGTCTCAATGCATTTACATTAAAGCACAATCATGAATAAAAATACATGTAGAAAATCAAGTGTCCTTTTTATTAAAAAAGAAAATGAAACTGTAACAAAGCGTGATTTTCTTTTACTCCAGTGATACTTTTCCAGAAACACATCACTTCAGAAAAAACAATAACAGCAGACATCTTCAAGCATTTTCTGAAAGAAACATTCTGCAACCTACAGTATATATATATATATATATATATATATATATATATATATATATATATATTACTTTGACAATATTGCCATGTTCTGCTTCTTGCTTGGTGGCTAACAAAGACACGTAATGGGCAAAAACCGTTTGGCAGTGACCTGGCCTCTGGACTGAATTGAAACGGACTCTATGCCGGAGGACCAAGCGGTCCCTCACCACAAGCTGGCTCTCATCCCTCCTCATATCCTGCCTGCGCAGGGCCACGGACTGCAGTGCAGCGCAGCCATGCCATGATTTTGGTGGTTGTGTGGCATTTCCATGAAGTCCAGCGAGGGGGGATGTTTTCGTTCGGTAGAACCCTAGAGTCAAAACATCCAGGAAGACACGCTTTATGGAAGCTCATTGATGTTGACAGCCATTTTTGGTCCTGAACGTACAAGTGTGTGGAGCACAAAACCTGGTCATGGTGGCTTACACACAACAAACCAGCCCAGTCCCTCACTGGAACACCATGGTAATGTGCCAGAGCGTAACTGTGAGGTGAGCTCCTGATCTCAGGGGGCGACATGCGAGTCAAAGTAAGCGTCTCAAGGGCGAGTTACTGAACTGAGGTCAGCATTTCAATAGCCACAGGCACTGGAAACACAGCCAGGTATCAGACCTGGAACCAACGCTTTAAAAGACTAATATGGGTGCATTGTTTTTTCCTGTGATCGACTTAAGATACAAGCCCCAACTGGGAGCCCCAAAATGATCATGGTCGATTCACAGACTGTATATCCCCATACAGACTCTATACCCATGTAGTATATGGTGTGATGAATGTCTTAATTAACCTTAAGAACGCAAAAAAAGCACATTTCTGGTACCTGCATAAATTACATGCCTACCTGTCAAACATGCACATTCCAAAACAACACAGGCAATCATAGGTAACACGGTTGCCTTTCTTATGTAAATTGCATTTACCATACCACATGCATGCTACCATACCACCTTTGGGCATTTCGCTTAGAATTGACCACAACATGCACATGTACATGATGTGGCAGGCATGTCTGTTTCAGCAGTTCTGGCCAACAGTGGACAGTTCACTCAGCAGAAAGATCAGAGCGCTGTGTATAAAATTGAATATTTGTGACAGATGAACACACACACACACACACACACACACACACACTGCACAGACTCATAGTCAGTGAGTTGCTCACACACACATACACAAACCTCAGCACCGCACATGAAACTGTATTTATGACAGTGGAGGCAGCAAAGTAATTATAGGGCCAGTGCATAAATGTACACAACCATCCCACACACACACAGACACACATAAACACACACACATAAACACACGCGCACGCACACAATGGGCTGGGGCCACTCGTGATCAGAGGCTCTCTATATTTAGAAACATAATCAACAGCAGAATGTTTCAGATGATGAAAAAGTGACAGAAAAGTGAAAAAAAAAAAAAGAAACACAAACCATGTGTTTAGGTAGCAGACCTTTCAGATCTCTACCCCTAATAAACATCATTCACCATAAACATATCTCGAGCGCACGCTAGCAAAAACACATTAACCGCTAAATAACGAGGTTTGTGACTGGTTGCCCATCCACCATTAACTCACTCTCATAGGACGATGTGATTACTGAAATGTGCAGTTACATAATCCCTACCTCAAAATTGGCACTTGAATGTGTGTAGAAACTTATTAAATGAGCATGTTATATTATTTTGCCTTTTCAATTAATCAAACTGAAAAAAAGAAAAAAAAAAGTGGCTGCAGAAGCACTATGTTAAAAAACAGACGAACAAAAACACAAAACAGACATAACAAATGCCCCCAAGTCTGAATGCTGAATGCTTTGAGCAGGCAGCCCAATTCTGGCAGGATCTCGGATGCAGACTTAGGAGTTGGCAGCTGCAGATTGGGAATTGCCATCGAAATTCTGACGAGTTTCGTTTTTGAGTGCGTCTTTGGATTTTCCCATGATGCCCTTCTGTTGGAAGGGCCCCACAGAGAAGCAGGAAGCAGGAAGAGCAATGAGACAAAGAGCAAGAGATTAAAGATGTTGATAAAAATAAAAAAAAATGGAAAGACGGAGTCCTCAGTGACCGAGAGGTCCAGTCTTCAGTGACACGGGCCACTTCAGTAAGAAAACGCAGCCAGCATGCTCTACATGTAGGAGGGGACGCGGGGGGTGCTCAGTCAAGAGCCCCACCGGTCAGTCCGTTTCGTGGCCGCCACAGGAAGTCCATAAGGTGGTCAGGGGTGACTCAGAGGCTAGTGGGAGCGGGAGGGGACGTCCTCCAACAGGTTCTCTAGTGACTCCGCGTCCCCCAAAGGCTCCTCCTTACTCTTCGCCGCCTTCTTTTTGGGCGTGGCTTCCTCCTGCATCAGCTCTTGGGCGAGAATGTTCGTCATTGGATGGCCACCTCCTCTTCGGTTAGCTGAAAGAGAGATAAAGAGAGAGAGAGAAAGAAAGAGAGTGGTGGGGAGAGAGAGAGAGAGAGAGAGAGATGTCCATTATCTCATAAGTCAATCAATGCTGATTTCAGTTGCATGAATAAATTTAAGTTCTCATTTGCCAAGACAACACAAGGCAGTGTCCAAAGCAATGGTCACAGGGTGAGGTCCGAGGGCTAAAGGGTTAGAGAATCCATCTGACCCACGGACGGATCCTGAAGACACTCGGCCCACAGCAGCTCCGCTCAGAGTTGCCTGCTAAGGGCAGCAGTGAGCCAAGAAATGGGAGGGAGGTCAGCACACCACTGCATACACATGCATGCTTTTTACACCATACCTGTCAACACTCCCGTTTTTCACGGGTTTCTCCCGTATTTCAAGGTCATCTCCCAGCACCCTCCCGTTTTATTATTTCTCCCGGAAAACTCCCGTAATTTGCATGGCCATCAAACTTCATTTTAAAATTATTGATCCATTCAGGTTGCCAGATTGTGTATGAAATACACCCTACACATACACGATCACTTAGTTTCAATTTCAACCGTTTTGTCATAGGCTAAAACCTGGCAACCCAAAACCCAAATAAGGAAGCGGGTGCCGACTGCGCAGCCTGAGTCTCGTCGTAAGCAAGCGGGCTAGTTGAATGGCCTACTCCAGAACTAGCTGTGCTGTGCACCGAAATGCAGTGTTGAAACACGTGTATGAAACATATTAAATATGCAAACACAAGTTTTGGTATAAAACTTGTGTTTGCCCCCCCCCCGAAAAAAAATCTCCCGTTTTTGGAAAGCTAAATGTTGACAGGTATGTTTTACACACACACACACACACACAAAGTATATTTTAAAACCTTAAGCGTGATGGAGAAAGGCTTAGCGAGGGAGTGTGAATCTGTGCAACGTTGTAAATATGTCAAGGTATTATGGATAAACAGACTATTTTAAGACGACGGGAAAGAGAGAAGAGAGAGAGAGAGAGAGAGAGAGAGAGAGAGAGCAGCCAGAGAAACGTAAGCCAGTGGGGGAGAGGTAGGGGGAAGGGATCGGGGCAGAGGCAGGGAGATGGATGGAGTGAGGGAAATGAAGGAGGGGAAGTGTGTGGAGAGGGGAGATGGAATGTGACAAATTGGACCCTGAGGATCTTGGCGTCGACCTTTTCTTCTCCTACCTGCTCCCCTTACACCATTCTCCCTCGCCTCTCCGCCCACACCATGACTACTGTTCCCCCCTTTTCTCTCTTTCTACTTAGTCATCCCTTCCAGTCATTTCTCTCAACTATCCATGCATCCCCCTCTCCTTATTCACTGATGCCTTCATCCCAACAACTTTCCCCACGTCGTCTCTTCATCTCTCTCTTGCGTGGGTGGACAGCTGTGTGGTGGCAGCCATCTTGGATGCGGTAATGTAGGTCAGGATGAGATTGTGCGCTGCATTTAAATCAACCTGTAACGATGCGGAGGGCTATTTTCCCTACTCACTCTAACACGCACTGCATATACACAACATACAGTACACACATACTAATCTGCTCTAGTGATCTGTGCATTTTAATAGGGCCACCACACCAGGGCTTTTGTGTTATGTGACCAACATGGATTTGCACAAACAAGAGGGCAGCTATTGCTCAGTTCTTCTGCAGGCTCGGAGCGTGTTCAGTCTCCTGATTAATGATAAGACTACAGTAACGCTAGATTAACGTCTGATTCTGATGAGGCGTTGGTGAGGGTGGTGTGGTGAAGGGTATTTAATCAAAGAATTCTATATTAGCACGAAACATCAGAGAAAAAGAGAAGGAAAACCCAAATAAAAATCTGAATGTATACAGAAAGAGAACTAATGTCTGGACATAGAGAGAGAGGTCTTGCTAATGATGCAGTGTTATAATTAACTCATTAAGAAATCAGTGGAATGCTTTAGAGAAATTTTAGGTGTGATGAACTTTTTATCAACCCAAGATAAAATGTCCTCACCCTGAACTAAGGCAATCGACTTGATGACTGAATCTGACTAGATTTAAAACAATACTACTTCTGTCTAGTACAAAGCAAAACATAAATACTCTTATCTTTATATCTTTATTTGAGTGTGTGTCTGTGTGTTTCAGGGACAGTCCATTCATTGTTACATTCTGAGCTTCAATTCACACCTGGCATTCAGTTCAGCACAACCTGAATGACCCACTGAAGACCACAGGCCTGTTTAAACATGCTTACAAGGCCCAACCAAACCATGCACAGAGAACCATGGATACAGCCGAGTCTTTTTCTCTGTCACACATATACACACACAGATACATATACACAAGCTGTCCCCTGATAAGATCAGGGCACATGGTTCCCTTGGCAAACACAATCTATAACGATCCATGCAGTATAGCACTTCACACCAAAAACACACACACACACACGTTACCGAGCAGGTGTCCAAGATGAGCTGCGACAAGGAGAGCACTGAGTCTGTGAGGGGGGAGCAAAAATCTGTTAGGGTGTGTGTATGTGTGTGCAGGTGTGTGTTTGATAAGAGGGTTTGTGAGAGGGCTGTGGCAATGTGTGTGTGTGTGTGTGTGTGTGAGAGAGAGGAGGTGACCACAGCCCAACACGCACACACACACAGAACAGCTGCACACACTTTCATTTGATTCTAGTCATGGGAGACAAACATGGCTCATCGTCCATCAAGGTGAACAGGAGCTGGAGGAAACCCAGATGAGGATTTACTAGGGGGAAAGGGCAGGGGTCAGGCCTGAGAGAGAGAGAGAGAGAGAGAGAGAGAGAGAAAGATAGAGAGAGAGAATGAGAGAGACAGAGAGAAAGATATTCCAGCTGTATAATTTAATTAGCACTTCACCCTTCTGGTTTGCATCGTGTGAGCACACACACACAGTTCTCTACTGACACACTTTTACGTTAATTGTGTGTTATATAAATGACCCACATAAGAGTAACAAGAGAAAAGTTGTCCTACAAAAGAGGCTGGGAAGAAGCCGCTTCAAAGACAGACACTTAGTTGAACCCTCTCCTCTAGCAGATTACAGAGGGCAACTGGGAATTACAATCCAACAGTGGGAATTATTTTCTATTTGACAACGTTCAATGAGATCCTAACAAAAAGTAGCAAAGTATACGTACAGAAAAGACTGCCGCAACATGTACATCATTTCTATTTGAAAATATGTGTAATACAAT